>NC_073634.1:98940000-99285000 GCF_029407905.1 Bubalus kerabau | reverse complement strand
CCCACACACTTGCCATTGCGCAAGCATGTACTCCCCTGGAGGGAAGAGAGGCCTCTTCCTGCCTGCTTCATCCCATCCTTTTAGGTGGCTGTGTCCCCTTCCTAGAAGCCTAGAAACACTGACTCAGGTCTGACATACCAGGAACCACATTATCTGCTGCCATGTGAAATTCTTTCTCAAGTAGAAAGTAGGGGAAAATCCCCTACTTGTCCTTCTCGAGACCGGACTCTTCTGGAATGTTTCCTCAACTTCCCTGACAACGGCATCCTATTGTCTGCTTCCACAGCACCTTGTTTATGATTCTTGAGTGTACACATCTTTCTCCTTCTGTGTATCTTTCTCCCTCTTCTCTGTTACAGAGCACCCAACATACTGCTCAATACATATTGGGAAGGGGAAGATAAATCTGCATCCTGGTTGGTTATATTTGGTCATTCAAATAACTCTAATGATAATAACGTTAATAATAGTAGCTTGCATGTTTTAAGAACTTACTATGTGCCAGTCACAGTTCTGAGTGCTTTGCATGTAATGATTAATTTACTTCTCACAGCAGCCCTGTGAAGAGGTGTTATGAGAATCCCCAGTTTGAGAGGTGAGAAGACTAAGGTTCAGAGAAGTGAAATGCTTTGCCTCAGGCCACAGAGCTGGAAGGTGGGCATCAGCATATGAGCCCAGGCACTCCGGACCTCGTTCCTGATCTCTGTGTTATACTTGCATGAATTGTGAAGGGCTCCCAAAGGTCTTCTTCTTGTTATTGTGAGGTTAATCCTCAGCCAGGTTTTAAGTGGCTCCTTGTTTTCCCCAAGGGGTTGGCTGCAAAGGTGGTGATCATTCCTTTTGCTCTGAGGTTTTGTAAAGCCTTTTTGCCAGTGGACTATTTTGTAGCAAAAGCCATTTAGGAGACAGTGAGGTGCTTAGGGACAGAGTGCTGCTGTTCTGCTGATGACACAGTGTTTTATGTGCTTGGGTTTTAAAGGGTGTGGGCTGTGTTTCCTCAGGCCCGAATGATTGAGGGATATAAGTGAGAGTAAGCTGACTGCAGTTTAGTCTGGAAGGATCGAGGTAATTTGTACAGACTGGTAAGCGTTTAGACTTGACTCGGAGAAAGGATGTTGCTTATAGAAAAGGCAGAAAAATACTAAACTGTATTTTGTGTGCAAAACAAAGGGTCTGTCTGTGAAATCAGTAATGTCCAGGTGATGATTTTCAAAGAAAGATTATTTCCAAAAGGAGACTGAAGCCATTTAAAGAGGTGAATTGATGGGAGTATTCTTTTTCACCACGCTCTCCTCACAGTTTGTCCCTAAGGTCAGCCAGCAATTCCTTCTCAGTGTCTGTCAGATTTGACACTTCTCGTATTCACGAGTCACTCCTTTGTTCCAGGACCTTCTCACATCCCATTTATGTTACAGCAGCAGCTTCCAAGCTGGTCTCCCTGCCCTTGTCCCCTCTCCTTCCGTGTGTCGTGTACAGCAGTGGCCAGATTAAGTACCCCCACTGCCCTCGTGAGGGAGCAGGACTAACTCACCTGACAGAGCCCGTCAGCAGTGGCACCCTTGCTCCCCGCACGCTTTCCAGCTTAATTCTTCCTGTTCAGTATAGTTGGACCTTTGTTTAACCATCACCTACCTTCCTGTTGTAGGTATGTGATTTTAGTTGATACATCATTTCTCATTTTAGCCCCAGGATAGTCCAGAAAGATAAGAGACTTTTATGCGTGTTCTCTAGATGAGGAAACCAAGAGGCAGAGAGGAGAAAACCCTACAAAGGAACTTCCACATGGATGCAAAATAATTAGCAGCTGAGTGAGTGAATGATGGAAAAGCCAGTAATTAGGAAAGCCTGTGCAGTCTGTTTATAGAGCTTCTGTCACCCTGCCTCCCAGCAGGACCCCACTTTGCAGATTACCTGACAGTTTTTGCAGTTTTTCACATCTTTGCTCCCGTACTTTCTTCAGCCTGGGCTCCGTTAGTCCATTGCCTCAAGTTCTGCAGAACACAGAACCAAGATCACTCCAGTTAGTGTTTTGATACTTGAACCGCTTTTTATCTTCCCATTCCCTCTAAAATTTTGTATCATTTACATTATAAATACTCAAGAGACTGATTTGTGACTTTTCTAATCAAATCGTGTGTGTATGATGTCATATACAGTAACATTTTTTTCTTATGTATTTTCCTCAAACGAGTACTTCCCTTAGTGTTTAAGTGTTGGGTTTTTTTTCCTTTGTTGTCTTTTATTTTTGTTCCCATTTGCACATCTCTTTCAAGATACCTGTCACTGGAGAGGTATTGTCTGCCTTTGCTTGGCTCACAGTTGTGTTCATCTCACAGCCTGTCTCTTCTCTGTTGTTTGGAAAGAGTTGCCCAGAGGTCCTTCTGACACAAAACGATAGAGGAGGAAAACTTGGGAACAAGGGATGTAGTCTCTGCCCTGGAGCTATCTATCCTTTAGGGGAAGGCGTCTCAGAGCAGCAGCTGTTCCCACAACACCAGCCACAATTAGTGTTGAGGTTGTGCCAGGCTGAGCCGAGCTGCTCAGGGTGGGCCACGTTTAAGCAGGTGCAGACGTGCCCCCTAGCAATTGTTATTTCATTTAATTTAGTGAAAACTTACTGAGCCTCTACTTTCTAGGCCCTTTGAATACATATGTGAATGAATTCCTACCCCTGCTCTGAAGGAACTTGAATGTAGACTAGTAGGTACACAACCACAATAAGGAGCATTAAGAAAGTTCTAGATTAAAGACAACTTAAAAAATCCAAGTTTCATGTATCTTTTTTTGAGCGGTGAATGCTAAATCATCTTCACATCATTTAGTGTAATTTATTGTTAGTTTGGGCTTCCCTGGTGGCTCACCAGTAAAGAATCTACCTGCCAGTGCAGGAGACACAGGTTTGATCCCTCGGTCAGGAAGATCCCCTGGCGAAGGAAATGGCAACCCATTCCTGTATTCTTGCCTGTGAAATCCAATGGTCAGAGGAGCTTGGTGGGCTACAGTCCATGGGGTCGCAACTAGACACACTTTAGTGACTAAACCACAGCATTGTTTTAGGTTAGGTGTAATTTTGCATTCTGTGTTTGTATACCTACCTTTGTAATCTTTAAATTTTTCTTTTTCTATATAATACTCCTTTTCAGTGATCAGCTTGCATTCCTAGCAGATACAGCACAATTTACATACCTCTTTCTTAGAAGTTGCTTCCTGAACAGCCTTGTGGAGAAGACAAAGGTAGGGAGTCTTATCGGAGAGGAGAACAGTGTTCTTGGTGAAGATGGAATAAGTGATAGGAGTCATTTTGGCCTGAACATATAGTGGAACGTGGTTGTCTTTTTCTTCCCTCCTTCCCTTTCCCTTCCTCTTCTTTTTCTTCTTCTCTCTCTTTCTTTTTATTGAGCTACTAGTAGCCGGGGAACATACAGAGAAAAAGATAGTTTGGAAAGTGGGGGGATTCCAGTGGTAGTCCATATCTAGGGATTTTAAACTTTGAGAAGTATTGGGAAACTTCCCTCATCATCTGAGAAGAGGTTTGTGCCACTACCGGTGCGTGACATGACTGGGGCTGTACTAAGCCTCTGGCTGTTCATGTAAATAGACATTCGAAGACATCTGATAAATCTGAGGATGGAATTAGTAGGACTCGGTGTCCTCCCATTGTACAGGAGACAGGGATCAAGACCATCACCATGGAAAAGAAATGCAAAAAAGCAAAATGGCTGTCTGGGGAGGCCTTACAAATAGCTGTGAAAAGAAGAGAAGCGAAAAGCAAAGGAGAAAAGGAAAGATATAAGCATCTGAATGCAGAGTTCCAAAGAATAGCAAGGAGAGATAAGAAAGCCTTCCTCATCGACCAATGCAAAGAAATAGAGGAAAACAACAGAATGGGGAAGACTAGAGATCTCTTCAAGAAAATTAGAGATACCAAGGGAACATTTCATGCAAAGATGGGCTTGATAAAGGACAGAAACGGTATGGACCTAACAGAAGCAGAAGATATTAAGAAGAGGTGGCAAAAATACACAGAACTGTACAAAAAAGATCTTCATGACCAAGATAATCATGATGGTGTGATCACTCACCTAGAGCCAGACATCCTGGAATGTGAAGTCAAGTGGGCCTTAGAAACCATCACTACAAACAAAGCTAGTGGAGGTGATGGAATTCCAGTTGAGCTATTTCAAATCCTGGAAAATAATGCTGTGAATGTGCTGCACTCAATATGCCAGCAAATTTGGAAAACTCAGCAGTGGCCACAGGACTGAAAAGGTCAGTTTTCATTCCAATCCCAAAGAAAGGTAATGCCAAAGAATGCTCAAACTACCACACAATTGCACTCGTCTCACACGCTAGTAAAGTAATGCTCAAAATTCTCCAAGCCAGGCTTCAGCAATACATGAACCATGAACTTCAAGATGTTCAAGCTGGTTTTAGAAAAGGCAGAGGAACCAGAGATCAAATTGCCAACATCTGCTGGATCATGGAAAAAGCAAGAGAGTTCCAGAAAATATCTATTTCTGCTTTATTGACTATGCCAAAGCCCTTGACTGTGTGGATCACAATAAACTGTGGAAAATTCTGAAAGAGATGGGAATATCAGACCACCTGACCTGCCTCTTGAGAAATCTGTATGCAGGTCAGGAAGCAACAGTTAGAACAGGACATGGAACAACAGACTGGTTCCAGATAGGAAAAGGAGTACGTCAAGGCTGTGTATAGTCACCCTGCTTATTTAACTTATATGCAGAATACATCATGAGAAACTCTGGGTTGGAAGAAGCACAAGCTAGAATCAAGATTGCTGGGAGAAATATCAAAACCTGAGATATGCAGATGACACCACCCTTATGGCAGAAAGTGAAGAGGAACTAAAAAGCCTCTTGATAAAAGTGAAAGAGGAGAGTGAAAAAGTTGGCTTAAAGCTCAACATTCAGAAAACTAAGATCATGGTATCTGGTCCCATCACTTAATGGGAAATAGATGGGGAAACAGTGGAAGCAGTGTCAGACTTTATATTTGGGGGCTCCAAAATCACTGCAGATGGTGATTGCAGCCATGAAATTAAAAGACACTTACTCCTTGGAAGGAAAGTTATGACCAACCTAGACAGCATATTAAAAAGCAGAGACATTACTTTGCTAGTCCGTCTAGTCAAGGCTATGGTTTTTCCAGTGGTCATGTATGGACGTGAGAGTTGGACTATGAAGAAAGCTGAGCGCCAAAGAATTGATGCTTTTGAATTGTGGTGTTGGAGAAGACTCTTGAGAGTCCCTTGGATTGCAAGGAGATCCAACCAGTTCATCCTAAGGGAGATCAATCCTGGGTGTTCATTGGAAGGACTGATGCTAAAGCTGAAACTTCCAATACTTTGGCCACCTCATGCGATGAGTTGACTCATTGGAAAAGACTCTGATGCTGGAAGGGATTTGGGGCAGGAGGAGAAAGGGATGACAGAGGATGAGATGGCTGGATGGCGTCACTGACTCGATGGACGTGAGTCTGAGTGAACTCCGGGAGTTGGTGATGGACAGGGAGGCCTAGCGTGCTGTGATTCATGGGGTCGCAAAGAGTCGGACATGACTGAGTGACTGAACTGAACTGAACTGACTGATGTCTGCCTAGCCCTGTGGAGATAGTAGGCTTCCTGGTGGGAAGGCTGGAATTGCTGAAGAATGGCGTGCTTCCGATTAAATGGAAAAAGACTAAGGATTAGAGCTAAAGAAAATGAACCCTGTTAGACTGGCTAGCTTTATCCATGGACTGGTTGTAGACAGGGCATGACTTTTCCATCCTTAGATGGTGACAGGAAAAACAGAAGACTGGCAGTCACGGGATGTGTTTTCCTGTCCTGAAGTTCTGCCCTTTTCTTGCCGGTAAGTCATCATGAACTCTTTGAGCCTCAGTCTCCTCATGTGAAAGAAATGAGGATAATTATACCTACTGAGTAGTGGTTATTTTTAAAGTTAAGTAGAGAGTACCTGTGAAAGTGCTGTAGCAGTGGCCTGCTCTTACTCTTATTATTTTTAAAAATAATTTTATTTATTTATTTATTTTTGGCTGTGCTGGGTCTTTGTTGCTATGCGGGCTTTTCTATAGTTGTAGCAAGTGGGGACTACTCTCTCATTGCAGTGCAGGCTTCTCATTGCTGAGGCTGCTCTTGTGGAGCACCGGCTCTAGGGCGTGTGGGCTTCAGTGGTTGTGGGTCCCGGGCTCTGAATCACAGGCTCAATAGTTGTGGCGCATGGGCTTAGTTGCTCCGCAGCATGTGGGATCTTCCTGGATCAGGGATTGAACCTGTGTCTCCTGCATTGGCAGGTGGATTCTTTTACCACTGAGCCACTTGGAAAGCTCTCTAATGAGTTATTATATTAACCATTATGTTTTCCACCTTTGACTTTCTATCTTTGCTGTAACCCTTCGTCAAGCATTATCAGGATTATAATCCAAGGAGAAATTTAACCATGCCTAGCTTCACCAGTACTCACTTTGCCCACAGAAAATGGACTCGTGAGGCTGTGTAATGTTCATTTGCTAGTTAGAAAGTGAAACCATAGTTATTTCAGTGAGTTTTTTTTCCTCTTTCCCACCTTGTGAAAAGTATATTCATATGTTTTATAAGACTCCCCTATATGTCTAATTTGGTGACAAGAATCACCATTATTGTTAAATTTATTATACTTTCACTTCTTTTCCCTGAGTGACTCATTATTGAATCTTGGAAATGCAACTGTGTTTTTCTTTAGGAGGAGGTGGTGGTGAGGGAGAACTTGGGAATGACTTTTAAATAAGAGAACTTTGCATTATATTTATCTGTCTGGAGGCAATAAATCTGTTTCAGGAGATTAAATACAGACTTCTTTATAAAGCCCTGTTTTCTCAAACCTCTTATCAGCAGCACTTGGCAGTAATCACACCTACGGAAACTTGTAATTTTCCTCAAGGAGGTGACACTGACAGAATTAAAAATGAAGGAGCCCCCCTGAAAAGCAAGTTCATTACAAATTAACAGTGGTCTTAGCAAAGCAGTGGGCTAAGGCGTGTCAAATAGCGATATGGATAAAGAAACCCAGCATTTTAAACTGTCAGAGCTGGGAGCAGGGCTAGCCTGAGAACAAATTAATCACATATTGTCAAGGCAAAGTTGCATCAAATTAACACATCGGATTCCAGCATATTAATGTTAGAATGCTTTCACCTGATTATTACTGCAAACCATTGCCACTCTTTGAATGCAAAGATATAATTAAATTGCTAAATAGAAAGTGCATATAATATCTCCACATGCATTTAGGATGCATGAGCTGAAAAGTGCACATCCTAGGATGTGACAGATTCTATTTGTAGGGGGGAAACTTTACTTTTTTTCCCTTTTATTTACTTGGGAGTACCAGAGTATGAAATTAGAAAAGTTGGTTGTGTTATTCATATCCTATATGAGTTAGATGAAATACAGGTTTAATTTAACTGATTTGCTGCACTGGCTATGAGTACCTAATTACCTCTGCATTTTTTCTGAAAGAGAAATGGGAAGACGTTGCACACTGGTCCTTTACAACATAGTCGTCCATTGCGTGTGATCCCAGTGGTAGATCTATCATTAGATGGTCCTTTGAGAAACCAGACTAACCATTCTGATCACTCTCATATGTGGAGCTTACTCTCTGGTGCTGCTGGGTCTAGTGTGTGTGTTCTGTGAACTTCAAAACAAGAATTCTGGCAGAAGCCCAACTGTGGTTGACCATTCTGATCCAGGAAGCAGCCCAGAAGGAAGAACTTGCCTTTTTCTTAGACTCGGCCTGTTCCAGGTTATACTTGGGCCAGGCCTTCTGGCCTCTGTCGCTGCTACTCACATCCAGCCTTGCTGTCTCTGTTAGTCACACTTAGGCTTGACCACTCTCCTGCTATGCTATACCAAGCTTTGATGGTCCTCTACATTAAAATCTTTCTTAAAACTCACCAACTTTCATGAAGCTTCCTTCAGCAACTCAGGCATTCATAGACTTCTCTCTTCAGCTTTGGGATAGAGCAGTCTTGATTCACAAGTCTCAGGAGCAGCTGCAGGGCTTGTAAACATGGACAAAGGAAGTATTAATCCCCAGGAGCGTCATGGGTTCACTCAGAACCAGGCAGGGCAGGATAACCTCATTTCCTTTTTGGGTAGTGTGACTAGCTGAGTACTCTGGTTGTGGTGTTCTGAATTTCAGTAAAGCATCTGACTATTTTAGTAGAATCTTATACAATATTCTTGTAGGCCAGCTGGAGTAATGTTAGCCAGTAACATTGTGGTCAGGGAGTCTCGCACCTGGCTTGAATGACCAGATGCAGAGTGACTAGGCATGTGTCAATCCAGATAGTTATCTGTTGTGGCAGGCTGCAGGGCTCCATGTGTTCAGGGGCTTGAAGGAGAACATTGATGACAGGCTGATCACATTTGTGGAAGGCAGAAACTGGGGCAAGAGCAGGCATGTTCTGTAACAAAGTCAGGGCCTGAAGTGGTCTTGACGAGACAAAATGGTACTTGCCCTTAGGTCATCAGATGCAAGTGCTGTGTTTGGGGGTGCTGAAAGAGCAGGGCAAAATATGGTTTAACCAAGAAGTGCATGAAAGAATGTTGGCTGTGACTCAGTACGATTGAGCACAGCCAGAGAGATGGTAGAAAAACTCATTCGTTCATTCATTCTGAAATATTTCTTACGTCTGTGGTTGTTCAGTCGTTCAGTTGTATCTGACTCTTTGTGACCTCATGGACTACAGCATTCCAGGCTTCCCTGTCCCTCACTTATCTCCCAGAGTTTGGTCAAACTCATGTCCACTGAGTCAGTGATGCCATCCAACCATCTCATCCTCCTGAGTCTCATGAGTCTGTATGTGCCAGGAACTTTGCTAAATGCTGAGGATACAATGGTGAATAAGATAGACAAAGAACCCAAACTCATGGTGTATGTAATCTTGTAGGAAATTGAAACAATTAGAATAAAACGTAGTAAATGCTATGGGAGGGAAAGTTCAGTAGGCTGAACTCCTTCAAGGAGGGGCACTTGGTCTGGGCTTAGGATGGAAGGGAATTAGGGAAGACTCCTTAGATGAACCCTAAGCCAAACTTTGAGGGATAGGAGGGGGGTGAGTCGGATAAGAAACTTCCAGGCAGGGGAAATGCTGGTTATAAAAATCTGAGGTGAGAGGAAGAAATTCTGGTGGATTCTAGGGGAATGAAGGTAGTTGAGTGTGCCTGGCATGTACAGGGTAGAAGAGGCAAGAGGTGAGGTTTGATCAAGAAGGTTTTGACCTGATCCTGAGAGTCATATTTTGAGCAAGAGATTGACATCCTTAGGTCTGAATAAATCACTATGCCTGCATTTAGCAAAAGCAGAGAGTTTAGTGTTTGGGGATATTGCATTCCTGAAGATGGACGTTGGCAGCTATAAACAACCTGTGTTGAAATAGAGGCTGCCAGGAAGAGGTGGAGACGGAATAGAGTGTATGAGTTGGGATGTACAAAATCTGTGTGGAGAAGGGAAGACTCAGGAAGATCTAAACATTGCCTGAATGTAGTAGAAATTTTCTCAGAGCAGGGCTCTGCATGACTCTGCCAAGCTGGGGACAGCAAAGGGAGTATTAACCATCTTTCCATGGTTATGTGTTCATTGTTGGCTGTTTGTAGGAGGCAGTGTAGTAGACTAGAAAGAGCCTTAACTTGCACTTATATTTTCAGGCCTTACATTGGGGTCTTTAATCCATTTTCAATCAAATTGTGTGCATGGTGTAAGGTTAAGGATCCAGCTTCATTCTTTGACATGCGGATATTTAGTTTTTCCAGCACCGTTTGTTGAGTCACAGTCTTTAAGTGACTTAGAGTGAGAGCACAGCTCACAAGTGGAAAGATGATGTTTTATCTTCTATCCTTCATATTTATATGATTTCCTTGATAATATACATAATAAAGCCTTTATTTGAAATGCCCTTTGCTTATTGTGACCATCATTTCACATGACTTTATATGTGTGTGTGTGTATATATATATATATATATATATAATCATGATGTTGTGTACCTTAAATACTTTATACCGGTTATGTCTCAATAAAGCCGTGAGAAAAGTACCCTTTCCCTCACCTCATCACTTGCAGTCCATGTTCTGTCATACCATGGTTCCAATTCTGTGAATGTTTTGTTCTCTCTGCCTGAATGTCTCTTTGTCAGTGAATTTCTATTTATCTTTTAAGACTCAGCCCACATATGGCCTCCCTTGGCTTCCTCAAGTTGTACTTAATCACACTCCATCGTGTTGTGTTGCTCTGCTCAGTTGTTCAGTCATGTCCGACTCTGTGCAACCCTGTGGACTGTAGCCCACCAGGCTCCTCTGTCCATGGGGATTCTCCAGGCAAGAATACTGGAGTGGGTTGCCATGCTCTCCTCCAGGGGATCTTCCCGACCCAGGGATCGAACCCAGGTCTTCTGAATTGCAAGAGGATTCTTTCTCAGCTGAGCTACCAGGGACGCCCATAGTCCATTGTAATTGTACATTTATATAGCCTTGGCATACACAAGAATGTAAGCTCTGTGTGGACAGTGGACAGTTTGTCTTTATAATCCAGCAGCCAGCACAGATCCTGTCATCCAGTAGTCATTTCATAAAATCAACAAGGCCACCTTTGTCATAGAGACCGTAAAATGGTGAAGGATGAGATGCCTCAGTTTTATATATAATGAGCTGAGCTGCTGTCTCTTCAGTTCTAAAATTAGGAGATAGATTAGTTCTCTGAGGTCCCTTCTGGCTCCAATAGATGATGAAAATTGCACAGGGAATCCCTATCCAAGTATTCCCAGAGCTTCATTCCCAGAAGTCTCACAAGATATACCTTGAAATGGTACCGAATCTTTTCTTGGTTGGGAGCAGAGGTAGGGGACCCTAAGGAATTTTGCCATCTCAGGGTCAGGTGAAGTAAAGCGTGTTGGCTGAGCTTTACCAGTGCGTTCTGTATCTGAAAGTTCTGTCTTTCGCTGCGGGCGAGACATTCCCATCCCACTCTATTTTGGCCTCACTGTTTCATTTCTAAAATTGGGAAGATTGGATAGAGTCATCAGTTTTTATTGATTCAGTATGTGTGTGTTTGAGGGGGTAATGAATGGATTTTGAAAAAGCATATTCAATATTCTGATGTTATATAAGGAAAATAAAAAGATAATTTTTACATTATAGTTACAAAAAAGTAAAGCCTGTTTGAAATTTGACTGTTGGGAACATACTGAAGACAGAATAAATTTTAATGGCTATGGTGAGGTGTACATCATCTTTGGGGGAGTATGAGATTTTTATAGTTATCAGAAAGGGTCATGGGTTAAAGATGGTCATGAAACACTGCATTAGTTTCTGTTGCCATCTAATTTTCTATGATTCTGTAATGAAAATTTCACAGAAGGCTTCAGTGGAATGAGCCCTACTTATTTCTAGTGTATGTATGTGTTGTACCTACAGTTTTTGTTTGCTTGTTTGTTTTTTAAAATTGAATTCTGACACTATTACCTTAGTAGTTATATGACCATGGGCAAATCACTTAATCTCTCTAAGCCTCAGTTTTTTCATTTGTAAAAGAGACATAATGATAACACCTTCTATATAAGATTATAGTGATAATTAAATAACTGAAGCTCTTAGCTTAGTGGATGGTGCATCATAAATGTTCTGTTCATATTAATTATTATTATTAGAGGTTTGGGGTGGATATTAACCACACCTCTCCCTGATCTGACTTTGGAGCCTTGAGAGTTCCAATATAGAAATCAGAAAAATGGAATTTAAAATATCCATTTTATTATTGGCAAATCTGGTTATGATTGGCAACCCTATTATTTCCTCCACTGAATGTATGTCAGCATTATCCAATAGAATTTTGTATGTTGATGGGAATGTTCTCTATCTGTGCTGTCCAGTAGGGTAGCCACCACCCACATGTGACTACTGAGTACTTGAAATGTGACTAGTGTGACTGTGGAACTGAAACTTAAATTTTATTTAAATTGACTTAAATTTACATAGGCACACAAATCTGGTGGTTACTGTATTGGACAGCGCTTCTAAGTGCCCAGAACAGGTAAGGAAGGCCATGTCAGTTAACTCACTCTTCCCGGGACAAAGAAGAAACCATTTTCCCCAGTATTTCAAATAGGGCACATATTATTAGGTCTGCTTTGTGCCTAAAGCTAAGAAGCCTCAAAATAGAAGGAATAGGTCCCCTTATATTAGTCACTACATGTATAGAGCATTTTCTTAATAAATTTAAAATTTTCAATGCCTTAATGATAAAGACTTGCTTTTATTTTGCTTCATTCTGTACTTTAAATATGACCCTAGTTTTTTCCTTCTGTACTTGTGTTTTTTATTTTTACCAAGTAATTGGATGATTCCAAGTGTAGCTTATTTTTAGACAGAATGAAAAGAAATATTTTTAAAAACACAATTAAAATTAAATATTTTGTAGATCATTGCCCTGAATTCAGTCTTATCTCATTTATATTAAACTTGGCTTTCGGTAAGCTTATGGAAAATCAGTTGTTTCTTTGCAATTCTTTTTTTCCCTTCCTCATATTCTTTCTTTTGGGCTTAAATATTAAAGGGAGTCTTATCAGCACAGCTTGTTTCTAGAAAGGGGAAGGTTGATGTTTCTTTTGAAATTTCCCCAAAGGAACATCGTGCTTATAGCTTTGCTACGTGTATAGAGATTGTGTAGTTTCGTGATGTCAGACCTCTTATTGGCCATGAGTAACTGAGTGAATTCAAAATGACAGTATTTTGGGATTAGATCTTACATTTGAGAGTTTTATCTTGAAATTGCCACCACATGTACAGCACCCCCTCCCGTTTATTGAAATAAACATTGGTTATGCTTCTAAAGTTTTCCATTGATAGCCTTTCTTATTAAGTATATTCAGCCTATTAAAGAGTAGCCTTAAAGACCCATGTATAATTATGGGATATGAGCAGTCATTTTAATGACTCTGTAATTTATATCATGAGGATATAGCATATCGAAAGCAGCCTTCAATTAATTAGAAGAGGCTGTTTAATCTACATGTATAAAAATTTCAATTAAAACATCTTTGCTAAACTTCTTGTCCAGTTTTATTATATTTTGTATGGTTCAATTGATTGAAACATCCTTGAAAATAGTTACTGTGTTGAAGTGGTAAAGCACTGATTAAGGATTTACTGTGTATCAGGCATATGCTAAGTATTTTGTGTATATTATTTCATTTAATCCTCACAGCAGCCTGTGTGTGATATAGGTAGTGTCACTGGTTTACACTGGTTCACATATGTGAAAATTTCTCTGGTGGCTCAGAGGGTAAATCGTCTGCCTACAATGCGGGAAACCTGGGTTTGATCCCTGGGTCAGGAACATCCCCTGGAGAAGGAAATGGCAACCCCCTCTGGTACTCTAGCCTGGAAAATCCCATGGACAGAGAAGCCTGGTAGGCTACAGTCCATGGGGTCGCAAAGAGCCAGACGCGACTGAGCAACTTCACTTTCACTTTCAGTCCTCTCTACTGGGGTTAATATGACCTACTTCAGTGTGTCATGAGGATTAAACGAGATAGCACATGCCTTGAAGTACATACTCCAGAAATGGTAGCTGCTATTCTTGCTTTTTTTTATTTCATATTTTAAACAGATAGTGGTTCTTACTATTCAAAAATGTAAAAAGGTATTACACAGTGAAAAGCCTCTCTCCTGTTTGTTCTCCATTCATCTAGTGCCTACCCATACCCATTTTACTAGATATTCCAGAGTGTCCATGTACAAATTTGAAAATATATTCTTATTTTTTCACCTTTTACACAAAATGTAACATACTACTAACACTGTTGCAGAGCTTGCTTATTTTACTTCACAATATAACTTGGAAATCTGTCTGTATTAGTGTCCAGAGAATTTCTAGAATTTCTTATTCTTTCCTATTGCTGTATAGTATTCCATTGTTTTGAAATATTATAATTTATTTAGCCAGTTCTCTGTTGATGGAGACTTGAGTTGTTTCTAATATTTTGCTATTATAAACAATGCAGCAATGAATAATCTAGTACATATGGCATTTTGCAAGTGTGCAATTATATATGTAGGATAAATTCCAGGAAGCAGAATTGCTGGGTCAAAGGGAATATGCCTTTACAATTTTTGTCAGTATTGCCAAACTGCCCTCCATAGGGGTTGTGCCAGTTACACTGTTACCAGCAGTATATGAGAGTGCCTGTTTGCTCACAGCTTCACCACAGAATTTATCAAACGTTTGAATTTTTGCCAGTCTAATAGGGGAAAAGTGAATCTGTGTCATTTTAATTTGCATTTTCCTTATGAGTGGGGTTAAGCTTTTCATTTGTTTAAGAACCTTGGCAGTTGTGTGAACTTCCCAGATGTGTTAGATTCTTGATCTGTTTCTAATTTTCTAGGAGTTCTTTATATATTCGGAAGATTAGTCCAGTTTATTGTGTATCTTTGAACTTTGTGGTTTTTTGGACTATACATATGTTTTTTTATATAGTGAAATTTCTTATTTTTTTCTTTATAGCTTCTATATTTTGAATTCATTTGTTTGGGGAGGTATTTTTCATATGCTTTGCATATTCTTGTTTTATTCCTAGATATTTGCAGTTATTGCTATTGTAAATGGGGTCTTACTTTCTGTTATGTTTCTAATTATGTGTGTGAAGGCTGCTGATTTCATGTTAATTTTGTATTCCTTTACCAAATTCTCTGTTTATAGTAGTTTTTCATTAGTTCTTATAGGATATCCATATATATAGGGCTTTCCTGGTAGCTCAGATGGTTAAGTATCCTCCTGCAGTGTGGGAGATCTGGGTTCGATCCCTGGGTTGGGAAAATCCCCTGGAGGAGGGCATGGCAACCTGCTCCAGTGTTCTTGCCTGGAGAATCCTCATGCACAGAGGAGCCTGGCAGCCTGTAGTCTATAAGGTCGGGTTGCAAAGAGTCAGACACGACTGAACGACAAAGCACATACATACATAAGAGTACTATTAATATAGAATAACACTGATTTATTTTTACAGCTTTCATGTCTGTTTTTCTGTGTCTGTTCTCTCCTTTTTTAGTGTTGCTGTTATTGTTATCACTGTTACCACTATGACAGTACTTGGCATTAAGCTGAAAGTTGGCATTAAGTAAATGTTAATTCTCCCTTTAAACTGCAAAACGTAAATATCTAAAATGTAGCTAGTCAGTGTTTATGTCAAGCAGAGAATATTAAGAAAAATTTTAATGAGTGGAAAAAAGGAGGGGGAAGTTGAAACTGTCCTATACCCTAGAGATCCTTTCCCGCAATGCTTATAACAGCCTGTATTAAATAGGGTGGGGCTTTTGTTTTAGTTTTTGCCATGGTTGAAAAGATAATCATTTGAGGTGTGTATATTTTGAGTGATTTGGGGTCTTTTCTTTCTTTGAAATCATTTGGCATTCTTTTTCCTTTCACTCTGGAGAAAAATTAGTGCTTAACAATATACTATAAGATTATGTCTTTGTGTTCCACAAGTAATAACCGTGCATTTTATTAAATATAGACTAGAATTTGAATTAGCAGCTGAAATGTTTTAAGATTTTTCAGAGCTTCAATTAAACTTAGCATGGATTTTTTATTTTTTTCCTGCTAACTTCCTGTTTCTTGGTTCATAGTAGTCCTGTAATGAGATGTCTCTTGCATTTAAGCTTTTGCTTTTGAGAGTTTTGTTTTTGGTAAACTATAGGGAACTAGAAGAATTTGAAAGAGGAAATAGTATGAAGGAAAATTAAGTGTTCTAGCACATAATGCATTTCTATTTCTCTCCCTCCATTCTTCCCTTCCTAAGTCCTTAAAGGAACCTGGGACTGGGAACGGAACCTGCTTGGGAATAATTGGATTCTTTTTTTCTTGGTTTTTTTTTTTTTTTTAATTTTTTTATTATTATTATTATTATTTTTACTTTACAGTATTGTATTGGTTTTGCCATACATCAACATGCATCCGCCACAGTGTACACGTGTTCCCCATCCTGAACCCCCCTCCCACCTCCCTCCCCATACCATCCCTCTGGGTCATCCCAGTGCACCAGCCCCAAGCATCCTGTATCCTGCATTGAACCTAGACTGGTGATTCGTTTCTTTTATGATATTATACATGTTTTAATGCCATTCTCCCAAATCATCCCCCCCAACCTCTCCCACAGAGTCCAAAAGACTGTTCTAGACATCTGTGTTTCTTTTGCTGTCTTGCATACAAGGTTGTCATTACCATCTTTCTAAATTCCGTATATATGCGTTAGTATACTGTATTGGTGTTTTTCTTTCTGGCTTACTTCACTCTGTATAATAGGCTCCAGTTTCATCCACCTCATTAGAACTGATTCAAATGTATTGGATTCTTTTCTTCTCCATATAAGCTGAAAAGATGATGAGGCTCCTCATTCATCTGTGAAGCAAAGAAATGGGTTCACTTACAGCTGTGTCTTAAGTTTTTAAAAATTAAATGAGTGGATACAGAAAAAAATGTAAAGATATAGGCAATACACGGAGTTGTACAATAATCATCCATGTACCACCCAGTTGGGGAGAAAG
Organism: Bubalus kerabau; assembly: GCF_029407905.1. Lineage (NCBI taxonomy): Eukaryota > Metazoa > Chordata > Mammalia > Artiodactyla > Bovidae > Bubalus > Bubalus kerabau. The sequence goes on along the minus strand of NC_073634.1, from coordinate 99,268,400 downwards.
AACGTTACTTTTACTGATGTTCTTTCTGAAGTCCACTCTTTATTTTCTTTGCTGTCCTCCCGCTTATAGAAGGTGTCTTTAATTCTCTTGCTTCTCTTTATAGCTTTTTCCCATATATTTGTATCCCTAAACAATACAAAGTTTTTGAACTTTATATGAATGTTTTTATATATAATTACATATGTTGTTGTTTAGTCACTAAGTTGTATCTGAATCTTCTGTGACTCCGTGGACTGTAGCCTACCAGGTTCCTCTGTCCATGGGATTTCCCAGATCTGGAATACTGGAGTCAGTTGCCAATTTTTTCTCCAGGGGATCTTCCCAACCCAGGGATCGAACCTGTGTCTCCTGCATTGGCAGGTGGGTTCTTTACCACTGAGTCACCAGGAAAGCCCATAATTACATGTGTTTTTAATATAATTAAACATTATAAATATTTATATTTTTAATAAATACTTAATTATGTTCTAAGTATTCTGTAACTTTTCTCTGAGCATCTGAAATAAAAAAGAAATTCACCCATGTCCATGCTTGCAATTCATTGTACAAGTATGGTTGGTGCAATTTATTTATCTGTTCAGTTGTTGATGAACATTTGGTTTGTTTACAGTTTCTGCTATGAAAAATAATACTGTTTATAAATATTTCACATGTGCGAAAATTAAAAACATTTTTGACTATAAATCACAGACAATAAAAGATACATCTTACATCCTGACCTAGTATATACACACATAAGTAAGTACATGTGCACATACAGATATATGTTGAAAGTAAATTTTCATGGAAGAATATTGACCAGAGCCAAGAGCAAATGCACTATGATATTTTTTATTCTGATCTAATCTCTTCTATTCATTTTAAGAAATGCTGGTAAAAATGGGCTCACTTGATTTCCCAGCCTTCAGGACCATGGTTTGAAAACTTCTGTTCCAGAATACATGCAGACATGGAATTACAGGGTTACAGCATGTGGTGCTAGCTCAGTGATGTGTGTTACTATTTCTCCATTCTCTCTTCTGTTCTCCTTGTTTATTTGTTTTTCCCAGGTTAATATCACACTATTTTAATTATTTCAAACTTATAACAATTTCTGATATCAGGTAAATCATGTCCCCTCAAACTCCTTTTTTCTTATTCACAAACTCCTTGTGTATTATGGCCACTTTATTGCTGTTGCATGTAAATTTTGAAACTTTGTCAAGTTTTTCAAAAATTCATATTGAGATTTTGATTAAAATTGGACTAAATTTGTAGATCAGTTTCAGAGAGTTGATGTCTTTACCATTTTGAACATGATATATCTCTCCATTTATTTAATATAAATTGTCTTTCATAAAATTTTGTAATTTCTCCATAGAAATATTATGTCTTTTGTTAGATTGAATCACACATACTTAATATATTTTGATTCTATATCAATATCTTTTAAATCACAGTGTCTCACTTTTTGTTGTTGTTCAGTCACTCAGTCGTGTCTGACTCTTTGTGACCCCATGGACTGCAGCACACCAGGTTTCCTGTCCTTTGCCATCTCCCGGAGCTTGCTCAAACTCATGTCCATCGAGTGGGTGATGCCATCCAACCATCTCATCCTCTGTCATCCCCTTCTCCTCCTGCCTTCAGTTTTCCCCAGCTTCAGGGTCTTTTCAAATGAGTCGGCTCTCGGCATCAGGTGGCCAAAGTATTGGTGCTTCAGCTTCAGCATCAGTCCTTCCAATGAATATTCAGAGTTGATTTCTTTTAGGATTGACTGGTTTGATCTCCTTGCAGTCCAAGGGACTCTCAAGAGTCTCCTCCAACACCACAGTTTTTGTTGCTAATGTTTAGAAATAGCAGTTGGTTCTTATATACAGATTTGATATCAACAACCTTGAAAGGGAAAGTGAAGTCGCTCAGTCATGTCTGACTCTTTGCGACCCCATGGACTGTAGCCTACCAGGCACCTCTGTCCATGGGATTTTTCAGGCAATAGTACTGGAGTGGATTTGCCATTTCCTTCTCCAGAGGAACCTGGATTCAACAACGCTAATAAACTCTTATTAATCATATTTTATACCTTTTTTTGGTAGTCTGTGGCATCAGTCTTTGCAAATATGATAGTTTTATTTTTATTAATGGGCTTCCCTGGTGGCTCAGATGGTAAAGAATCTGCCTGCAATTTGGGAGACCCGAGTTCAATCCCTGGGTTGGGAACATCCCCTGGAGGAGGGCATGGCAACCCATTCCAGTATTCTTGCCTGGAGAATCCCCATGGACAGAGGAGCCTGGCAGGCTACAGTCCACGGGGTCATAAAGAGTTAGACATGACTGAGCCACTAAGTCCATTGTTATTAATGTTATATATATATATATATGTTATATATTAATATATATATATATATGTTATATATTAATATATATATAGGCTGTTCTATGCAGCTTGTGGGATCTTAGTTCAACCAGGAATTGAACTTGGGCCCCAGCAGTGAAAGCATTGAGTCTTAATCACTGAATTGCCAGGGAAATTACAGTTTTATTATTTTTGTTCCAATCTTTATACTTTTATTTCTTTTTTGCCTTTTACTGTTGTTTCTTTTTTGCCTTACTGAACTGGCTAAGAGCTCTAATACCATGCTGAAAGAGGCATTCTTCTTCCTGATATTAAAGGAGATGCTTTCATTGTTTCATCATTAAGAATGGTGTTTGTTGTTTGGCAGATGACTTATGCTGGATTAAGAAAGGTCTCTGTTACTCTTAGTTTGCTAAGGTTATTATTTTTTAATCATGAGTGAATGTTCAATATACTGAGTGCATTTTCTATATTTATGTAGACTACCATATTATTTTTCTCCTTTAATTTCTTAATCTGATTAATTATATTAATTATTTTCTTTATTTAATTGACTTTGCATTTGATAAGATAAATTAAACTTTGTCAAGTATCCTGATTTTTACCTACAGTGGGATTGGTTGACTAGTTTTTTGGCTTTTAATAAGTCTTTGTTTACATTGACCTGTAGTATTTCTATCCCATACTCGCAAGTTTTTATATGGATGCTTTCTAGTCTTGCAAAGTGATTTAGGAATTGTTTTTTTTTCAGTACCACTGATTAGTATGGGTAATATTAGCACTTTATTTTCTTGGGCTCCAAAATCACTGCAGACAGTGACTGTAGCCATCAAATTAAAAATGTTTGCTCCTTGGAAGCAAATCTATGACAAACCTAGACAATGTATTAAATAGCAGAGACATCACTTTGCCAACCAAGGTCCGTCTAGTCAAAGCTATGGTTTTTCCAATAGTCATGTACAGATGTGAGGTTGGACCATAAAGAAGGCTGAGCACTGAAGAATTGATGCTTTTGAAGTGTGGTGCTGGAGAAGACTCTTGAGAGTCTCTTGGACTGCAAGGAGATCCAACCAGTTAAATCTAAATGAAATCAATCCTGAATATTCTTTGGAAAGACTGGCTGAAACTAAATACTCCAATACTTTGGCCATCTGATGCGAAGAGTTGACTCATTGGAAAAGTCCCTGATGCTGGGAAAGATTGAGGGCAGAACAAGAAGTGGGAGACAGAGGATGATGTGGTTGGATAGCATTGTCTGCTCAATGGACATGAGTTTGAGCAAGCTCTGGGAGATAGTGAAGGACAGGGAAGCCTAGAGCACTGCAGTCCATGGGATATCAAAGAGTTGGACATGACTGAACAACAGCAATAACAACAACATAAGCTCTATCTATATTTCAAATGTTTGGTAGAACTTGCTGATAAAACTAGTTGTCACAGGTTGGGTTTTCCTGGGAAGCTGACTCTGAAATGAAGATTAGCATGCAAGAAATTTGTCAGAGAGTGCTTTCTGGATTATCCCCTGCTAGGAAAAGGGAAGGAAACAGGATAGGGTAGAAGGAACTGGATGGTAGTGCTTACCCCATGGAGCATTCGAAATTAGGATGGTCCTTTGGGGTTGTCCCAAGTTGGGATAAGGGGGCCAGGCCTTAATATTTCTACAGTGTCCATGCCAGTCTAGCCTTTGTACTGTTTATGTTTACTAGATTGTGTAAGTTCATATGAATTTACTGGGACCGCTCCTTCATCTCTGTGATGGGTTTCTGATTTGCTGGGAAACTTATATAAGAAAAGTTCATAGAATAAAGTATGGTTTCTCTTCAGTTGTGGAACCAATACATTTGCAGTTTTAGTCATTGTATTTTTCATTTCTAGAAGTCCCATTTTGATTTTTGATCTTTGTCCCAAAGATCTATTTGGTAATTTTTACAACTTTTCATTATGAAACATTTAATAATAACTTTCTTAAGTAATAATAGTTTAGTGATCACCTGGAGAAGGCAATTGCAACCCACTCCAGTACTCCTGCCTGGAAAATCCCATGGACGGAGGAGCCTGGTGGGCTGCAGTCCATGGGGTCGCAAAGAGTCAGATACGACTGAGCAACATCACTTTCACTTTTCACTTACATGCATTGGAGAAGGAAATGGCAACCCACTCCAGTGTTCTTGCCTGGAGAATCCCAGGGACAGAGGAACCTAGTGGGCTGCAGTCTTTGGGGTCGCACAGAGTCAGACACAACTGAAGCGACTTAGCAGTAGCATGCTCATTAACGTTTTTTCTATATTTGCTTTATGTTTTATTTAGCCATTTCAAAATTGCCATTCACTGTTTTTTATTCTAAGTTTTTATTTTGTATTGGGATATAGTTGATTAATAATGTTGTGATAGTTTCTGGTGAACAGTGAAGCGACTCAGCCAAACATGTACATGTATCCAACCATTCACTCTTAAATACTTCAGCTTGCATCTTCTAAGGAGAGTGACTTTCTCTTACTCATCCACACATCTTGAATAGTATTTTATAGTCTCTTGTTCCTATCCATACTTTTAGTACTTCAGAGTTTTTCTTTAAACATTTATATTGTGTTTCTGCTCAGTCTGTTAACTCTTATATAATGCCTTCTATGTTTTGTGATTAGGGGCTGTAACAACTCAGTTTTTGTAACTTTTTTTTGGCGGGGGGTTAGAATTATTTGAGGCATATTAGTTCCTCCTGAGCGGGTTAGTTTGCTCCTGTCTCGTACCTGGGAGCAGTCAGTCCAGAAGGACTTTAAATTCTTGGTTTGAGTCTTTCTGGTCCATCAGGTGGTATGAATTTGCTATGAAAATCTTATATGAATATGAATGCCAGGTTGTGGTTGTTAAGTCTCAGAAAAAAAATATTTTGGACAAGCATTTTCCCTCATCAGGTAGGGAAACTTAATTCTAATTTATGCTCACATATATGGGGCTTCCCTGGTGGCTCAGAAGGTAAAGCGTCTGCCTGCAATGCAGGAGACCCGGGTTTGATCCCTAGGTTGGGAAGATCCCCTGGAGAAGGAAATGGCAACCCACTCCAGTATTCTTGCCTGGAGAGAATCCCACGGATGGAGGAGCCTGGTAGGCTACAGTCCACGGAGTTGCAAAGAGTCGGACACGACTGAGCGACTTCGCTTATAGGGCTTTTGGGCTTCAGCTTTATTATACATTTTGATTGGGCTATCCTGTGTATCAAAAAAAAGCAGACGCTTAATATCACCTTACTTGGCAAATACCATCACTAAGTCAAAAATGGTGTTCTGCTTCCCTTCCAAGGTTTCCCTTTTCATCTTATTTTTGGGCCTTTGTGAATTCCTTCAACACTTGCCAGCCTATTGGGTAAAATAAATGTTTTATATTACATATACTTTATATTTATCAAAATCTATAGTTGTTTTATTTTAGGTGGTTGGTTAGGGTATATTGCCATCTGGTTGAAATGGAAGTCCTTTAGTAAAAGTTTTTTACTGTGTTTTCTTAAATGCTGTGGAAAGAATACATGTTACGGAAGGAAGAGAAAGATAAGAGATAACTTATATGTAAATATTTCATCGTTCTTGATTTCATGAAAATGTTGATTCAAAGTATAATACAAGACTCTCCCCTTTAGAAAAAGAACTTTAAGATATTTGGTTTTGGAGGAAATTATAGTAGGTAAAGATTGTGATCTTTTGAGTCAGTCAGACCTGGGTTTCTACCTGAGTTATTTCACTAGCTCTGTGACCTTTAGTAATTTCTTTAACTTCTTAGCAGTTTATTTATCTATAAAATGGGGCGATGGCAGTTTTAAAGATCAAAAGGATTAATATATGTAGAGGGCTCAACCTCGTGCCTGAGTAAATGTTAGCTCATTTTAATTTTTGCTTCTCTCTTTTCAGAAGTATTCATGGTACTAATACAGAGTGTTAGATGTGAAACATCTCACATTCCACACGTAATTATGTGAAATGGAATATGGGGACCTGGGAGACACAGCCATAAAGGGAAAAACAAGAAAAGTACTTCAAGGTTAGAAGATGGGGAGGAAAACAGTAAGCTTGACAGGTGACCAGAGCCAAGGAGACCCTGTGGCTTCCCTCAGCTTACCAAGAGCAGGGCCTCTTAAGGATGCTGTCTGCTCTGGCTCTTTCTTCCGTGTTCTGTTCAATTAGTTGTACATCCCTACACCTTCAGGTCAGAGGGAGCTCTTACTTTGTGTCGCCCAACAGAGCTGCCTAGGGTACTTCAGGAAAAGGAAACTTGTTCTCTTCTACAGGGATCTCAAGGGTAGTCAAGGATTTTATTCTCACAGTTCAGCAAGTAACCATTTGGTATCCTCAGAGTTCTGCAAGTACCTTAAAAGAAAAGAGATACAGCTGCATTCTTCTGAATAGAAAATAATCAACAGGAATATTGAAATACATATATATATATATATACACACACATACTATGCAGCATCAGCATATATTAGATAGTGTGAAGCTTTTTGATTTTTTTTCCTCCTCCCCTTGGTATGATTCAATCCAATTCTTGTATAACTTTTTCATTAGACCCCACTGTGGAACATCAGAAATAAGAGGGAATTGTGTGGACCACTTCGATGTAACCTTTGACTCTATATCTTTGCATGCCCAAAGACAAGAAAAGTGTGTCTTATTCATTCATTGTCTGTATATATTTCTCTTGGTACTGCTGTTGTCACTTTGGTTTTTTAGTAAGGGAAATTGGCTTATTTGAAACGTTTGTCTTAATCCTCTATGGAAATATCAGTTTACAGGAAGGTTAAGGCAGCTCGTTTAGGTTCCTCTCAGAGTCTCTGCTGCAATTGTCGGAAAGGAAGCCCCAGGGAAGCCCCAGAGCACAGGCTTTGGAAGAGCAGTGGCTGCGCAGAAGACACACTCGAGATGCATTATCAGGTGCTGTCTGGAGAGTAGAAATTATGGTGTGAAGGCGGAAATGCTGATGTCTCCACTTTCCCAACTTAGCATAAACATCTTCTTTATCTTTGGTGAATTTTGGTTCCATAGAGGTGGCTCCAAGAAGCCTTAAATGCAAGTGTGAAATTGTTTTTAGAATCCTGGCTTGAAAACATGGTGTTTGGGGGTTTTCTTCACTTGTGTTCTTTTTCTTAAAGGAAAAGGTTTCATAGCATCCCCTGTCAGTGTCATTTCCTTTTCTGTGATGACTTGTTCATTGTTACATCAAAGGATGCAGGAAGTAAGGAAGGCATAAATAGATAAACGAACAAACAAATAAATAAAAAGCTTTGCTGCCTTTGTTACATCTTAAAAAGGCTTGACTATAACATAATGGAAACAGAGCAGCTATTTGATTGCAACTTTAGGATTTTTCCGTGAAACTTCGAAGCATGCCTGACTTATTTTCTGTTTTAAATAACACTATGACATGGGAGAAGAAGTACACCATGGTTGCAGTGGGACTTTTGAATGTATCATCATCCTGGTCAGGGTAGGTGCTGGCATGGAATGCTCTCATCACAGTGCTTGCTTGCCCACTGACATGTCATGTTCATCCTTTGTAAGGCCCAGAAGATGATTTGTAAATTATTTGCTTCTTGCCCCTGTACAGTGTTTTGTTTCTTTCATTTTTTAACCATCCTAACCATTTTTAAGTGTGCAGTTGAGTGGTGTTAAATACATTCATGATGTTATATGATCATCATGACTATGTGTCTACATAACACTTTTCTTCTTGTGAGGCTGAAACTTGATACCCATTAAACACAACTCCCTGTTCTTCCCTCCCCCTGGTTCCTGGCAGCTGTTGTTCTACTTTCTAACTCTATGATTTTTACTACTCTTAAGTATCTGCAAAATGGCTGTCTGAGGAGGCCTTACAAATAGCTGTGAAAAGAAGAGAAGCGAAAAGCAAAGGAGAAAAGGAAAGATATTCCCATCTGAATGCAGAGTCCAAAGAATAGCAAGGAGAGATAAGAAAGCCTTCCTCAGTGATCAGTGCAAAGAAATAGAGGACAACAGTAAAATGGGAAAGACTAGAGATCTCTTCAAGAAAGTTAGAGATACCAAGAGAGCATTTCATGCAAAGATGGGCTCAATAAAGGACAGCAATAGTATGGACCTAACAGAAGCAGAAGATCTTAAGAAGAGGTGGCAAGAATACACAGAAGAACTATATAAAAAAGATCTTCACAACCCAGATAATCACAATGGCGCGATCACACACCTAGAGCCATACATCCTGGAATGAGAAGTCAAGTGGGCCTTAGGAAGCATCACTACAAACAAAGCTAGTACAAGTGATGGAATTCCACTTGAGCTATTTCAAATCCTAAAAGATGATGCTGTGAAAGTGCTGCACTCAATATGCCAGCAAATTTGGAAAACTCAGCAGTGGCCACAGGACTGGAAAAGGTCAGTTTTCATTCCAATCCCAAAGAAAGGCAATGCCAAAGAATGTTCAAACTACTGCACAGTTGCACTCATTTCACACGCTAGTAAAGTTATGCTCAAAATTCTCCAAGCCAGGCTTCAACAGTACTTGAACCGTGAACTTCCAGATGTTCAAGCTGGATTTAGAAAAGGCAGAGGAACCAGAGATCAAATTGCCAACATCCATTGGATCATCGAAAAAGTGAGAGAGTTCCAGAAAAACATCTGCTTCATTGACTATGCCAAAGCCTTTGACTGTGTGGATCACAATAAACTGTGGAAAATTCTTAAACAGATGGGAATATCAGAACACCTGACCTGCCTCTTGAGAAAGCTGTGTGCAGGTCAGGAAGCAGCAGTTATAACTGGACATGGGACAACAGACTGGTTCCAAATCGGGAAAGGAGTCTGTCAAGGCTGTATATTACCACCCTACTCATTTAACTTCTATGCAGAATACATCATGAGAAACGCTGGGCTGGATGAAGCACAAGCTGGAATCAAGACTGCTGGGAGAAATATCAATAACCTCAGATATGCAGATGACACCACACTTACGGCAGAAAGTGAAGAAGAACTAAAGAGCCTCTTGATGAAAGTGAAAGGGAGTGAAAAAGTTGGCTTAAAACTCAACATTGAGAAAACTAAGATTATGGTATCTGGTCCCATCACTTCATGGCAAATAGATGGGGAAACAGTGGAAACAGTGGCTGACTTTATTTTTCTGGGCTCCAAAATCACTGCAGATGGTGACTGCAGCCATGAAATTAAAAGACACTTACTCCTTGGAAGAAAAGTTATGACCAACCTAGACAGCATATTAAAAAACTGAGACATTACTTTGCCAACAAAGGTCTGTCTCGTCAAGGCTATGGTTTTTCCAGTGGTCATGTATGGATGTGAGAGTTGGACTATAAAGAAAGCTGAGCGCCGAAGAATTGATGCTTTTGAACTGTGGTGTTGGAGAAGACTCTTGCGAGTCCCTTGGACTGTAAGGAGATCCAACCAATCCATCCTAAAGGAGATCAGTCCTGGGTGTTCATTGGAAGGACTGGTGTTGAAGCTGAAACTCCAATACTTTAGCCACCTGATGCGAAGAGCTGACTCCTTTGAAGAGACTCTGATGCTGGGCAAGATTGAAGGCAGTAGGAGAAGGGAACAACAGAAGATGAGATGGTTGGATGGCATCCCGGACTCAATGGACATGAATTTGAGTAAACTCCGGGAGTTGGTGATGGACAGGGAGGCCTGGCATGCTGCAGACCATGAGGTCACAAAGAGTCAGACACGACTGAGCGCTGAACTGACTGACTGACTGAATGAAGTATCTCATGTAAGTAGAATCATACAGTATTTTTGTGTCTGGCTTATTTCATTTAGTGTAAATAGCCTTGAGGTTCATCCATGTTGTAGCATATTGTAGGGTTCCCTTATTTTTTAAAGCTTAATAACATCCCATTGTAGGTGTACACCACATTTTGCTTATCCATTCATCTGTCAGTGGACACTTGCATTGTTTCCATTATTAGCTGTTGTAAATAATGCTGCTGTAACATGAGTGTACACACATTTTGTCAAGACCCTGCTCTCCATTCTTTTGGGTGTACACCCAGAAGAGTAATGCTGGATCATTTGGTAATTCTAATTTTTAATTTTTTGAAGAGCTTCCATATTGTTTTCTACAGTTGCGGTACCATTTTAGATTTTCACTAACAGTACACAGGTTTACCAGTTTCTTCACATCCTTGTCAGTTCTTGCTATTTCTGGGTTTTTGGTTTTTGTTTTGATAGTAGGCATTCTGATGAGCATGAGGTGGTACCTGATTGTAGTCCTGATTTACATTTCCCTACTGATTAGTGATGTTGAGCATCTCTTCATGTGCTTATTGAACATTTGTATATATAACTTTGGAGAAATATTTATTCCAGTCATTTGCCCACCCATACAGTTTTATGAAAAGTAAAAGAAGTAGCTTCGGAATTATAAGTGACAAGAACTCAGGCTCTGGAGTTAGAAAGCTCCCATCTTCACCAGCCACACGATATTTTGGGCAACTTACTTCATTTCTCCAAGCTTTCATTTCATCTAAAATGAGAATAGTTGACTCTATCTCATTAAGTTGTTTGGGATTACATAAACTAATATTACAGATGTCAAATATATGGTCTAGTATTTGATCTATAGTGTTTAATACATATTAGCTGCAGTATTGCTGGAATCATGAGCCAGTCATAAAAACACATTTTATATCTTTGTTGTCTTCCTGCATTGATAGTATAATTCATTCCATTTTTGAAAATTTTCTCTTGGTGTTTCAGTTCATACTACTTGTTGTCCCCGGAGAAGGCAATGGCACTGCACTCCAGTCCTCTAACCTGGAAAATCCCATGGGCGGAGGAGCCTGGTAGGCTGCATGCAGTCCATGGGGTGGCTACGAGTCGGACACGACTGAGCGACTTCACTTTCACTTTTCACTTTCATGCATTGGAGAAGGAAATGGCAACCCACTCCAGTGTTCCTGCCTGGAGAATCCCAGGGACGGGGGAGCCTGGTGGGCTGCCGTCTATGGAGTTGCACAGAGTCGGACACCACTGAAACGACTTAGCAGTAGCAGTACTTGTCCCAGTCACTATAATGTTAGGTGAAACCACATGGAATTGAAAATCTTGCAGATCATAAATGATTATCAGAATTTCATGTGATGTAACTTAATGTAATAGAAACTATTTGAGTGTCTAATATATGCCAGAGTATCTCGTATGCTATTTTATTCATTCTTCCCAGATTCCCTATAAAGTGTATATTATTTTCTCCATTTGGGGCTGGGGAAACTAAGACTTGGAGAGCTGAACAGATTTGCTTGTGTTTACACAACTTTAAGTAGTTAAGCCAGAATTCAGACTGGAGTCTGCTAAATCCAAAGTTCATTCATTTCCTTTCCAATTTCTGCCACCTGAGCAGTCTCATCTGAGACTGTCTCTGAGACACCCCTGCCCTTCCTCTGTGCCCAGTAAAGATGAGAGTTAGAGAAACTACTCCATTTCTTCTTAGTTGCCAGTGACTTGGGTTTTCTTCAACGCAGTGAACAGCATGTTCTGTGTTCCTGTACAGTGTGTGTGCCTTTGTCCATCTTTTTCGCATTAGAGACACAGCATCTGCAGTGTTGGCTGCAGTCAGCTAAGCTCTGCCTTCATCCCATTTCTCACTGCTCTCACCATCTCCATCCTTTATTGAACTTCTCTTTTGGGCGGGTAACATGCTAGATGCTTTATCCACAGTATCTCAGTGTCCCTATAATTCTAGAGCATAGGGGCTAAAATCCTTTACAGGTTGGAAGGAGACTGAGGCTAAATGGAATTATATGATTTAGCTGAGGATGCAGGTGTGTCTTGTTTCAGGGTCCTTGTCTTTTCTGCAGCACTTCATTTCCTCCTCCCATTCTTAGAGAGGTTCTCATGAAAGGGGTATGAGGGTAGCCTTTTCTGCGGAAAGTCTACAGCCCACCTGGGTGTGTTAGCCCTGCTAAATTTCCCCCCCTTTCTTTCCCCACTCCTTTTCCTCTTAGAAAAAGGCCTGTTCCTTTCCCTCTCCTCCTTTTCTTTTCCTTCCTCTTTCCCTCCCCTTTTTCCTTCCTTTCTTTCTTTTTCTTTTCATTCTATTCCTTTCCTTTCCTCATTCCCTCCCTCCCTCTCCTCCTTCCTTCCTAATGAAGTTTAAATACCAAGATTAGGAAACTACTTAATGTATTTCCTAAAGGAAATTGGATTCTTTAGATATCCCCATTTGATTTTTTTCTGACACTAAAAATTATCCCCTAAGTTTAATTTGCTTTCAGAGGAATTATCATCTTTTAAAATATACTACTAAAACAAGCTAGATTGAATTCCTATTAGTTTCAAAAAGGGTGACCTTCTTCTCAGACTTTGAATGGTATCTTTTAAATAATAGGATTTGGGAGTAATTGCTTAATATCTGAGTTCAAGGTAATGACCTAACACATTTGAGTTCTAAGGAAAGCCTATTTGCCCTTGCACCCTACTCACTCCTAAACTGGATAACTGGGGCCAACTTTCTTAGTCACTTCATGAACTGTGTTGGTGAAACCTCTTCTCTTAGCAGCTGGAAGTTGCACTTTATTCTTTGTTATTTCATTGTTTCCTTTAGGGTGAGGAAGAATAATTAAGGAGAACATCGTTTCTGAGCAGCTGGAATCAAATTCCAGCTGACTGCGGCACCTGTGAAGACGGCACCTCTGCCTCTGGGTGGCAGGGTAGGGTGCCAGCCGGGGCGCCTGCGACAGTGGGCTCCAAAGTGCAGACACGCGGCCATGCCACACCAGCCCTGCCCTTCTGGGAGCTTCAGATGGCAGTAACACCAGTGAATGCAAAGTGTCTGTTTGAGACTAATTAGAGGAGTGATTTGTGAAACGGTGGCTATTTATTTAATTAATCACCAGCACAAAGCCATAAAACCCATATTTTAAAAATCCCTGTTAGTTTGCCATGTGGTTAATAGATTGGGGCACATTAAAAAGTGACATGGTGATGTATTAAAAACGCTCCACCAAAGGTTCCTTTAGGAAGGAGCGGAAGCTGTCTGCTTTAGATGCTGAAGTGTAACCTGCCAGGATTTGACCTGTCTGAGATTTTAATATTTGTAAAGGCATTTATCTTTTGAATAGCATCTTCATTAGGACATCTCCTTTTGGAATATTTCAAAATATAAAAATGTTTGTAGAGTAATTTTAAAATTAAAATTAATTTTGTTGCAGGTTCTCTTCACAATGAGAAACTGTGTTTTCCCATTAAATTATACTGTGTTTACTAAGCTTAACCATATCTCTTATAACATAGGTCATTGTTTTATATTTTTGGGTGGGAGAGTCATTTACTGAAATAATAAATTCCATGGCATTTTTTGTTACAGCTGTCAGAATTGCATTTGTTCTGCATGTGTGTGTGTGTGTGTGTAGTTTTTAATCAGATGGTCACAGAGATAGTTGCTATACTTGGTCAGTCTCAGGTCAGGTGAATTGTCATTTTTGGATAGTAAGAATAAAGATAGAATTAGATGACACTGGCATTCAAAATGAGAAGAAATGGCTTAGATTCTAACAAATGATAGTGGTTTTTACACATACAAACTTCTAGTTGGTTTTCAGTGTACATAAATGTGTGTATGTACAGGCCATCTTGCATTTTATTAATAACTATTTGATGCTAATCTTGATATGGTTGTGATCCACTCTTTATTTTAAAGAAACAAAATCATTCTGAATGATCAGTGTGTTCCTGCTAAACAATCTCTTCAAATTTTTTAAGAAAATGTGTTGCTTAGGTGGATACTTATAAGGAAATTGTCCGGCCCTTAGGATTGTGTTTCTCTGCTGTGTTGTGTAATTACCTGCTCAGTTAGAAGGGGAGCAGGAATAAAACATGAGTATGTTAATGCAGCCTGGAGCTGATGTGGTGGTAATGATTACAATGCAGATAAAGCATTTCTCATAACTGCCGTTGCCTACTGGAGCCTTTGAAACATCTGGACCTTTAATTGAAAAATAGTATGGTGCTGTGCAAGGCAGACGTGCTAAGTGAAGTCACTAATTTAGAATACAAAAATATAATTGATAAAGTGTTTTATTTACATTGTATTTAAATATTCATACTTTGTTATGCTTTGTATAACAGGGAATTACTGGGTTAAATTTTCATGAACATAGACAGTTTAAATGAGATAAATTAAGTGAAAACGTTAATGGAATTTTACACTGGAACCAGAAAGCAGTTTGCTCCTGGAGGGTGTGTATGTTTGTTTCTACTGGGGTCTTCCTTTAGGAAAGCAAATAGGTTATGGTCTTATTCTTTGGGTTTAGCATTTTAGAAGAACTAACCATCAGTTGGTAACATCGTTGCATTTCATTCATGTTATTGCTATCATATCTTATTACTTAGTTTTTTAAAAACTAAACATTTCTTGGCATAATGGTAAATGGCTCTAATGGCAACATTATCGCCCAATAAACCGAAGCCTTCCCCACCTCTCCGGGGCAGGTTATCAGAGCTGCCCAGGAGAGTAGAAGAGCTGGTGAAGGGCGTGCAATTAACCTTTGTCCTGCATTCGCAGCAGGGGAACTGACCTAGCAGCCTTCCGAGGAAATCCAATTTAATTTAAAATGAATTTGAAAAGACAAATTAGCCATATCTATTTTAATAAGATAAAATCCTGATTCTCCCTGTGTCTGGTTTAGTTAGGACCTCAGAGGAGATTGGACTGACTACAACTGAGGATGAACAGGAGAGAAATAACACCAGGTAGCTGAGGAAAAGCCCTGGAGACCCTGGGGCCCGGGTGGCTTGTCAGTTCCTGCAAGTGAGCAGGTCTTGGGCTGCCTGTTTCCACAGAGAATTGCAACCTGAGACGGGCCTTTGTCTCGTCAGACCTTTGGCTTGTGTTGGAGCTTGTGCCATGTTGATGTCATAGGCAGCTTGCCTGCCTCTCCAAGGACCGAATTGTTATTTTCTTGCTTTGTCATTATCGATGCACATTTGGGTACTACCACCTGGGTAACCACATTTGGTACAGTTGCACCTCACAATTACTCATGAGTCCCTTAACCCAAGAGCAAGGATTCTCTGAGGCCCATGAGTTGGTACTTCACCACTACGTTTTGAGAACTGAAGCGGAGGGTTCTGCCTCTTCTTCAGGGAGCTGGTGTTCTCTCCTGTTTTTATTCTCTGAAACATAGAGATGATTTATTGAGCCCCTTCTGTGTATCCAGCAGCAAGGAAGTCTGTAACTGTTTCTGCCTTGTGCCTGCACGCAAGAGGGAACTGTTCCGGAAGCTGTTACCCTGGTGTCCCTCTCCGGGACCAGCAGTCCCTGGAAGAGCTGCAAGTGTATGTGATGGGCAGAGCGGAAGGCAAGGAGTAATTCTGATCTTCCCAGCACTTCTCAGGCAAAGGGATGTTTCTGACTCAGACTGGGACCCTCAGTTCTGAAACAGTGGCCACAACACAAGCCAGCAGCCTCTGTGATCTTTCCTAGATATCCAGGCCTCCCCACGAGTTCTTCAGGACTAGGATTCACCAAGAGGGGAGGATTTTAGGATGGAACAGACCTGGGTTAGAATCTCGATTCCCACCTCCACGCCCCCCATCACCCACTCCCAGTTGAGAGATTTGGAACAGCCTACCATGTTTCCCAGTGGTGTTAGTGGTAAAGAATCTGACTGGCAGTGCAGGAGACGTAAGAGACATGGGTTCGATCCCTGGGTTGGGAAGATCCCTGGAGGAGGGCTGGCAACCCATTCCAGTGTTCTTGCCTGGAGAATGGACAGAGGAGTCTGACAGGCTATGGTCCATAGGGTCACAAAGAGTCAGACACAACTGAAGTGACTTCAGTTCAGTTCAATTCAGTCGCTCAGTTGTGTCCGACTCTTTGAGACCCCATGAACTGCAGCAGCACGCCAGGCCTCCCTGTCCATCACCAACTCCCGGAGTTTACCCAGACTCATGTCCGTTGAGTCGGTGATGCCATCCAACCATCTCATCCTCTGTCGTCCCCTTCTCCTCCTGCCTTCAATCTTTCCAACATCAGGGTCTTTTCAGATGAGTCAGCTCTTCGCATCAGGTGGCCAAAATACTGGAGTTTCAGCTTTAACATCAGTCCTTCCAATGAACACCCTTCGCACGCACCTAATGAATCTCTCCTCAGTTTTAACAGGCAGTGAGCAATCCTCATAGGAATGTTGGGCACGTTAGATAAGATAATGCGTGAGAAGTAATTGGACCCTGGTTTGTTGTTTAGTCGCCAAGTTGTGTCCAACTCTTTGGCGACTCCATGTACTGCAGCCTGTCAGGCTCCTCTGTCCATGGTATTTCTCAGGGAAGAATACTGGAGTGGGTTGTCTATTCCTTCTCCAGGGGTTTCCCTGGGTTTCCCAACCCAGGGATCGAACTTGTGTCTCCTGCATTGGCAGGCAGGTTCTTTACCACTGAGCCACGAGGGAAGCCCTTGGACCCTTGTCAGTTCAGTTCAGTTCAGCCGCTCAGTTGTGTCCGACTCTTTGCGACCCCATGAACCACAGCACACCAGGCCTCCCTGTCCATCACCAACTCCTGGAGTTTACTCAAATTCATGTCCATTGAGTTGGGGATGCCATCCAACCATCTCATCCTCTGTCATCCCCTTCTCCTTCCACCTTCAATCTTTCCCAGCATCAGGGTCTTTTCAAATGAGTCAGCTCTTTGCATCAGGTGGCCAAAGTGTTGCGGTTTCAGCTTCAGCATCAGTCCTACCAGTGAGTATTCAGGACTGATTTCCTTTAGGATGGACTGGTTGGATCACCTTGCAGTCCAAGGGACTCTTAACAGTCTTCTCCAACACCACAGTTCAAAAGCATCAATTCTTCAGCCCTCAGCTTTCTTTATAATCCAGCTCTCACATCCATACATGACTACTGGAAAAACCATAGCTTTGGCTAGACAGGCCTTTATTGACAAAGTAATGTCTCTGCTTTTGAATATGCTGTCTAGGTTGGTCATAGCTTTTCTTCCAAGGAGCAAGTGTCTTTTAATTTCATGGCTGCAGTCACCATCTGCAGTGATTTAGGAACCCCCAAAAATAAAGTCAGCCACTGTTTCCACTGTTTCCCTATCTATTTGCCATAAAGTGATGGGACCAGATACCATGATCTTAGTTTTCTGAATGTTGAGTTTTAAGCCAACTTTTTCACTCTCCTCTGTCACTTTCATCAAGAGGCTCTTTAGTTCTTCACTTTCTGCCGTAAGTGTGGTATCATCTGCATATCTGAGGTTATTCATATTTCTCCCAGCAGTCTTGATTCCATCTTGTGCTTCTTCCAGCCCAGCGTTTCTCATGATGTACTCTGCATATAGGTTAAATAAGCAGGGTGACAGTATACAGCCTTGACGTACTCATTTCCCTATTTGGAACCAGTCTTTTGTTCCGTGTCCACTTCTGACTGGACCTCTGTACATGTCCAGTATGCTTCCTGACTTGCATACAGATTTCTCAAGAGGCAGGTAGGTGGTCTGATATTCCCATCTCTTAAGAATTTTCCACAGTTTGTTGTGATCCAGACAGTCAAAGGCTTTGCATAGTCAATAAAGCAGAAGTAGATCTTTTTCTGGAACTCTCGCTTTTTTGATGATCCAGTGGATGTTGGCAACGTGGTCTCTGGTTCTTCTGCCTTTTCTAAATCCAGCTTGAATATCTGGAAGTTCATGGTTCATGTACTGTTGATGCCTAGCTTGGAGAATTTTGAGCATTACTTTGCTAGCGTGTGAGATGAATGCAATTGTGCAGTAGTCTGAGCATTCTTTGGCATTGCGTTTCTTTGAGATTGGAATGAAAACTGACCTTTTTCAGTTCTGTGGCCACTGCTGAGTTTTCCAAATTTGCTGGCATATTGAATGCAGCACTTTGACAGCATCATCTTTCAGGATTTGAAATAGCTTAACTGGAATTCCATCACCTCCACTAACTTTGTTAGTAGTGATGCTTCCTAAGGCCCACTTGACTTCGCATTCCAGGATGTCTGGCTCTAGATGAGTGATCACACCATCATGATTATCTGGGTCGTGAAGATCTTTTTGTTTAGGTCTTCTGTGTATTCTTGCCACCTCTTCTTAATATCTTCTGCTTCTGTTAGGTCCATACCATTTCTGTCCTTTATTGTGCCCATCTTTGCACGAAATATTCCCTTGGTATCTCTAATTTTCTTGAGAACTCTAGTCTAGTTCTTTTTCTTGCTCCTGTTTATAGTTCAACATGTACTTGCAAACTGTTAGATGCAGACTTTCTCAATTGGCTCTTTGCAGTTGTACCATTTTCATAATGTAAAAAAAAAAAAAAACAAACATGTATTTTTTGCTGCAGGCAACCATCTTTCTCTGTCACCAAAGGTGTAGACTTTTTGTGTGGCCTTTGCTTGTTGAGAATAACACCTCTCCCAGTTGTTTCACATGTGCATTTTGAGGATGAAAGTGAATTTTGTAATTGGAGAAATATAAAGCTATTTATTTCCATTTTGTCTGATGTTTTTACATTGTTTGCTAGGAGGTGCGTCAGGGACTTGAATTAATTATAATTACTGAAGAGACATACAGTGATTGGGCAAATAAAGTAGTAAGCCCATTTGTGCCAAGGCCATCTAATTAAATTCTAACTTTGGATAAGCTAGATATGCATGAAAGATTAATTTTAAGAGGTTTTTATGACTTACTAAATTATGATTCAGTGAAATTTTTGAATTATATCATTAAGGAACATTGAGTCTTAAAGTGATAAAGCAGTCATGAACCTACTACAGTATAGAAATTTGTAGGTTTTAAAAAGCTATTCAAAATTAAGGAGATAGCATGGCCTTTAATTTGTATTTTTCAAAGAATCTTTTACTTAATGGTAAAGTCAGTTTGTTTATTTATTTATTTACTTACTTGGCTGCACTGCACAGCCTGCAAAGTCTCAGTTCCCTGACCAGGATTGAACTGTGCTACCTGAATTGGAAGCATGGAGTCTTAACCACTGGACTGCCAGGAAAGTTCCTTAAGTTGTATGTTGACATTTAAAATTTTTGAAACATTTAACCAACTGAAACCCTGCAAGAAATGAATATGATAGGTGCACCTGAATTATCTCCTTCAATATTTATACAATGTTATATTCTCCAAATACTTCACTATCTCTGGAATTAAATTGTCCTTGGGGTACTTGGAGGGTTGTACCAAATTTTCCATGTAATTTAGGAGGGTGATAATGGCTCTACTGTAACCTTTTCTAGTGATACATCATCTAGTAATGGAGCCAAGTATACATTCTCCATTGAGTTTTAATTTTAAAAGTTGATATTAAATCTTAAAAAGACTCATTATATTATGATAATTGATAGAGTTTAAAACATGTAACTCTTCTTTATGGTTTTTAAAAAACCTATTTTTACTTTTAAAGCATATTGATTTTATTATATAAATGATTTAAAAATGAAGAGGTCCCTAAACTTACCCTAGGTGATGGGACTTAGTTCATGCAAATTACCTTTCCCTGATAATATCATCATTATAGAACCCATTGTTTGTATAATTAAATGCAAAGTGCTATGTAACATTAATGATCTAAAGAATCCCACAATGGCTATGAAAATTCAAAATGGACACTTTACATCCCATTATGCTTTAAGATGACTGGATTGTGCTTGTGAAAGCACCTCCTGGTACAGGCTGTAACCATCCTGAGGCTGAATGAGGAAAGAATTCTATGGCTTTTCTCTCATAAATACTGATCTTTCCCTGTTGTCTCCACTTCTCAACCTGGTTTGAAGGGACTTTTTGTTGAAGATCTGCCTGGTCTGAGCAACAGTGTAAGTAACAATATAAGGATTGATTGACACTGTGTGACAGTTTGCACTTCACAGAGAACTCCAACATGCTTTATTTTTGCTTTGTCCAGTGAGTCTTTTGAGATGGAAGTCTCATCTGTGTTTCATGGCTGAGGAAATTGACTTTCAGAGAGGTTATGGGCTTGCCCAAAGTTAGACCACTCAAGGCTGGCAGGGCCAGGGCCAGGTCAGTTCTGTAGACTCTGCAAAGAGGTCCCTAGTGAACATAATCCATGATGGGGAAACCTGGTAGCATCAGGAACTGCTTTCTGAATTTAAGACTTCGAGTAAATGGTCATTATTCCAGATGCCGTATGGGTCAGATCAGATCTGATCAGTTGCTCAGTCGTGTCTGACTCTTTGTGACCCCATGAATCGCAGCACGCCAGGCCTCCCTATCCATCACCAACTCCTGGAGTTCACTGAGACTCACATCCATCGAGTCAGCGATGCCATCTAGCCATCTCATCCTCTGTCGTCCCCTTCTCCTCCTGCCCCCAATCCCTGCCAGCATCAGAGTCTTTTCCAATGAGTCAACTCTTCGCATGAGGTGGCCAAAGTACTGGAGTTTCAGCTTTAGCATCATTCCTTCCAAAGAAATCCCAGGGCTGATCTCCTTCAGAATGGACTGGTTGGATCTCCTTGCAGTCCAAGGGACTCTCACGAGTCTTCTCCAACACCACAGTTCAAAAGCATCAATTCTTTGGCGCGTAGACTTTCTTTTTTTTTCCCTTCATTCCCCTGTCACCCCTTTCCACCATTTTGTAAAATTTCTCACTGGTATTCAAACATGAATAATAGCCGGTCTTTCATTTGGTGTCTTAAAAAAAATTATTCAAGGCTGTTACTCAAATTTCACGTGATAACAGTTTGAAACAATAGTTCTAGGCTTTTTTTTTTTTTTTTTCCCCAAAAGTGGGAAAAGACTGTCAGAGTATCAAAACAAGGAAGATTTATTTTAAATAGAGAAAATCTTTACTTGCAAGCAACAATATCTTTTCTTGTTTTAGGTCCAGGACTGTAATCAAGTCCGACTTTCTGCAACTCCATGGGCTGTAGCCCACCAGGCTCCTCTGTCCATGGAATTCTCCAGGCAAGAATACTGGACTGGGTTGCCATTCCCTTCTCCAGGGGATCTTCCTAACCCAGGGATTGAACCCAGGTCTCCTGCACTACAGGCAGATTCTTTACCATCTGAGCCACCAGGGAAGCCACATATTTATCATAGATGCTATAGAAAGAAAATATCAGAAAATGATCAGCCTAAGAAAAAATAATGGAAATAACATTTTCTATGCTGTCTTGTACTATTTAAAAGGGTTATAGATAGTCTGGCTCATTCCACAGTGTTTAGCAGCTGAGTTGTTTTATTGGAGGTTCTCATATATATATGAAGGGGTGTCTATGGAAATGGACTCCGGTGGCACTAGTGGTAAAGAACCCGCCTGCCAATGCCAGAGACATAAGAGATGCGGGTTCAGTCCCTGGGTCGGGAAGATCCCCTGGAGGCGGGCATGACAACCCACTCCAGTATTCTTGCCTAGAAAATCCCATGGAAGAGGAGCTTGACGGGCTACAGTCCATAGAGTAGCAAAGAGTTGAACATGACTGAAGCGACTTAGCACTATGGAAGTGGAGGTGAAGTTTTTCCAGTTTCCTGAGGTCTGGAACTAAGATCAGTGGCTAAAAGCTGCAGAGAAAGTGTCCCTCAATGTAAAGAAATGTTTTAGCCATCAAAACTGTTTATCTGCAGACTTCAGAGGGTGACAGGGACTTCTTCAGTGGAAGGTGTTCAGGACAGCTCGTAGGACAACCATTTGGTGAAAAATATTTTAAAGGGGATGACCCTTAAATTCCTTGTAGTTTTAAAAGTCTATGAATGGCAATGAAGGTGGTGGTGTTTTTTTTAAGTCTCTGAATTTAAATCTAGGGGAGAAAAAGACAGCTTAATGAAGAACCAGCGTTTGCTGAGCATTTACTATAGACTGGGCAGTGGTAAGTGCTTTACATGCGTAGTCTGATTGAATCCTTTCAACAATTCCATGAAGAGGTACTTTTATAATACACTGTTTCTGTGTGGAAATAGTGACCCAGATAAATAAAATTGTCCAAGGACACACAATAAGTGAGAATTGAACCCAGGTCTTTCTGATTCCACAACTTACACTTTTAATCATACTGCAATGCCTCACTAGCTCCTATTAATAGAATAAGGATCCTGGATGTACCCAGATCAGACCTTGACCTTGTTAAAGAAAGAGTGACAGTTGATGTTCTTAATAATAAAAGCTTAATGTAACCAAGGTTGGTGATTCAGAGGAAATTAATGAGATTTTGTCAGTTTTATTTTAAACTTAACTTGTCAGAAAATACAGTGTCCAGTGACAAACTGTAGGAATGTTTTTGACAAATTAACTTGACTACAGGTGCCAGATCAGGGAAATGTTAATTTAATAGCCTTAAGCATTCCAGATTTATTGAGGATTAAGATAGCACTACAAAGTCAAGCCCCTGGTTCTGAATGGATTTGTCATAGAATTTTATACAAAATCTATTCAGAAGTTCAGTGCCACTATTTTGAATGTAAAAAAGTGAGTTCTTTCCATGAGCTCATAAAGCCAGCATTTGTTGAGAGCAGAATGCTTTAGTCTGGGGTTTTTGTTTCCTCTTCACATAGACCCCTGTTTAATTTCTCGTAGTTGATTAAACTTGGCTTAGGCCAGAAATAGATTCGATTTTGCTTAAAATCCTTTCTGTGATCAAGTGAAGTCCATTAACCATCATCAGTGTAATGATGATCTGAGACCCCTCTCCCAAGTCTGGTATCATGTTAGTGAAGGCTAGGCTGTTGGTAGGGCTTCTCTGGTGGCTCAGATGGTAAAGAATCCACCTGCAATTCAGGAGACCTGGGTTCAATCCCTGGGTTGGAAAGGTCCCCTAGAGGAGGACATGGCAACCCACTCCAGTATTCTTGCCTGGAAAATCCCCATGGACAGAGGAGCCTGGTGGGCTACAGTCCATGGATTCACAAAGAGTCCAACATGACTGACTAAGCACAGGCTGTTGGTAGACTATAGCATCCTTTGGTCCTTGTTGAGGGAGTTAGGGAAGAAGGTACTGGTGGAATGGAACTGCAGCCATTCCTTTTAAGAGAGTTTTAACTTTTGAAGACCACAAATAATCCTTTTATCAATTTGCATCGTTTTTGAGATTGCATCCAAGTACTGCATTTTGGACTCTTTTGGCCAATGGCCATGATGGCTACTCCATTTCTTCTAAGGGATTCCTGCCCACAGTAGTAGATAAAATGGTCATCTGAGTTAAAGTCACCCATTCCAGTCCATTATAGGTCGCTGATTCCTAGAATGTCGACATTCACTCTTGCCATCTCCTGTTTGACCACTTCCAATTTGCCTTGATTCATGGAACTAACATTCCAGGTTCTTATGCAATATTGCTCTTCACAGCATCGGACCTTGCTTCTATCACCAGTCACATCCACAACTGGGTATTGTTTTTGCTTTGGCTCTATCCCTTCATTCTTTCTGGAGTAATTTCTCCACTGATCTCCAGTAGCATATTGGACACCTACTGGCCTGGGGAGTTCCTCTTTCAGTATCCTCTCATTTTGCCTTTTCATACTGTTCATGGGGTTCTCAAGGCAAGAATACTGAAGTGGTTTGCCATTCCCTTCTCCAGTGGACCACATTCTGTCAGACCTCTCCACCATGACCCGCCCATCTTGGGTGGCCCCACAACTCTTAACCTCTGTTCAATATACTTTAGCAATGATACATTGGGACCAGACTGTGAAGGGTATTAACTGTCATGCTAAAGAGCTAGAATGCTAACACTGGGGAGAGCCAGCATTTATTTCTGTGTGACAGGCATGGTCAGTGATTAGAGAAAAATCACTTCAGTAGCAGTGAGAAAATAAAGATTTGGAAAGAGGAGAGATTTTTAGATATAGGGAGATAAGAGACTGCTGCAATGGTCTTGCTGAGAAATGATGAAGCTTGAACTAGGGCAGAAAGATTTGAGAGAGATTTCAGAGACATTTGAAAGGAGTTAAGGTTCTTAGCTTGAGTGATGGAGTAGGTGGTGAGAGCCATAAATGAGATTGAATATGGAATGAGAGAAGCTGAAGGAGGAAATGGGTCTTAGACATGTTGAGTTTGAGATTTGGCTGCACTGACCAGGCTATAATGGACAGGCCGTGTGATGTGAACTCTGAAGTCTAGTTGGTCTTCATCAGTTGCGTTTGTGTTGAGGAATAGTTTGGTTCAAGAATACTTTTCTTTCTGACGCCTGAACCAGGGGCATTTCCCAATTTGGGAGCTGCTCTGGAGAGAGTTGTTCAACTCCAAACTTGTCAGCTCAATGTGTTTCTTACTTTTTATTTCTTTAATAAAAATGACTTAACCCTCCATTGAGAGTGTCTGAGTTCTATTTTCAGCTTGTTTTCCCAACAGCCTGTCAGAGCACTGGCACATAGTGTGTCCCAGATACCTTAGCATGGGCTGCATTTTCAAAAAGTTGGTCCTTTCTCTTACTTGAAGCTCTCTTAAGCTCTGTATAGTAGCTCTTTTTGTCTCCTTTTTGGTCATATAATTATAAATATTTTGTTTGTAATTATAAAAATAATACCATGCTCAGTTTAGAAAATGCAGAAAAATATAAAGCAGAAAATTTAAATGAAACTCTCAAAATCCCATCTCTTAGGGAGAATTCATATTCACTTTTTTGTATATTGGTATAGAAAGTATTGAAATACATTAAGTGTCTTTTCCTTGGGTTAATGGTTCTATTGGATGGAAGGGTAAATTTTTTTTTTTTTAATCTAGGAGGCTTTTTCGAACTGTCTTTAGTCAAGGTTGCTTCTGAGCTCTCATAGTAGCCTGTACTTTCCCTCTTAAAGCTTTTCGCACATTGTACAGTATAGATCTTCAGCAGACCATGAATTTGGTGAAGATCTGCACTGTGTCTTAACTTTGTCTTCAGAGCCCAATATGGTGTTCCAGTGGGTGTTTGTTGAATGCGTGAGAGACTGGGAAGGGTGGAGCTAAACCAGTTTCCCCTGTCTCTGTTGTGACCCCTTCCTTGTGCTCTAGTTACGCCTCCATGTCCCCACTCTGTATTGTGAAACACATAAATTGCCACGCAGTGAAACTGTAAGATACGATCTTTGTTTATTGCTAGTTGCTTTTTAATAGTTAGATGTTAGCTCTTTGGAATATTGCTTGCCTTGATGTGTGATGAATACTTTTAATCCTTTGGTCACCTTTCTTTTTTTAAAATAAGTTAATTACTTTCTATTATGTTGATGGATTGTTTTATGTTTTAGATGATTCTCTCTAAATATTGCAACACAGGGACTATTAGATAGAGCTAACTGCCACCACCTTGAGTTTTTTCTGAAAAGGCTCCTTATTAAAAAATACATAATTTCAAGGTTTGTGCAAGGCATTTTTCCCCAGTCATCAGTGCCTCAAGATGGAATTAGAAGATTAAAAAGATAAAGTGCTTTATTCATTTAATAAGTATGTGCTGTATTTATTCTCATAGTTTTTCACACACTTGCTATTTCACTATGAAATAGAGGGTACCATAGAACTATCTGCTTTCATTTCCTAGACAATGATGACTCCTTGCAGTCAGATGGCAGTGGCAGTAATCTCCGGAGTTGCAGTCCTCCCTGGTTCTCCTTGGCCAGCTCGTTAGAATGCTCCCTCTCGAGGAAACGGCAGTGTTTTGGGCATGTTTTTGAGAAGGAGCAGGAGACAGTTGTCCAGCCTTGGAGAGTGGGGACCGATTCTGTTTAGGATAACTTTAGTGAAAGAAGGTGCTGATGTTTAGAGTGGAGGCTTTGGAGTCAGACAGACATGGATTTGAGTCCTGGCTCTTCACTTCGGTAATGGGATCTTGAGCCGATGACTGTAGCCTTGTAAGCCTTGGTTTTCTCATTTATATTATGAGGGTAATGGTAGAACCCTACCTCTTATAGTGATTGTGAGAATTAAATAACTTAGGCAGACATTTAGCAGAGTTTATTTAACACTTAGCTGTAAATAAATGTTAGCTATTATTATAATAATAGATATTATTAATAGGACTCCTGCAGCATCCATCTTTGGCCTCATGTGACCTTTAATAGACTTGAGTAATAGAAATGGGTCTGATTATAAAACTTAGGCCCTTTCTAGATACTGCACTGCATTTCTAAAGCACTTTATAATTTACAGAGTACATTCACATTTGTCATTTCATTGAATCTTTGTATCTTGAGATACTGTGATTCCTATAGCCCCTCAGTTCCAAGTTCTTCCAAGAAAGGAGGAGGAATAAACAAATAAGAAGGGAGAGCAGTGACAGCAACTAGAGGGTCTGAAAATGAGTTTGAGAAGAGAGTGGTAGGAGGATGTGTAAACCCACTCCAGAAAGATTGCGGCTGTTTTCACTTTAACCTTTTGACTGCCTGACAAAATGACACGTGCTGTTTAGAGACATCTTTGCTAGTCGTTGGAGTTATTACTTCCAAGCTGAAAACTGTGTCTGTGTCTGTGTGCACGCGCGCGCATGTACACATGTGTACATGCATGAGAGAGAGCTTTATGTAGGAGAATTATCTTTTGTATTATTTGTTTTTATAACATAGAGGGAAGACAGTAAAGAAAAAAAAACAACCCTATGGATCTAATATTAGATGCTGGGTTATATGAGAGGTGGAATTTCTCTAAAAATGTTTTCTAAACTGATTTTATGTATTTCCTTACTCTAGTTCTGATATTTTTTTCCACCTTTAGATCGATACAATTGTGTAGAGGATGTTAAAGATGGAACCAGTTGATTGCTCAAGTCCCTCCATCTCTGTCTGCTATCAGGAAACAGGCCCATAGAAGTAGGACGAGTGGGATGGAGGGAAGAAACTAACATTTATTGAGTTCCTACCATGTGTCCCAGTAGGCATTTGAGTCATTCATGCATTCATTCTGTAGTTCAACAGATTTTTTTTGGAGAGTCTACTGTGCACCAGGCACAGTGCTAGCCATTGTGTACAGAGCAGTAAACAAAGCAAACGTTATTATGGCTGCCCTCGTGGACGCTCAGAGGCCAGTGGGGAAGGCATACACTGAAGATGCACATAAATAAATAGGTCCTATCAAATTGTTAAGCCTTCTGAAGGAAACGAACAAGACAAGGGTGAGAGGTTAACTGTGGAAAGGTCTTCTTTCTATAGCATTATCAGTGGAGGTTTCTCCGAGGAGGTGTCGTGTGAGCTGAGCCTTGAATACCAGTAGTAGCAATCCTCACAAGAACTCTCTGATAGACAGCGCATCCTATCGTTATCACCTTATGTACGAGAAAGAGGAAGAGTTAAGTAACCAGCTCCAGGCCTCATGTTAGAGAATGCAAAAGTCATAAGAAGGAGCCTCCTAGATAGATACATGAGTAACACTTGCAGCGGCCTTAAGAGGGGAAGAAGCAGTCAAGGCACACACATTCAGGACATTCCTAGAAGGCCGGTGTAGCTGAAGTAGGTGGGGGAAGAGAGGCAGTCAGGGACGTTGGGGGGTTAGGCAGGGGTCAGATCACGCAGTGCCTTGTCACACACTGCGTGGAGTTTGGATTTCATTCAGAGTATCATAGGAGCCACTCGGTGAAGGAGTTTCAACAGGAGTGTAACATAATCAAATTTGATGATGCAGTTTGGTATCCACAGATTCAACACATTGTGGATCGTGTAGTACTGTAGTCTGTATCAAGTGAAAAAAAAATCACAAGTGGACCCTTGCAGTTCAAATCCATGTATCCAGGGGTCCTCTGCATTTTTCATCTATTGGCAGTACATGAGGGAAGGACGGGGGCTGAAGGTCAAGAGGCACGGTTCGTGGGAAGTTGAGGAGAGAAGCACAAGTGTGCAGTAGTGGTCTCGGGGGGTGCAGGGATACAGCAGGCTTGCTGTATGGCGCTGAGTGTCTGAGTTTTATCATCATAGGATTTAAAGTAAAATCCATCTGTATGGTTACATGATTTTTCTCCAGTGTTTAGCTGAGGAATGCAGAGGGTTGGGGTCATATAAGATTGATGCTCTGCAGACCGTGTCCAGGGGAATAAGAGCGTATTAAAATTGTATTTGTGGAACTTCCCTGGTGGTCCAGTGACCAAGGCTCCACACCCCCAGTGCAGGAGGCCTGGGTTCAATCCCTGTTTGGGGAACTAGATCCCACATGCCACAGCTAAAACATCCAGCTCACGGCAGCAAAGATCCCGTGTGCCGCAGTTAAGACCTGGTGCAGCCAAATAAATAAATAAAAATATTTTAAAAAATCATATCTGCAAAGGAATGATTATAATGGCTATAATGGCTATGTAGTCTGGGGGTGGGGTGTTGGGAAATAAGGGTGACTGATAGATAATTAAGAGGTGGTTCAACAGATTATAGGTTAAAGAATTTGAGGGACTACTTGAATAGGTGAGGTAGAGGTTATTAAAGTGTATTCAGGTTTTAACCTTGTGGTCTAGAGGTTAGGATTCAGCACTTTCACTGCCACGGCCCAGGTTCAGTCCCTGGTCAGGGAACTGAGATATCCCGCAAGGTACGTGGCAAGGCCCAAATTTAAAAACAAACTAATTAATTTAATTAAAAATTTTAAAGTGTATTCAGTGAGTAGGTGTTGGGATATTGGAGTTGTTCTAAATCTCCAGTGTACCCAGTGCAATCAGTGATTTGAAGAGTGGATGAAAAGGCGTTGGGGGTGACGTGGTCTAGGGATTGAGAGCCTTGGGTATTGGACAGATTGTTCTTTTAGAATGATGACAGGAATTGGGGTGGGAAAGACTGACCAAGAACTCAGGCCTTAGTGAGGGAGCAGGATGACCAAAGGCTGGTGGGTAACAGAAACAGAAAGGGAGATGGAGAGGCTGGTGCAGTTGGGGTGGCTTGGGTCTCAAAGGAACAGGGGTTTTTGTTTTTGTAAGAAAGGAGAATTAATAGTTTGGAAATAGCAGGACCAAGAATACCTACTCTGCCTGCTGGCCTTAAAGGTTTGGACGTTAAAAAGAACAAAGCAAAGCAGTCTTCTGGACAATAGAGGAAGTAGTATCCTCATGACTGGCAGGTTTCAATTACGGCAAAGAGGTGGAGGAATGTTTTTTAAAAAGAAGTAATGATTTATGGGGAGTTTGCTGGTTCGTGCAGGAGTTCCAGAGGGGAGTGGAGGGCTTGGGAGAGAGGAGAGAGAGATGTAGGGGAGGGATTAGGGACATGTAGGTCAGTGTGAGTATGGCCGTTAGGGCAGTAATAAGACCAGAGACCCTTGAACTTTAGTTC
This sequence comes from Bubalus kerabau, assembly GCF_029407905.1. Lineage (NCBI taxonomy): Eukaryota > Metazoa > Chordata > Mammalia > Artiodactyla > Bovidae > Bubalus > Bubalus kerabau. The sequence continues at coordinate 99,238,926 of NC_073634.1, read as the reverse complement.
AGATGAGTGAAGTAAAGAGATGTACTGCATAATGGAGTTAGCCCCCCATTGTCTCCGAGAAAGAAAGCGCTTGGTTCCAGTACTGCTAAATGCTTCCTCAGAGAATATGGTAGCTTACCCAAGGTCTCAGGGAGTGATATAGCAGTTTTCAGGGAGGGCAGCTGATGCCAGGGTCAGTCTGAATAAGCAGCAGAACAAGTCTCCTGACACCAAGCATTAGGTCTGCTCACCACTCTCATTTGTTCATTTTAGTTGTAGTGCTCATTTACCTTACTGCTGGCAGAGCTGGATCCATTTGAGCAGCAGAAAATTCAAAAAAAAAAAAAAAAAAAAAAAAACTCTTAAAACTATAAACAATGTTTCCCCTTCAGGACCACCCCAGGCTCATAAATTGGTCTGTGCCCAAAGAATGAGAGCACAGGTCCTGGATGGCAGTCGTCGTAGCCCAGTGGGGTCTGCGTGACCAGAACTGTGTGCTTTACCCTCACCCGTGTGCTCTGTCCACAGGGTCACGTAGGCACAACAGCGACCAAGAAGATCGATGTCTACCTCCCCCTGCACTCGAGCCAGGACAGACTGCTGCCAATGACGGTGGTGACCATGGCCAGCGCCAGGGTGCAGGACCTCATCGGGCTCATCTGCTGGCAGTACACCAGTGAAGGACGGGAGCCGAAGCTCAAGTAATCCTCCCTTTTCTCAGCTGCTCTGGTTTCTGGCTGTCTCCTGGCCACCCATGCTGCCCTTTGGGCCCGGCCAGTTTTTCTAGGCACTGGCCTGGGAGCCAGATGTCCACACTGATCCAGGGCAGGCTGCTCACCAAATCTTGGGCCTGTGTAACTCAGGCTTGTTACCTGCCAAATAGACCCAAGTTTATGAATCCGGACCCGAGGAAATGCCTTTCCAAACCCTTTTATGATGCTTGCTGATTTTATAAAAGGGGCGTGGATGGTAACGGGAGGGAACTCATGTTTGTTGAGCAGAGATCATGAGATGGACATGGCGCCAGACACTGCATACCTGATTTCTCATTTAATTCTCCTACTTCCTGTGAGGTGAGCATAGCAGTTCTTGTTTAGCAGAGGCGGCGGCTCAGGATCAGAAAGTTGTTCTTTGCTGCCGTTTACACCAGTGCGAGATGACCCAGTCAGAATTTGATTCCCAATCTGTTTGATACCATGATTTTTACATTATTTCCCTTTGATCTGAATTATAGTTTTCTTTGTTATCAGTCAGTGGTCCAGTTTTTCCCTAGACTCCATTCCTCATTAAACTGTTACATTAAAAATGCAGTGCTTGAAAGTAGAGTCTCTGTGCTTGTACACCATAACTTGAAGTTTAAAACGGTTTGCTGCCTTAGTCCTCCCATACTTGAATGTCTTGTCTCACAGGCATCCTCTCCTAGCTTCATGTGCCCTTCCTAGCAGTAGGGCTAAATGTAGTGGATGCCTTCATTTTGGAAATGGATTCTCATGGAGGCGTTTTCTTCTCATTTTGAGTTAGAATGGTCCAGTCTGTTGTGTGTGTGTTTAGGTACATTAAATTTGTACTTTAAATCATTCTTTCAAGTTCTCATTGACAGTGCCTTCCACTTTGCCAGAGTAAATTGTGGATATAACGATAATCCTTATTGTTCCTATGGCAGTAGGAAGCCTTTCCAACCAAGATATCACATAGGCTCAGAAAAGGGTTGAGTCTGGAGCTGTACTCAAGGCTCAGATACAGTGTTGTTCCTTTTCAGCATAAAGTGGAAACAAGCCAGTGCTAGTGACTTTATAAATATTGTCTGAGTTAATGCTTAGAACATTGCTTGATGTGGGAACTGAAACCAAGAGAGGCAAAGGAACTTGCCCCGGGTTACACAGTGAGTTGAGCTGTGGCATACATTTTACAAACAAGGAAACCAAAGCGTGGAGAGGCTAAGTAACTTTTCTATATTACATTGTAAGTGGTAGAACTGGTATTTAACCCAAGAATGTCTTCTTTTTTTTAATTGAATAAATGATTATTTAAATTCTATAGTACTTTCATGGAACTCTGCTCAGTGTTATGTGGCAGTCTGGATGGGAGGGGAGTTTGAGGAAGAATGGATACAGGTATCACAACATTGTTAACCAGCTATACCCCAATTCAAAGTAAAAGTTTAACATAAAAATTAATAAACAAACTCTATAGTGCTGTGCAATTTTAGGGAGTTTCACACATATGATTTCACATAATTCCATAATAACCCTTTCTTTCCCTTCCCCTATATTGCCCTCTCTTCCTTCTCCCCACTGGTAACTACTGTTTTGTTCTCTGTGTCTGTAAATCTGCTTCTTTCTTGTTTTGTTATGTTTTTTAGATTTCACATATAATGATGGCATATGATGATGGCAGAGTATTTGTCTTTATCTGACTTATTTCACTTAGCATAATGCCCTCCAAGTCCATTTATGTTGCTACAAATGTCAAATTTTATTCTTTTTATGGCTGAGTAGTTTTCCATTGCGGCTTCCCTAGTGGTTCAGTTGGTAAAGAATCCACCTGCAGTGCAGGAGACTGCCTGCGATACAGGAGACCCAGGTTGGATTCCTGGGTGGGGAAGATCCCCTAGAGCAGAAAATGGCAGCTCACTCCAGTATTCTTGCCTGGAGAATCCCATAGACAGAGGAGCCTGGCGGGCTACAGATCATGGGGTCACAAAGAGTTGGACACGACTGAAGCAACTTAACACACACGTGGTAAGATGACGTTGAGCATCTTTACATATGCTTATTTGACATCTGTCTTATTTTATGAGCTCTCTGTCCAGGTCTTTTGCATATATTTTAGTCAGGTTATTTTCTTCCTGTTGAGTTAATTTTAAGAGTTCTTTGTATATTTATCAGATGTGTTTCTTGTAAAGACTTTTCTCCCAATCTGTGGCTCATGTTTTTATTCTCTTAACAGCAATTTTGGCAGAGCTGAAGTTTTCAGTGTTAATGAACTCCAGGTTATCAAATTTTTCATAGATTGTGCTTTCGGTTTTACAGCTAAAAAGTCATCACCAAACCTAAGGTTACCTGCTTTTTCTCCTGTGTTATCTTTTAGAAGTTTCATAGTTTTGTGCTTTACATTTAGGTGTGTGATCCATTTAGAGTTAATTTTTGTGACACATGTAAGGTCTGTATCAGGAATTCTTTTTTTTTTTTTTTCATCTTAATATCCAGTTGAAAACCCATCCTTTCTGCATTGAGTTGCCTTTGCTGCTTTGTCAAAGATCAGTTGACTGAATTTCTGTGGGTCTATTTCTGGCCTATAAGATTTTTTAAAAACATTCCTTAATTTATATTTCTCTGTCAGATTTGAGTGAAACACTATCTTTTTAGGAGCACCCATTTGTAAAAGAAAAATAAAATTCAGTGAGGTTTCACCCTGTCAAGAGCTTGAGATGGGAAATATGAACTTGTTCTTGACACAAAACCATGTTTATCTTACTTGATAGATAATTTTAAAGATTTATATGAATAATTTTGAATAGTCTTATTTTTTATGCAATTTTTATTTTTTTGTCATATATTATGACTCTGTTGTACACCAGAATGGCCATTCCTTGCCTTCTTCTTTTCACTTGTCCCTTAGACATTCAACATATCTCACTGGTCTCTAAATTCTGTTGCCCTTCATTAGGCTATTGGCAGATGAAGTACTGAAAACTTGAAAGATTTTGCTGTAGTATACAGAGCTGGATTAGTGTATTTTGGAGCATTCTCTCAGTGTTCAGTGGGTGAAAGAAGTTTCTGTCTGTGGAGCAGTCCTGTTCAAATGAAATACAATGCAATTACCTCACACCTGTGAGAATGACTGGCATCAAAAAGACAAGATAACAAGTGTTGGGGAGGCCGTGGAGAAAAGGGAGCCCTTGTGACTGTTGGTTGGGATGTAAATTGGTACAGGCACTATGGAAAACAATATAGAGAGGTTCCTCAGAAAATTAAAAATAAAACTTCTATATGATCCAGCAATCCCACTTCTGAGTATATATCCATAAGAAATGCAAACAGGATCTCAAAGAGATACCTGCACTGCCTAGTTCATTGCAGCATTATTCACTATAGCCAAGACAAGGAAACCACCTAAGAGCTCATCTGTGAATGAATGGATAAAGATGGCGTGGTGCGTGTATGCACACAGTGGAATACTACGCAGGCATGAGAAAGAAGGAGATCCTGCTATTTTCAACAATAGAGATGGATCTCAAGGACATGATACTAAATGAGATAAGTCAGACAGAGAAAGACAAATACTGTGTGATATCACTTAAGGTGGAATTTAGAAAAGTGAACTCATAGAAACAGAGATTAGAATGGTGGTTTCCAGGGGCTAGGGGATGAGGAAAATGGGGAGATGTTGGTCAAAGGTTATAAACTTTCAGTTGGAAGTTCTTGGGATCAAAGTACAGTGAAGTTCAGAAGTGTCAGTTCAGTTCAGCCTCTCACTCCTTTCCAACTCTTTGCGACCCCATGGACTGCAGCACCGCCAGGCTTTGCTGTCCATCACCAACTCCTGGAGCTTGCTCAAATTCATGTCCATTGAGTCAGTGATTCCACCCAGCCGTATCATCCTCTGTCGTCCCCTTCTCCTGCCTTCAGGCTTTCCCAGCATCAGGGTCTTTTCCACTGAATCAGTTCTTCACATCAGGTAGCCAAAGTATTGGAGTTTCAGCTTCAGCATCACTCCTTCCAATGAATATTCAGGACTGATTTCTTTTAGGATGGACTGGTTTGATCTCCTTGCAGTCCAAGGGACTCTCAAGAGTCTTCTCCAACACCACAGTTCAAAAGCATCAATTCTTCAGCACTCAGCTTTCTTTATGGTCCAATTCCACATCCATACATGACCAATGGAAAAACCTAGCTTTGACTAGATGGACCTTTGTCAGCCAAGTAATGTCTCTGCTTTTTAATGTTGCCTGGCCTTTTCTTCCAGGCAGCAAGCGTCTTTTAATTTCATGGCTGCAGTCACCATCGGCAGTGATTTTGGAGCCCAAGAAAATAAAGTCTGTCACTCTTTCCATTGTTTCCCCATCTATTTGCCATGAAGTGATGGGACCAGATGCTATGATCTTTGTTTTTTGAATGTTGAGTTTTAAGCCAGTTTTTTCCCCTCTCCTCTTTCACTTTCATCAAGAGGCTCTTTAGTTCCTCTATGCTTTCTCCCATAAAGGTAGTGTCATCTGCATATCTGAGATTATTGATATTTCTCCCAGCAATCTTGATTCCAGCTTGTGCTTCATCCAGCCCGGCATTTCACATGATGTACTCTGCAAGCAGGGTGACGATATACAGCCTCGACATACTCCTTTCCCAATTTGGAACCACTCTATTGTTTCATGTCTGTTCTAACTGTTGCTTCTTTTCCTGCATACAGATTTCTCAAGAGGCAGGTCAGGTGGTCTGGTATTTCCATCTCCTGAAGAATTTTCCACAGTTTGTTATGATTCACACAGTCAAAGGCTTTGGCATAGTCAATAAGCAGAAATAGATGTTTTTCTGGAACTCTCTTGCTTTTTCGATGACCCAGCGGATGTTGGCAATTTAATCTCTGGTTCCTCTGCGTTTTCTAAAACCAGCTTGAACATCTGGAAGTTCACGGTTCACATATTGCTGAAGCCTGGCTTAGAGAATTTTGAGCATTACTTTACTAGCGTGTGAGATGAGTGCAATTGTGCGGTAGTTTAAACATTCTTTGGCGTTGCCTTTCTTTGGGATTGGAATGAAAACTGACCTTTTCCAGTCCTGTGGCCACTGCTGAGTTTTGCAAATTTGCTGGCGTATTGAGTGCAGCACTTTCACAGCATCATCTTTCAGGATTTGAAAGAGCTCAACTGGAATTCCATCACCTCCACTAGCTTTGTAGAGATGCTTTCTAAGGCCCACTTGACTTCACATTTCAGGATGTCTGGCTCTAGGTGAGTGATCACGGCATCGTGATTATCTTGGTCGTGAAGATCTTTTTTGTACAGTTCTGTGTATTTTTGCCACCTCTTCTTAATATCTTCTGCTTCTGTTAGGTCCATACCGTTTCTGTCCTTTATCATGTCCATCTTTGCATGAAATGTTCCCTTGGTATCTCTAGTTTTCTTGAAGAGATCTCTAGTCTTTCCCATTCTATTGTTTTCCTCTATTTTTTTGCATTGATCACTGAGGAAGTCTTTCTTATTTCTTCTCACTATTCTTTTGACCTCTGCATTCAGATGGGTATATCTTTCCTTTTCTCCTTTGCCTTTTGCTTCTCTTCTTTTCTTAGCTATTTGTAAGTCCTCCGACAACTATTTTGCCTTTCTGCATTTCTTTATCTTGGAGAAGGTCTTGATCCCTGCCTCTTGTACAGTGTCATGAACCTCTGTCCATAGTTCTTCAGGCAGTCTATCAGATCTAATCCCTTGAATCTATTTGTTACTTCCACTGCATAATCGTAAGGAATTTGATTTATGTCATACCTGGATGGTCTGATGGTTTTCTGTACTTTCTTCAATTTAAGTCTGAATTTAGCAATAAGGAGTTCATGATCTGAGCCACAATGTGCTCCCGATCTTGTTTCTGCTTACTGTATAGAGCTTCTCCATCTTCAACTGCAAAGAATATGATCAATGTGATTTTGGTATTGACCATCTAGTAATGTCCATGTGTAGAGTCATCTCTTCTGTTGTTGGAAGAGGGCATTTGCTATGACCAGCGTGTTCTTTTGGCAAAACTCTCTGAGCCTTTGCCCTGCTTCATTTGTACTCCAAGGCCAGACTTGCCTGTTACTCCAGGTATCTCTTGACTTCCTACGTTTGCATTCCAGTCTCTTATGATGAAAAGGACATCTTTTTTTGGTGTTAGTTCTAGAAGGTCTTGTAGGTCATCATAGAACCGTCCAACTTCAGCTTCTTTGGCATTAGTGGTTGGGGCATAGACTTGAATTACTGTGATATTGAATGGTTTGCCTTGTAAATGAACAGAGATCATTCTGTCATTTTTGAGATTGCACCCAAATACTGCATTCGGGACTCTCTTGTTGACTATGAGAGCTACTCCATTTCTTCTAAGGGATTCTTGTCCACAGTAGTAGATATAATGGTCATTTGAGTTAAATTCACCCATTCCGGTCCATTTTAGATTCCTGAAATGTTAGTGTTCACTCTTGTCATCTCCTGTTTGACCACTTCCTGTTTGCCTTGATTCATGGACCTAACATTTAGGTTCCTTTTGTGATATTGTTCTTTACAGCCTCAGACTTTATTTCCATCGCCAGTCACAACTGGGTGTTATTATCGCTTTGACTCTGTCTCTTCCTTCTTTCTGGAGTTATTTCATTTTTCATTCTTTCATCTTCATTCTTTCTGGAGTCAGTCTTTCTGAGAAGTCTATAAGAGTCCCAAATGTTCTGCCCATGATGGAGGTACTAGCTAATGCTACTTGGTAGTAATCATTTGGTAATATGTGAGGATGTCAAAGCAATTCAGTTCAGTTGTTCAGTTGTGTCCAACTCTTTCCAACCCCATGAATTGCAGCACGCCTCCCTGTCCATCACCAACTCCCAGAGTTTACCCAAACTCATGTCCATCGAGTCGGTGATGCCATCCAACCATCTCATCCTCTGTCATCCCCTTCTCCTCCTGCCCCCTATCTCTCCCAGCATCAGGGTCTTTTCCAGTGAGTCAACTCTTCGCATGAGGTGGCCAAAGTACTGGAGTTTCAGCTTCAGCATCAGTCCTTCCAGTGAACACCCACGACTGATCTCCTTTAGGATGGACTGGTTGGATCTCCTTGCAGTCCAAGGGACTCTCAAGAGTCTTCTCCAACACCACACTTCAAAAGCATCAATTCTTCGGCACTCAGCTGTCTTCACAGTCCAACTCTCACATCCATACATGACCACTGGAAAAACATGTTGCATGTCAATTATATTTTAATAAAGCCGAAAAAATATATAATACAAGCTCCAAATGTAAGCCACATTTACAATTTTAATTTTCTAGTAATCACATATTTAAAACGTTTCCAAGAAGTGAAATTAATTTTCATAATATGGTTTATCTAACCCTTATAGGAATTATTATCATTTCAATATGTAATTGATATAAAAATTATTAATGACATGTTTTTGTTATTTTTTGGATCATGTTTTCAATATCTAGTGTTTATATGCTATTTACAGCACAGCTCAGTTCAGACTAGCCACATTTCCAAGAGGCTTCCCCGGTGACTCAGAGGTAAAGAATCCCAACTGCCAATGCAGGAAGCTCAAGAGAGGTGGGTTTGATCCATGGGTCAGGAAGATTCCCCTGGAGGAGGAAATGGCAGTCCACTCCAGTATTCTTGCCTGGAAAATTCCGTGCACTGAGGAATCTGGCAGGCTACGGTCTGTGGGGTCGCAAAGAGTTTGACACAACTGAGTACACGCACACACACGCATTATAAGGGCTCAGTAACCACAAGTTTGGAAAGTGCAGCTGTAGAGTATAGCAACACATGATACAGCCACACAACGGATTTTACTGTGGATTCAGTTTATTCTCATGTAAACTCAGCTACCTAGAGTCCTTAGGAAACTTGGTGGACCTTGTAGATAGATGAGGTTTATCTCATTCAGTATTGATGTTTCTTAATTTTTGTAATTTTTAATAGAAGCTCTCTAACCTGTAGTAACATTTTCATCTGCCTTCTTAATCAGTATATAACGTAGTGGTCAGGGTATGGGATTCAAAGCCATTGTCTGGGTTTGCGTTCTGGCACTGACCATCAGGGTGATCTTGGATGAATTACTTCAGCCTGTGCTTTCCTATGTGTAAAACAAGGATAGGAACTTCCTATCTGGGTAGTTATAAAATTAAAATGAGAAAATACATGGCACCTGCTCCATAAATGTTTGTTTCTGTTGTTGCTAAATACTGTAACTCCAGCAGCTAGTATTGCAACCAATACTAGTGTTAATTCAGCAGTAATAGCATATTTTAGCCCTTTTCTGATAGCTCATGTAATTGTACCATGCTGTGAAACACTGATGCCCTCATGGGCTTATCAAAGTATCTAGGGACAGTTGACTTTATATTGTATGTTTTCTGACAACTTTGCAGTTTGAATTCTTTATACTCCCTATCCCTCGCCGCTTTCTTTTTTTTGTGTCTGCATCTCCACCATGGTGTATGTACTCTTCTCCCATTTCTTGATTGCTGCTTCTAATTTATACTCCTTAGAGTCATCACAGAGAACCCTTTACCTAAATAATAACAGCCTGACGCGCCATTCCCATTTTGACCCCCAGCTATGCTCCCACATGTTCTAACACATCACATTCTTTAACTGGCAGCTTCTTGACATACAGCTTCTGCTTCTACCATTTCCTTAGAAACGTCTTTCTCACTCTTCTCTTGATACCCTGCTTAATCTCAAAGACTTAAGTCCCTCATCATTTCTTCATTTGGCAAATATTTATGGAGTTCCAGACCCTGGGTATCAAGGATAAAATGGAGAACAAGAGAAATGCAATTGCTGCACTCAAAAAATTTACAGTTTGGTGGGGAAGAAGAAATTATCAAGTGTAATAGCACTTTGTAACTGGCTCATTTCACTTATCATTTGTATTCATTCATGCATTCAGTAAATATTTATTGAGTGTTTGCTATATACCAGGCATTTTGCTGGGTGTACAGTGGTGAGTGAAATAAGATACGGGTTCTCTTCCATGAATTCCACAAGCTAGTGAAGGAAATGGGCACATAATTCAAATAATTAAACCAAATTATGTTTGCTTAGAAGCTGACTTAAGTGCTCTGCAGGGAAGGAATGCCACTGTGAGAGCATCACCTGGGAACCAGGGGTGTGGGGGAAGTGGGGGAGTTCCCTCAGAAAGTGAGGCCCAAGGCATTTGGCAGATGGAACGGTTTGGCAGCGATGCTGTGGCAGGAGGAAGCGTGTAGTGGTCAGGGGACTTGAAGACACAGCAATAGAAAGTGACCCAGAGGGAGCCCAGACAGAACTATATGAAGGTCTTGTTTCTGCTTAAAAATTAGTGGGTATTTTCTCCCTAGAACTTTACCAGGGAATTTAGATTTAACTATTCCTGTCTGAGGTTGCTGTGGTTTGACAAGTCTTATGATGTTATTTATCAGTTTTACTTTCCATTTATGGGGGATGTGTTTTGGAGAAAAGGAAATCTTGGGAGTCTTAAAAATCTTTAACTCTGACTTCAAAGAGCTGAACTTCTGACTTCAAAGAGATGAACTTCTGAGCTGCAACCATCAGAATCTTTTTCTCTCTTGCTAATGCCTGACATACTCTTAATATTGATTCTCACCAAACTGAACAGCAAAGCTCAAGTATTGAGCATTCTAGATATTTCAGAATCGTGCATTATTTCATTTTTCATTTGAAAAGAGCAAACATTAGTCTGTCTCATGATCATACTTTAGTGTGTTTTGTATTTTCTGAAGATAAGAAATGAATTTCTACATTTGGTAGAAATCTGTGGTGCTCCCTGGAATGCTCCTGAATTTTCATTTATGAACTAAATGCCATCTATTTATGGGCTTACGGCTTCTGTCTCTTCATAAAAGCCATACTGCCGTTTGAACATAAAGTGAATGTCGGTCACCAATTCAGTGAGATAAAATTTTGTACTGAAAAATTTAGCTTTATTTGATAAGATATGAATAAGTGAAATTCATTTAATTGTACTCATTAAAGCTTTGGAGATAAATATTTCCCCCCAAAGGATCTCTTTTTGACAGCAGGCTCCATTTTACATCCGTTCATTATTTAAACTTTGATTCCTCTTTCAAACTCAATGGTACTTCAAAGGACCTGCTCTATCCATGTCAACCCAGCTCTTAAAATTGAGCCTCTTATTGTAGATCCAGTTGTCCTATACTTGTTTGTGAGTGTTTTGACCATTCTTCTCCCTCTGGTAGGGAGGGAGACACAAGACTCTTGATAGATAGTTAGTTCATCTTCTGTGTAATCAGAAACTTAAATGTGGTAGAAGAAATTTTGGCAAAATGAGAATCCTTCTCCATGCCAGGCACTGTGCAGTTAATTATGTCATTTAATCCTTATCAGGCCCTGTTGCAGTCGTTGTGGTTATTTCCTCCTTAATTCCAAAACCTGGTAGAGTAAATGACCACACGTGTGAATCAGGCTGGCTATGCTCAGAGGCTCTAGGACGAATGATTTTCTCTTTGTAGTGAAGTGAGAGGATTGCCCAGCCTTCTTTGTCTTGTTCCATATTTCTAAATTGTCCACAGTAAGAATGTGTTACCCTTATCAAAAATTTAGTTAAGTATTTTATAAAGAAGGGCTTCCCTTGTGGCTCAGCTGGTAAAGAATCTGCCTGCAATGCAGGAGACCTTGGTTTAATTCCTGGGTTGGGAAGATCCCCTGGAAAAGGGAAAGGCTACCCACTCCAGTATTCTGACCTGGAGAATTCCATGGATTTTATAAAGAAAGGAAAATGAAAGTTATACATATATATTGTGGGACATTTGGAAATTATAGAAAGTTAGAAAAAAGTGCTCACTGCTTGAATGTTAACATAATCTTTATAAACATTTTGGTCCCTTCTAGTCTTTTTATATGTATGTAATTGAACATTTTTATATAGTTGTAATAATTTCTTATTGTGTTTTTTTTTTTCTCCATAAGAAAACTGAGATGCCGGTACTCACATCTTGATTAACTGTAAGAATGCCTCTTTTGTTTTCTCTTTCTCCTGGGCCTTCTTCCTTGTCTTGAATTGCAATCTCTACACATGTGCATTGCCTTGAAAACCCCATTTGGCTAACAGATACCAGTGTGACCAGCAAGAAAAAGAAAGCCTTATTACTTCTCCTCTTCTCATTAACATACACATCATTAATAATACCCACTATGTTTTTTTCATGGGTAGAGTGATTCAGTCTACACATTCATATATTCATTCATTTAACAAATATTTGTTAAGTACCTTATAAATGCCAGCCATTTTACTCTTTTTTTTTTCTTTTCATTTTACTCTTAAGTGAGAATGCAGAGACAGTAGAATCCTTGCTCTTTAGGAGAACATAGATGTATAAATAAGAAAAAGAGCAGTATGGTAAGTTATATGCAGGAGTAACAGCCAAGTTCTGTAAGAACTCAGGGGAGAATAACTTGAGATCCAAATGATTCTCCTAAGGAAATCAAAGAAAGCCTGTTATGAGTAAGAAAATGGAACTCAGACAGATTTGGCCACATAGCTCATTCTTGTTTGTGTTAGCATTAAAACCAGATCTGACTGGAAAACCCCTCTTCCTTCCACCAAACTGTCATGAAGAGGTGCACCATTTTCATCGTCTTGAAAGCTCTAGATATCTATAGTTGGCATATTTCTGAGTCAAGGACCTAAAGCTGCCTCTCTTTTTCTCTCCCCACTTCAAAATGCCACTAAATTCTAAAGTGATCAAAGTGTAATGAAAGAGAAGTAAGGAGACCTGAGTTCTCTGGAAACCGATTTTGCCACCATTTAATTAGGTGATCATGGCACCTTATTCTTCTTTGAAATAGGCATCTGTTTCTTATTTGTAAAAGCGAGGAGGTTGAAATAAATCTCTCTAAGCTTCTAATGTTTTATAAATACGTGTCGTGGTTTCCTTTTCCTTTTAGTGTATGTAGCATTTCTGTAAGTTTGTCGGAACAAGGACCTTGGGAAATCTTGACACGCCATGGCGTTGGCAGAGGGGTAGATGGGAGTGAAGAGTGAGGGCTCTTGACTGCCTAAGTTTGAATCTCAGCTCTGTCTCTTACCTGCTGTTTAATCTTGAACAAACCACTTAACCTCACTGAGCCTCAGTTTTGTAATTTGTAAAATAGTAATAATAACTCACACAGTTGGTAGGAAGACAGAGTGAGCTCATGTATCTAAAGCACTTTGCACAGTGTCTGGCACATAGTACTCGGTGAATGTAGCCAATGATACCAGTGGCTGTTGTACGGGTACTAATTTGGAGTCCTAAAGCAGTTTTAGAAGTCAGAATACCACAGTAGCTTCTTTTATTCATGATTCCTGTGTACAGGCACAGAGAAACCAATACCCATGGCTAGCATATGGAATTTTAGTCATTTCCCCCCTTATATGTTCAATTACGGGTTTGGTAGGGGAGCCCTGTTTACTGCTAAACTTTGATGATGACCCAGAGAAGACTTCCATTAATTTGTAAAACTGGGTGAACCATTCATTCTTTTCCTTGCTGTGTTCCCAGTGCTCAGGACAGACTATAGCATAGCCTAGGCATTTCAGTTGCTTTTTGAATGAATACATGGTATCACACTTTATATTCAAGAACTGGGGGAGAAGAGCACTTGGCGCAGTGAGTCTTTTGGCTTTCAGAGCTTAGCCTGTGACATTTGCCGAGTTTGTTTTGAGGGGGTTTGGGGGCGTCCCATGACAATCAAAGCAGAATTCTTCTGATACCAATGATTGGCTTTCCGCTTTGATCAATAGACTTATTATTTGCCCTTGAAACCTCTGTGGTGCTAGGGACTCACAGACATTCCTCAGGATGATTTACACAGCAGTGAATAATCTGCTGTCCATCGCTGGCTTCATCAGTGTCTTCCCTGTTCATAAACTCCCCGAGGCTCAGCGGGCCCCAAGGCTAGAGCGCAGCAGACACATTCACCCCAGTTGGCACATAGAGCATGCCGCCCAGTTTCACTGCTGCTTTGTTGCTCCAGTATGCACCCACGATTTGTCTTCAGGGTTGACCTAACTGTTGAAGTTATTTTCCATCAGACTTTATTATCATTACTACCACTTATTTTTCTACCTCTGTTATATGCTAGGCACTACATATATCATCTCATCGAAACTTCACAGCCACATCTGGTTAATTGTACCGTTTTTGTAGAAGTGGAATGTGAAGGAGATGAAGCTTATTCTCTGAACTCACATAGCCCACGAGCAATGCGGCTTCAGTTTAAACTCAAGTCTCTTTGGACACAAAGCCCTTAGCTATTACCCTATGATATTTTCCTCATCCGAAGGGCTTTTTTCTGCTTCTGCAAGTGTTTTGTGTTGAAGTTGGTGACCTTCTGCAAAGATTGGTAAGTTTCCCATACCACTCAGAGATGAATTTAAAAAAATTTTAACAGCATTGCAAACACATGAAATTTATAGTGACAAACATAGCCAGATTACTTTCTTGTTATCCATCCATTGAGTAAATTTACAGTTCCCATTAATTTTAATCTGTCCTTATTACCTGTTTTATATAATAAATATCTCTCAGTCATGACAGACTGAGTATAGATCACCTGAAGTAGGCTCTCTCTCAATAAGCAGAGTTGCAGCTAAAGATTTGTGCATTAATTGGGAAAATTGCAAATCAGGTAGTCAGTGAAATAATTCATTGTCACATCCAATCAATAAACTTTGTAAATCAACTCATTTAATTCAAAAAATGATCTATATAGATCAAGCAACCAATTAAACAATTAGCATACACTTTGCAATTAATTAATTTAAGCATCAATCATATCATTTAAACTCCAAATTTAAGCCACAGAATTTAGGCGCCTACCTCCTTGTGAACTATTAGGTTCAAATTCTCAGTGCTAGCAGATGTGCAATTTCACGATTGAACTTTGGTGCAGGGTATCTTCAAGTGTTTTAGTTATTTCAGTGTTAAATTTTCTTTATGTTGGTGCAGTTTCCCACTCTTTTTCAGCAAATTGACTTTTTATTTTCCTCAAAGGAGGAGTGTCAGTTCTAAACTGGGCAGAGCTGGTGTCTGGGAGTACTGACTGGACGTTCTAGGGAAGTGAGACAAGTCCAAAAGTGTTGATAGTTGAGAAGCTTAGTTATCTACATCAGGATAAATTGGGTCATTTGCTTTTACTGTGTTAAGTGTCCTTGGTGTTTAGAATCAGATCTATCAAGAGAGCCTGATATTCTTCAGAAAAAGGAGAACTGTAAAGACTGTCTTGGTTACCCTGAGCACTTCTTCTGAGCACAGATATTTTCTTAATCCTGAACATAAATCAGAGGCCTCTGACTCCCTTCAAATAATTTTTTCTCCGTTATAGTTTTGTCTCTCTTTTATGGTATTTATTTTATTTACACTTATAGCTAATGTAGTACTTCCTTTCCCCTGCTGCTATTCACTAAACTTCCTTTGAGGGTCTATACTCAATCTCATCTTTGATCTCAGGCATTAAGTCCCATGTCTTATATATAACAGATGCTCCTTAAATATTCACTGGAAGAGTAGAGCAGTATTAACATTCTCACCTCATACTGTGTCTCTCCTCCTTTGCACTGCCATGTATGTGTTTTCTCTTTATCAGAGGAAGCAGGGTTTGGGAGATGTCACTGTGTCCAGGCTTCGGGGTGAGGAGCAGCAGTGTCCCGGTTGGCTTGCCGTCCTCCATACCTCTGGTCTCTGCATCCCTCCCGTATCTTGGTGTTCACTTACCTTTTTGATTTTCCCTACAGTGACAATGTCAGCGCCTACTGCCTGCATATTGCCGAGGATGACGGGGAGGTTGACACAGACTTTCCCCCACTGGATTCCAACGAGCCCATTCATAAGTTTGGCTTCAGTACTTTGGCCCTGGTTGAAAAGTATTCATCTCCTGGTCTGACATCCAAAGAGTCGCTCTTTGTTCGCATGTGAGTATTGATGCTGTTACTTATCTCAGTATCTTACCTCTACCTTTTAGGGTTTTGGATTTGATTTTGGTTTTCTTATCAAATGAATGATATTTGGTATCTGGAGAGTCAACATGAAATGATGACTTCCAGAGAGATGGGGACAATATTTGCATTGTATTCCAATCCACTGCACCTGGGGGTAAATTGTATTAAGTCTGTCTCAAAAGTTATGTCTATGTACAAAAGCCCCTGGAAATATTGGGGCACTTCGGACCCTATGAAGGAAAAATTTGATGTTTTCCTCTTTCTCATCAAGGAATCCAAACTGAAAATGTGTGTTGCAGTCACTTCTCTTTTGTGATTTAAAATATTTCTTTTTCTCTCCAATTTTGTTCAAATCAAATTTGATTTTCTTCTTAGTTGCTCTCCTTTAGTCTGAGCAGAGGTTCTTAACCTTAGCTGTGCCTTTGGTAGTCTGCTAAAGCCTACAGAAGCTCTTCTCAGAAAAGTGTTTGTAAATGCAGAGAATGATATTCACAGACGACAAGAAAGTCCCATTATATTTAAATAGTTATCAAATTATTAAACAAATTTGTGATATACTTATATGTACTGGCTTTATCAATACGTTAAATGACAAGATCCAGAGGCAGGTTTAACAGTAACGCCTGAGGCCTTTCATTCCAAGCCAGTAATAGGTGTAAATGGCACTTGAGACATCTGCCGCCGCTGTAATGGCACTGTCTGTGGTTTCCGTTCATGACAGTCACCAGTGCTACTCATAGGACTGATTTGTTGACCACCTTCATAATTCCAGGAAATGCTAAATATCAGACGTTAGTTAAAATAAAAATGTGGTTTTTGTCCACTTGTGTAGAGCACCTGAGTCTCATACATATGTCCTGGTTGTTAGGGGAAAACCTGCAGCGTCTTCTCAGTTTAAGCTTTTCTAACGGAGGCCGTGACACTGCCCCTCCTGGCCATCTCCTGGGGACAATAGCGGTCCCTTTGGCACCCCCTGCTGTTAGTAATCAGCAAATGCACTGTCAAGAAGAGGGATCCCTTTAGAGGGCTTTCCCCTGTCTTTTAAAAGCATATTGCCTTTGTTTCAGAATTTTTACTAAAAATAGGATTATGCTACCTAGGATATACGAGTATTTTGGATGTTTCTACCCTTGAGCAAAGAAAGGAACCTGAGTGCCTGGGAGTGAGCCGGGGGTAACTCTTCATGGTCATTTCATCCGTACCATGAAGTCATGTTTGGTGTACATAGCAAGGATTTTTCCTTCTTTTTACATTTTGGAGGCACTAAAACAACAACTTTAAAGAATATTTAAAGTAGTTTAAAACTTATCCAATGATTCCTCCATCCCTGTATAATTATTTTCATTTTTGTATAATCATTTCCACATGTATATATATATTATACTTTGGGTTCTAGCATACATATTGTGTCATTTTTACTTAATATTATATTCCAAATATTTTGATATCCATTCTTAATTCCTGCAATCTACATTTATTATGTAATGTCTCAGACCTTTGGTAAAAACCTGCAGCTACTTTTCTAACAAACTGTTGATCAGCAAAAATTAAGGGGCTACAGAAACACTCATTTTTATGCTGTTCCTTTTTGTGCTTCATGCAAAGGCAATTCTGTGTAAATGTACAGTTGACTGTGGTTTGAAAATCTGAAAATCAGTCCATCCTTATTATAAAAAAAATTTTTTTACAATTGTAATTATATTGATGTTCATATTGTATAAAATAACTCATTTAATAATGTAGTACTTTGATTTTGCAGGGAAAAAAAAGTCAAAGAGACAGCCCCTTATTCTCATGGAGCTTTCTGTCTAATGGGGTGACGGTTGTCAAACAAAGCATTCAACTGTGATGAGCAATACAACAGAACAATGTATGAGATGAACCAGATGCCTGTCACAGGGTGTTTAGATGGTTTCCTTGATTTGGTTTTAATAAGGGACTCTTTAAAGATAGTCCGTACCTATATCCTTTTTGTTTCTGTTGAATAACTTCCTTAGGAAGATTCCCTCTGAGTAGGATTATTGGTCAAGGTAAAAAACATCTTCAGATTCTCACTTTGCATTGACATACATAGCCTTCTGAAGATGTATCCATTACAGTGCTACCAATAAAATTCATAAAACCATCTTTTCAGTCTTACCATCACAAAATGTGATGTGTGCATGCTCAGTCACGTCCAACTCTTTGCAGCCCCATGGGCTATAGCCTGCCAGGCTCCTCTGTCCATGGAATTTTCCAGGCAAGAACACTGGAGCGAGTTGCCTGTCATTTCCTGTTCTAGGGGATCTTTTCGACCCAGGAATGAAACCCACATCTCTTGTGTCTCCTGCATTGGCAAGAGGCTTCTTTACCACTAGCACCACCTGAGAAGCCCTAAGATGTCATTAGGATTTTTTTTTTTAAGATGTATGTAGTGGAATTTCAATAGCAGTAGCTTCTGCTTGGAATTCTGTTGTTTATTAATAAGTCACCAGAAGCATTATTCTCATTAGCATACAATTTTTTCTACATAAATACTAAGATATGATCATAGTAGTCTTTTGATCTGAAAGTCCTTTCTAAAACAAGCACTTTAAAAAGGAAAATTAATCCTCCTGAAACTTCAGTGTTTGCTCAAAGTTGTTTTATTATAATGTTACTTAAACACATACAGATATAAAATGCTAGCTACAAATTCCATATCTTTATGCAACTGAAACAAAATTATAAATTAAATGCAAATAAAACTATAGCATTAATAAAATACAAATTAACAACATTAATGCAACAGATGATGTTTTGTTGAAATTAAACCACTGATGTTGGGTTTAACGGGTGTTAAATGTTTTACTTGTCAACTTGAATTTCTGATTTTCATAAGAAACATCAGATTATCATATTATTATTTGTCCTTTTAAGCAATGAATGTATTTTTAGGTATTAGTCCATTATTTTAATGGGTCAGTTGACTTACAGTGGTGCTGCTGCTAAGTCGCTTCAGTCGTGTCCGACTGTGCGACCCCATAGACGGCAGCCCACCAGGCTCCCCCGTCCCTGGGATTCTCCAGGCAAGAACACTGGAGTGGGTTGCCATTTCCTTCTCCAGTGCATGAAAGTGAAAAGCGAAAGTGAAGTCACTCAGTTGTGTCCGACTCTTCGCAACCCCACGGACTACGGCCTACCAGGCTCCTCCGTCCATGGGATTTTCCAGGCAAGGGTACTGGAGTGGGGTGCCATTGCCTTCTCCAGAAGGTAACCATAGACAAATACGTAAATGAGTGGATGTGGGCTTGATTGGTTGACTCTGGCCTCATATGTTTTGGCTTCCCAGGTGGTACTAGTGGTAGAGAACCCGCCTGCCAGTGGAGGTGATGTAAGAGACATGAGTTTGATCCCTGGGTCAGGAACATTCCCTTATTTCTTGTTCACCTCTGTCTAATGAAGGTTAAGGGGCTCTTCCAGGTATTTCTCTTGCAAGCAATGACTCAAGGCTCCCCCAGCTGGATGGAGAATGGGAAACCTGGAAAACTGGAAGTGGCCTGTATCTTTTTCTCTCTATTGCTGTTTAAGTCACTATATACATCTATCTGTATAACTTTTTGCTTTTCAGTGAAAATCATACATACATGATTTTCACTGAACTAAAAGCACAATTTTTAAATTCTGAAACTCAAGACAGCCTGTGAATGCATCTGTTGACCTTGGGGACCCTTGAACCTTGGGTAGGAAATACTGCTGTCAGAAAATTAGCTCAGGCCCTGGTATGTAGGAAGTACTACATGGTTACGATTTGTTATTTTTGTCAGAGATTTGTCAGTCTGAATAATTCACCCTAAGGTGGGTATGGGGTGTAACTTTTCTTTGGGTTATTTTTTATTGCACAATTAATTCATGTCCAGTATAGAAAAATTAGAGAATATGTTTCTTCATATAAAAGAAAGTTTCAAATTTCTCCTTGTTCCATCATGCAAAGATAATGACTTATTATATTACATAATGATTTACATTTAAAAAGAGGAGCTAGTTAACTTAAACGAATCCCTAATTGGAAAAGCGTTCTGTGAAAAAGAATGTGGAGGTGGGTGTTCTTACTGAATTGAGACTACACTGGTCTTTTCCTCCCAGGCCCTTGGGCCCCAGGAATCCCCTGGAAATAGAGTTGTCATTAGGGGAAGGAGAATGGATTACTCTTAACGAAGTACAAATTAGGAGCCTGTTAGTGAACACTGCCTCCTTTACCAGATCAGCAAGCGGATTTCTAAGGTATCCATTGTTCTTGATTGATTTTGGACAGAGCCAAAATATATGTATAAACAGGAGTCCCTAACTTGCTGACAGCTAGCTTCTCTGAGCCTAAGCACTAAAGTTGACTGTCAGGAGTATGGGAAGGGAGAAGTGGGGGACAGAGAGCTGGGTGAGGTAACCCCTAATACTAGTTGGGCTAGATCTCAGCTGATTTTCAACATCCAAAGAAGTGCTCCTTACCAGCAATGACCAAGCCAAGGCCTGCTAGGCCATTCGTTGGACAGGTCAGACGAGGAGTGGACAGGAGAGGAACTCACGTTGTCCATCTCTTCCCATCCCCCAAAAGTCAAAGTGTCAGTTGCTCAATTGTGTCCTACTCTTTGCGACCCCATGGACTGTAGCTCACCAGGCTCCTCTGTTCATGGGATTCTCCAGGCAAGAATACTGGAATGGATTGCCATTCCCTTGTCCTGGGGATCTTCCTGACCCAGGGATCAAACCTGGATCTCCTACATTTCAGGCAGATTCTTTACCACCTGAGCCACCAGGGAAGCAGTTAGCCCCCAGCTAATTCCATCAGAATTTGTGACACTGAATTGAGTTTAAAAAATGGCGATGACAAAAGCAATGTGTGTGGTGTCATTGTATTACCTCTGTTGACATTATTATTTCACACTGGCATCCTACTCTGGGTGGGGAAGAAGAGCTTTAAGGGAAGAAAAATCAAAAACAATAAAACAGAATTCTCCTAAATCAGAAGTCAGTTAATTAAATTGCCCTGCCTATATATGTGTTTTACTTGGGCTTCTCTGATGGCTCCGTTGGTATAGAATCTGCCTGTAATGCAGGAGACCTGGGTTCAATCCCTTGAGTCAGGAAGATCCCTTGGAGAAGGGAATGGCAACCCACCCCAGTATTCTTGCCTGGAGAATTCCATGGACAGAGGAGCCTGGTGGGATACAGTCCATGGGGTCGCAAAGAGTCAGACACGACTGAGGGACTAACACTTTCATATGTGTTTTACTTTCGGTGTTTAATATATCAGGTGGAAATGGGAAAGGGGCTGTTTTAACCAAAAGCTGCAGAGCATATAGACTTCAGTTAGGATTTTGCTGTTTGGGAAATGGACCACTGGGTCAGTGTTGGAGGGCCTTGTACCAGAAGCTGGGTTGCCTTGGGCAATGTGGCCCAGAGGGCTCCCAAAGATGGCTGTGGCTTCTCTTGTCTGCATAAAAAGAAAAGTTAGCTGCTTTTTCAGGAGGTATGCCCTAGATTAATTGTTCTTTCTGTATGAGGGCTTTTCAAAAAGGGTCTCGGTGGTTTTAGTATACTTTCTTTACAGTGTACCCCAAGTGACCAGACCTTTATGAAAAGATATCATTAGTTTGAAAACTCACCTGCTCTTACGTGATATTGCCTTGATAGTCTGGAGAGGAGGTGGTGGGGGCGGGGAGGGATGAGCATTTTTGCACACTCAGTTTGGTGCCCCTCATAGCTTGTTATCTCATTTATTCCTTATAAGCAACTCACCTGTATAAGCTGAGGATCAGAGACAAGTAGTTACCCAAGGTCAGACAGTTTGGTAAGGAGCAGGGCTAAAATAGGGCAGGGAATTTTTAAAAAAATATGCCTGTGTTCTTTGTAATCAGGCCTGACAATATGTCTGTAAATTATCCTAGTTATTTATTGTTTGCTTGAGTCATAGAGGACCAACTGTGTGTTGTTTCTTTTCATTCTGTTGTATTAGCAAACATTTTCATTGTCCAGATTGTCCTCATGTATGGAAACGTAACATATGCAGCCTGTTTAATTTTGTATTTGTAAATCTGACTTGATTTCCTTTTTGGCAACAGCTACTGTCTAGAGAAAAGAAAAGATTTTTCTTTGTGTCTGTTTAAAGTGACAGGAATATTGAAGCAAGTAATAAAGATGGAAAGCATTAATTACATACTTCTAAGAATTTAAAGGTCAGACAAGCTAAATATGTATGTTTTGCTCCCTGGAATGTCTGTCTGTTGAAATGGTGCCAGGATAGCTTTGTTCCTACAATAAGAGCCCATATTTTAGATAACCATCAAGTTACTCTGGTATCCAAAAATTATACCAGACTGTTGCTTCAGTTGCTATGAATCTTAAAAGTTTGGGACTCACGTTTCTGACATTAATGTGATTTGTTTCATGATCCACCCGCTTTGGCCATGTTTAGTTACTATGTCTCATTTTGATTTCCTCTGTTCTCCCCTCAGCTTATGTTGGAGTCTGTCAGCTGCTGCTATGTACATGTCAGGCTAGTGACTTGTAATGTTTATTAATACAATGTCAGTCTTGCTGTTGAAAAAAACGTGATGCTTTCTCAGAAGGTTGCGGTAGAACGAAGCGTTTGATTTCCAGATCCTGTCTGCACTGCATGGTGAATACATTCTCAGATGTTATGCAGTTCACTGACCTGACAGTTGTGGACCCCCGCCTGGGACCCCATTTCAGCAGGACATATCTGAACAGAAACAGTTTGCAAAACTTTACACACTTAAACTCCTGCCAAGGCAAACTGTTAGCCACTTGAGTTTGTTATAAATACCCAGTGGCAGTGGTTGGAAGTAGCCCATGGTGTGTTTTATATTCTGAACTGAATGTGAATGTCTTTGCGGTTATATAGAGTAGTAAATAATTGAGTTTGATTAGGGAGAGGGACCTCATTATCCCCCACCTGTGCCCAGCTGGAAGGGGAGGGTCGAAATGAAGCCATTAGCTGTCTCTCTTACTGGCATCTCAAAGAGCTCAAATACATCTGTGTCTTATTTTCTTTTCTGGCACAATCAGTCGAGCAAGCTAAGCAGGCATGACCGGATTTGGCAAGTCCCAAGGACTCTGGCAAAGACACACAAGGAGAAGGCGGAGGGGCAGTCATTTTGGCTTCTCACTGCCCATTAGTCTAGTGAGTTATGTTTTTGGAAAATGTCTGTTTTGAAAAAGAGTACTTTGTCCAATGTCAAACATCACATACGCACACCATACACTTTGATCTTTAAAAAAAAGATTTTTGTCAGTGCAAGGGGAACCAAAATGTGGCATTCACACTAGCGTAAACTCTCTTTATGGATAAAGTAATATACCCGAAGGACTTGCTTTAAAGCGGGCATGCTGCAGTTATTACAAGGCTTTCTCCCGCTCATATATTTTCATTTTCTACCTTGAAGTGCTCGAGAATGAACATGCATGGAATTGGGACCAAAGCAGGCTGGGAACCAAAGGGTTGCGTCTTCATCAGGATTATGAACCGGTCAGGGCTAGAGGAGGGGACACTGCTCCTGTCAGCCTCGTCCCACCTCCACAAACTGAGGCTGTGGCTCAGGAAACCAGGACCTTCTCCAGGGGCTTTCAGAAAGGGGTCTTGTGGGTCACATGCTGAGTCTGAGAGTTGGGACATGTACAGTAAAACTGAATTTGTTACAGTGGAAGTTGACCTTCACCATAGACTGGTCAGTGGTTCCAATCTGGAAGATATGTTCCCTTAAGTCTCTTTTTCCCCTGAGTTCCCCAAACTCCCTTGGCTATAGGGAGGTTTCAAACACAGGCTTTGGGGTCTGGCAAACCTGGGTTCAAGTTCTGGTTCCTCCACTTGTTAGCTGCGCAACTCCAGGCACGTGTCTCAGTCTCGCCGGACCTCAATTTCCTCCATTATAAAATGGGACTGATGATAGCACCCACCTTTCCTGGGAGGATTAAATGAACAAAATCCATATTCAATAAATGTCGACTATTGTCACTTTCTCATCATTGTATATATCACTTCTTTGTATGAAGAAAAGCTGATAGTGGTATTTTGTGTCCTAAGTCACTTCAGTCACGTCCAACTCTTTGCAACCCTATGGACTGTAGCCCTCCAGGCTCCTCCATCCATGGGATTTTCCAGGCAAGAGTACTGGAGTGGGGTGCCGTTTCCTTCTCCAGGGGATCTTCCCATCCCAGGGATTGAACCCAGGTCTCTTACATCTCCTGAGTTGGCAGGTGGGATCTTTACCACTAGCATCACATGGGAAGCCCAATGGTTGTACTATCTATTGCTTATTAAGTATTTTTTATGACAAGTATTATGTTAACTATTTTAGAAGTATTTAGATGTAAGCTGTTATGGAAAAACCTGAATGAATGTTTTGGCCGGCCCGGTATTTAGCCCTGAAAACAATGTTATAGTCTGAGAATTATGCTTTTTTTGTAGATGAGAAAACTTTAACTTAGGGAGATTATATCACTTACCCAAGGAAGGCAGAGCTCGGACTCCAAAGCAGGCTCTATTCTGTAACTTGCTGTGCTCCACTGCCTTCTGGTGTTGCCACCATTTTTTCAGTGTGATGTAGAGATAAACAACTACGTTTTGAGATATCTCCACTAAGAAGCTTCTCTGATGCACTCCCACCCCTATCTGCTGGGTTAAATGCCTCTGTGTTTTGGCAGCATTCTGAGCTTGCTTTCATCTCTGTGCTGATCACGCAGAACTGTAATTCTTTACTTCTTTGTCTTTCTCTCCTGCTGGACTGTGCTATTAATACCTGGGTTAGGGACCATATTGTTGATCTCTGAATCCAAAATAGTGTCTTGAATAGATGACTGACCTCAGGTATGTTCCCTAATGTCTCCAGCCTCAGTTTCGGCAAAATGGATATAACAATGGTGTTTATTTTAGGGTAGAATAAGTTAATGCACACCTGAAAGGCCTGCCACAGCACCCGGCCCAGACTACATGCTCAGTAAGTAGTAGATGCTACTATTATTGTTGTATTTGTTGACTAATAACCTCTTATCTGGGTCTGCAGATCCAGATGCTCTTAATAAACCTCACTGGATTTCTCTACCTTGTCACCATGATTTTTGACTTCCACCAACCCCATCCAAAGTGGAGTTAAACTGAGGTGGAACACAGCTACTTCTCCAGTTTATTCTCTTAAAAAGGAAAACCTTGAAACCGGAGCCCAGGGGCCCCATCTTTGAGCTTTGGGGGATTTCAGTGCCTGGGCTAGAAGCTCCGCACTGATGAGATCCAGTGCACCACCATGCCCAGCCGATTGCACATTGTAGTGAAACTGTGTTATCAGTTACGAGGGTTGAGATCCATCCCCCCAAATAAGCACCATCTGCTGGGGGTTTAGGGGAGACGGGCTGAATGGGGCCTCTTCTTTTGGGGCGAAGACTTGGGATGAGGAGAATACGCGAGAAAGAACACTGCAAGCTCCTTCTGCTGCTTGCCAGCCTTAGTTCCAGGTGCTCTGCACTTGTCTGTTTTATCCTTCTGACAATTCTGTAGACATGTGGCCTCCTCATTTCCTGGACACAGCTGAGTTTCCCACGTGTTAAGACGAAACTTTAGTTAGCCATGGAGCCAAGATTTGAACCAAAGGGTACTGAACTCCCAGCCCATGTGTTTTCCTCTCCAATATGTTGCCTTCCAACTTGCGTTCTGATTCCAGCTCAGCCCCTCTAAGTAGAATCTGAGCTTCTTGGATACAGACCTGTGCTCCTCCTTCTTCACTGTCCCCCACCACCTCTAGGTTAATGTCTAGTGCAGAAATGCTTGTGTCAGGTTAATGCAGGTATAAAAACTTGCCTCTGGTAACCAGGTGGCTTTGCACTGGGACAGAGCTGAATTCCTCAAGTGAGTAATCTTTTTTTAAAATGCCCATATGTTTTTTTCAGTGGTTACGAGACTTGACAGGGCCTAAGCTGGAACTGACTGAAGCATTCCTGGCAGCTTTCAGTCAGCTCCCTGAGGTGGCGCCTCGTCCTGAACCCACCACCAGCAGCCCAGGGGGCTGTGGAAGGGCAGCTGCTTCTGTTCAGTGCCCGCCCCTAGAATGCCCTGCACGGGCAGAAGAGAAGCCATCTGTCCACGATGGAGGAGCAGTTTCTGAGCTGAGAGTGGGTTTGTAACCCATCCATCTGTCCATCCACCCGCCTGTCTGTCCAAGGCCGAGTCATCCCCAGCACGGGTCACCACCCTGAGACTGGAACGCAGTGCCATGTGGAAGGGAGGCAGGGCTGGCACCTTCCTGCCTGCTGCACACATTTCCCCCTGAGATCATCCTCTCCTCCGTCTCAGACCCAGTGCCCAACATTAAATAAAGGCAGCTTTAAAGGATGTATTTCAATAGACATCTTAGAAAGCCCATAAAAAACCCTGGATATGAAGAAATGAGGCATAAAACCCAGACTGTTTGGAAGTCAAGCTGAAAATTGTGGTAGCAAGCCTCCATATCCATTTATTAAATGGGAGCATCACATAACAGTTGCACCTCCATGGATTCTAAGAAGCACCTCGATCCGGTCCCCTTGGTGTCTTAGAAACATTTTAAGTCCCGTAGACTTGGGACAGGATCCAAGGTTGGCGTTCTGTCTGGCAGGAGAGGAGCAAGTGGAGTGCGAGGCTGACCCAAGGAAACTTTCATTAAGTCCGGCTGAGCACGCAGGACGCAGGGGTCACAACCTCTTTCTCCTTTAAAAGGTGCTGGTTTTCGCCGCTGCCGAGCCCCTGCGCCAGCGCCCGCACACTGGAGAAGGCACATTCCGCGCTGAGCCTGCCCCTTCCCTCCACTGTTGTTTTCATTTTCCTCTCATGAACCCTGCTACCCTGGCTGCAGCGCGGAGGCTGTAAAGGAAGATGGAGAGCCGAGTTACCTCAGAATGATCACTATCGTTAACATTCACGGGTGGTTCACTTATCATTCCTGACTGCACAGACATGGCAGCCGCTCGGAAGCGTCCGCAGGTGTAGCATGGTGATACATATTACATTGTGCCACAATGGATTTATGTATTCTGTAACAAAAGAAAAGTGTAATGAAAAAATACAGAAGGTAATCCTTTATTCCCCCACCACGCAATTTATCAGTAATGCCGGTGGATGATAAGCGTCAGGGATTTCCTCTGCATGCTTTAACCTTGTCACCCAGGTACGTTTTGGTAAAATGACAGAAAAATACAGACGAGGGATTTTCCTCCGTTCAAAAATCTTTTTAAAAGGACACTTTTAATTTATGGAAGTTAGACCCAACACAAGGCCTCCTTTCGAGCTTTTAGTCCGCCTTTGCTGAAAAGATAAACGTATGGTTGTGAAATAATGCTATCAGCCAACAGCAGATTAGGCGAGAACCGTGAGCAATTTACAAGCCAACTGAAATCTACAAGAGTTGAGGTGAAACCTAGAGCAGCTGGAAGTTTGCAAGATGCAGCCCAAGACTAGTTTGCAAGTACCCGAGAACTGGTGTTCCCTTTTAGGTCCTCCTCATCCATCGCCCAACATATTGTCACAGATGGAGCGCATACTGACTTCCGAGGAGAAAGCAGGGGAAGGCAGGTCTGAACGCGGACGATTGGCGTTTGTTCCAAACACACGCTGGCCTGGCGCCAGAGCAAATACCCACAAGTTTATAAATGCATCAGGCACTTTACATTTCAGAACTCTTGCCAAAGTATCACTTACTACATCGCTCCCTAAATATAGTTTTCAAAAAAAAAAAAAAAAGAGCTATTTCTTATTTTGCTTTGATCAGTAAAATAAACTTTTAAAAATTGTTCTGGGATGGGGTCCAGCTTCTGAGGTAAAGAAACGGCCGGGGCTCAGGCATGATTCAGTAACAGAGTGTTCAGTAAAATTAGCTTGACAGTTCTCAGGCCTGCTGTTCGATAGCAAAAACTTGACCAAGTTAAAATGGATGATCGTGCTGGCTAGACCAGCATCGGGTTTTGCTTTTTAACAAATGGAATGTCAAGGATTAAACAGCAAGCCGTATGGAGAGGGAAGGGGGTGGAGATGTCTTTGTATTAGGGAAGCAAATTGGGTTCTTGGTTTTGAGAACAGCTCCCATCCCCCGTGGAAAGCCAGCCACCTGGTTGGTTCCAAGCTGGGTTGAAGGCCCCTTCCCAGCCTGTCCTTCCATTGGGAAGCTTTTCCGTGGCTTAGCTTGGGGCTTGGCTTTTCTTTCCGATTTCTTGTCAGTATGAAGTTCTGCCATGTTTTTTGGCTGTGTTCCGTTTTGAGATTCTTGGTGGGGAAGTGGGAAGGCAACCAAACTCCTTGTGGCAATTCCCATGTTCCATAGTTGGAAACTTGGGTCCCATTTGTTACGTGAGCTGCTTGGAATCGGCCTGTTTTGTTTCTGTGCCCAAGCATAGTGAGTAATGTTTGTGGTACTTGCTCTTGCAATTAACGGTCTTAGTGAAGTTATATCTCACCCAGGGATGGGCTGCTTTTTCAAGGGTACTTGCTCCTTACCAGTTTTTTTTTTCCTGTCTAGATGACCCTTGCACCCCAAGTGTGATTGGCTAGAAGCTTATAAGTAGTGTTACTATTTTGTCTTGTGATTATTTACTCCAGCTAATATTTTGCTTGACCTTCTAGGACTAAGTAGATTAAAACATGACTACTGAAGTATACACAGACTGTGGGTTGTTTTTTTTTAATTAATGCTTCTTTATTTATTTGTTTGCCAGCTAGGAGGAGTCTTTGTTTTCCTTATTCTGAATTGCTTTAGGCTATCATATCCACCCCTGTGCCCCCCACATTGGGTTTCCCAAGTGAAAGCGTTAGTCACTCAGTTGTGTTCTACTCTTTGCGACCTATGGATGGTAGACCTCTAGGTTCCTCTGTCTATGGGATTCTCCAGGCAAGAATACTGGAGTGGATAGCCAGTCCCTTATCCAGGGGATCTTCCCGACCCAGGGATCGAACCTGGGTCTCCTACATTGCAGGCAGATTCTTTACTGTCTGAGCCACCAGGGAAACCCAGGCTTCCCAGGTGGCCCAGTGGTTAAGAATCCATCTGCAAGTGCAAGAGATACAGGAGACACGGGTTCAATCCCAGGGTCAGGAAGATCTTCTGGAGAAGGGACTGGCTATCCACTCCAGTATTCTTGCCTGGGAAATCTCATGGACAGAAGAGCCTGGCAGGCAACTATCCATAGGGGTGCAAAGAGGTGGACACGAGTAACTGAGCACACACGCATGCACCCCACATTTCCCCTCCGGGGCTCCATGAGCTTTAATGTCATGGCTGTATCTGCCTGCAGTGACACCTACTGACACAAGCCACGTGTATCATTTGTTAGACCTTGCTATAGGACTTTGCTAGTAGCCCACACAGACCAATTGGATTCATTTTAAGATAAACAGAAAAATCTTCCCTAATTCTGCCCTCTCTTTCACTTGAAACTGTTCATATTAGAATGCTTTTCTCTCTCTCTCATTAGAAGTAGGTTTATAACCCATTTTTTAATAATTGACACTTCAGTGTACACTTATACTTAAACTCAGTGAAGACTGCATTCACATCCCTTTGGCTGAATATCGGTGATGATTTAATATTTGTCTTTTCCTGCAGAAATGCTGCTCATGGATTCTCCCTTATTCAGGTGGACAACACAAAGGTCACCATGAAAGAAATCTTGCTAAAGGCAGTGAAGCGAAGAAAAGGATCCCAGAAAATTTCAGGTGGGACAGTTAAATCACATCCTGGCAGTAGAAGCTTAACACTTAGTTAAAAATGCTGGGTGTGGGTGTGCATGTAGGTGGGTGTTTGATGGCTGGCTGAATTGGTTCAGATATCATTGCTAGGTTCAGTTAGCAAATGTACAGCAGAAAGTGATTTTTAAGCTGCCCTTGGGCCCAAGGAAGGAATTGGGTCAGTGGCATATATGAGAATATTGTGTTCATGTCACTTATGGAAGCTTCTTCATTAATTTGTGATAGATTAAGACAAAGCTTCTTGA
The DNA here is from genome assembly GCF_029407905.1 of Bubalus kerabau. Lineage (NCBI taxonomy): Eukaryota > Metazoa > Chordata > Mammalia > Artiodactyla > Bovidae > Bubalus > Bubalus kerabau. The sequence goes on along the minus strand of NC_073634.1, from coordinate 99,209,286 downwards.
GCTAACTGTTGGTTGGTGTAAAGCTATGTAGAAAAACTGCTTTTAATTTCATGTCTTCACATAATTTTCCATGGAGGAAACTTCTGGTTGCTAGTGTTTGGGGTATGGAATAAAACATTTTTTCATTTTTATCAAATGAGAGCAACTGAAAAAAAAAAAAAAAAACACCACTTTTTTTAAGAAATCACTCACACACAAGTAGCTGTTAATCACTAATTCCTTATTACCCAACTTTATATAAAATAAGCTGGTGGTATTAGCTGTAATATTTAAAGGGTACAAGAAAAGAAAATATTCCCAGTATTGAGAAATAGCTCAAAGATCTATTGTACCATAGCCAACTTTAGTATAAATCTGCTTATCTGTGACATGTCAAATATCTGAGCTTTGTAAACAGATGAGACTTCTTAAACACCTTTGGCTTATGTTTCAGAAAGGCCAAAAAAGCGTGGCTCAGGTTGAAGAAAATAGTTTTGCATTCCTTTTAAGGGGAGGAATATAATCTGTTCCAGATTTAATTAGCTATCTTCAGATGAAAGCTGAAGTTTTAATAAAAGTTAGAAGAGATAACACAGTGAAGGACACGGATGAGCTGTCTCAAGGCCATATTCCAGGGGAACGATAAGAGCTGTAAAAAATGGCAGAGGAGAGCAATTGAATGGAGCAATGAAAATCTGATTCTCATAAAAAAGAGAGAGAGAGAGAGATGCTGGTAGGGGCGGTTGTAGATGAGACCTGCTAGCGTCTGCAAGCAATTTGGATGCTTGCCAGGAGTCATTGTTCACCCTCGGCTGTGGCGGCTCCGTCCAGATGTGCCAACTGCACGTTTCGGCTTTTGCCAGCTGACTGCGCCGTTTGATAACCAGCTCTCTGGATGCCCATCACTGGCCGCAGAGATAGAATTAAATGATGATGATCTTCCCACAAGTTGGGAGAGGAAACAATGCATATAAATCTTGATTTCATCTCAGCATGAGAAGTCTTTATCCATCATCACTCATAATGAACAAGTCGTTAGCTGGAATGAATGGTGTTCTGGTTTTTCCAAACACCTCTTTTGTTCATTTTTTGGGTGACTTTTATCCATTGCGTGGGGGTCAAACCTCTTTGCATTTAAGAGATGATTGAAGAGGCATAGCCTCTCCTTCCCAGGGGAAGGTAGATATTTGGGGGGTTCTAGGTGCCAATCTAATAGCATTTAAACAGCTTCAGTTATTTACAAATGTTAAAGAGCATTCATCTACCTTTAGGATTCTGGTCTTTTCCTCTTGTTTTTGTTCCTAAATTTTTTGTATACTAGTTTATGACATATTTATTATATTCTAAGATAGCTTTATTCTGAATTGCCCAAGAGGAGGTAGAACTAACTTTTTTCACCTTAATAGAAATTCTGCTGTTGCAGATTTTTTTAGATCATGAAAGCTCATGAACTCACTGCTGTAAGCTGAACCAGTGTCTTTCCCTCTGTCTCCAGCGTCCCTGTCCAATTCCAGACCTATTTATCTGTGTCCATCTCCAGCAACCACGGTTATCATACACACATTTATTTATGTTCACCTTTGTGCACACATCCCTGCTGTTTCCATCAGAATCTTTGCTGTATCACTGGTGAAGAGTTTGGACTTGTCTGAAGAACAGTGATCTGCATTATTTATTCCTTTTCATACTAGAGAAGTCAATTGAGATTGATGCATTTACATAAATTACTGTCCATTTTCTTGATCCAAAAGGCTTTTAAAAATAAGAACCTCTTTCTGTTGCTTTGTTAAGTCTGGTCTCAGGAAATAGAAGGATCTCCAGTTTGGAAACTGGATGTTTATTTAAGGTTAGCTTGATAAAGGCAGGGTATGTTCTGTGTCTTTGAACTTTGTATTGTGTAGTGGATTTGTTTTGGAGGACAGTTAATGAAGAGGAAAATCCTCCTGTCATAGAGAGAAACACAAGTACATTTACTTAAAAAAATAAAGTCTGTTAGTGCTCACAGTTGGCTATGAAGTACTTGTTACTTACCCATCCTGACACCTAAACTTAGTCATGAACTTGGTGGCAGGAGATGCCAGGTTAGAGACCCTCATTCTGCCCTTCCTAAGCCTCTCCCACAGGGACCTGCTCAGTCTTTGCAAGAAGGTGTCTGCCCTGCCTGGTGTCTGGCTCAGCCCTCTCTTCAAACAGCTTTCACCAGATTGAGCACAGAACAATATTTGTCTCCGCTACTCTTATTTAACTTAAAGTGAGAAGGGAGAAATACCACTTAAGATTAGACAACATGTTCCATGTAGGGTCAAGAGTTCTCACACTATTTGTGCATCAGTGGTTAGTTGTACTAGACCAGGGTTTCAGAATTCCTTTGCTGGGCTGACAGTGAACTTGAGCTGCTTCCTCACAGACCTTTAACATCACTCATCTGTTTTTTCCAACTGACCATACAACTCTCTGTTTAATGATAATAAATTGAGAACTTAAACTATTTCTTTATTAAATCAGGCTGTGGGCTTAATGACCATCCTAGTGTTTAAATACTCTGTTGCCCTTCCCTCTAGCATTCCCTCACCAATTTTCTTTTATTGAAAATCAGAAGATGGTAGATATTTGAGCAAAAGAATTCTTCTTGGTTTAGGTAAATAGCTTTGTCAATGGAAACCTTTAGGGTTTTATTATAAAATATTTTTGCTTTTTATGGATAGAATATCATTACAGACACTTGTAATGATCTAAAATTTTGACTTGCATTATTTGTAATTATTTCATCAAGTCATAACTATTTATGAACACTGCAGGGTTTTACTATTAATATTCATGTACTGAACTTATAGTAATCTTTTCACAGTGTGTTCCAGTCAGTTCTCTGCTAAGGCCCATTTTTTAAGCCCATTTTTAAATGTCTCTTTTAGATTCTCTCTCCGGCTTTTCATTTTATTACTGACCTACTTGACATTTGGAATCTACCTGCATTAGCAGAAAAATCCCTGCTGTTTAAGAAAATTATAAATGAATAATGTGGTTTTAGAAGAGTTAGGAGAAACTTCTTTACTAACTTTAAGTTGGGTGGGTATGTTTTTGACGTAATGAAGAGTAGCCTGTCAGATCCCTTTATTTAATCAGTAAAAAATACTAACCTGTGAGTAAAGGCTTTATTTAGTTCATCAAGTTCTCTTTTTATCAGGTTCATCCTCAAAATCAGTAATGAGCTTCTTAATATTTTGTTGTTGTTTAAAATATTATTACCAGTCTCCTAAAGTATAATGTTGGGTATGACAGAGGCAGTTGAGAAATGAAGGTAGATACAAATTCAGTTTTAACATTGATGCAGAAATATAAGTATCTCTGGATCTACACAGAGAGAAGGCTTTGAAGTAGGTTTTTCTAAGCAGAATAGTTTTCTGGCTCTATTTGGAGGTGTTCTTTATCATTTGCTGAAAGATTGAACCAGAAGCATATTAACTTTTTTCCTTCCCCCCTGTCCGTTCTTGCCTTTTAATGTGAAAGACAATTTTTTATTAGTCTGAAGATCCTTTTTGAAAAGTTCTTGTAATATTGTTAATAAGACTTATGGCACTCATTGCTACTTTTCTTGTACAAAATTTTACCTAGAATTTGAGAGAGAAATGTTAGCTTTGTCAAGTGAACTCCCTCTTAACTTCTCCATTTGGAGGCACAGACCACATTGTTGATTGCTAACTTACTGTGTTTCCACTTGACCCCTAGAATGTCACCAAGGGGATAGTCTAGTCTAGGACTTCTCAAGCACTATTCCCTGAAGTACCACAAGGAGCAGAGAGGCGAGTGAACGTCTCACATGGGGTGTGTGGGATTCTGGTCTGAGGGACAGCCAGTGATGACATCATTGGATTCTCAAGTTTTATCTTAAAAATTCATGTAAGATGTAAATATCCATACTGTATTTGTAGCTGTGTGTACATTCACTCCTCATGTCCTCCCCTGGGTCAGACCCTGTGCTGGGGGCAGGGAGACAGTGGTGAAGCAGACCTGTAGGGCCCTCGCTGAAGAGGAGCTTAGGGGAGAGTAAACGGAAGAGGCTGAGAGCTAGAAGTTGAGAGGCAGAGGTACTCACTGCCTTTCCTTGGATGGTCAGGAAGTTCCGCTCAGAGAAACTGACATTTGAATTGTGACCTCCACACTGAAGCAGTGAAGAGTTGGAGAAGGGCAGTATCTTTCAAAGCTTTGGCTGTTAAAGGCATACTGCTTTAATATAAAAAGAACATTTCCGTTTACTTTGCAGTTAGTTAACTCTCTGCTCCCCTCAAAAAAATTGTAGTGAAAATGATCATTGAATTCTTCCCTGTGCTCACTTCATACATCATCTTAAACATAAGCGAGTCTTTCCTTTTTTTACCTCCAGAATATATCCTAAATTCAATCTTTTCCATCTTCATTGAATGAGTCCAGATCACCGAGACCTCACCTGGACAGTCGAACCAGCCCCTTGGCTGCTTTTTCCTACCTCTGGTCTTGGCCCCTCCAGTCTCTTGCCTACAAAGCAGCAGATAGGTTTTTTAAAAATAGAAATCAGATCGTATTTGCTCCAAACCCTTCAATGACTTCCAGTTGCATTCCGAATATAACCCAAACTTCTAAGCACTGTGAAATACACTGAGGCCCAAAGAGGGAATGGGACATACGGAGGAAAGAACTGGAAAGCAGTACAGAGTTGATGGTTGCAGTATGACAGAGAAGCACAGATCAGGCCCAGAGCCCGGGAAGCCGAGGTGCGGACTCACAGCCTGTAACCTAATACAGACCTGCTGGAATAGACTGGCAGCACCTGGGTCAGTCTCTGACTCTGTCCCCACCACCTTACATGAGAGGCCTTACTTTCAGGCCAGATAGGCCTAGACAGTTATATACAATACTACTATTAAGAATGTTTTAAGGGGGTTTGTGTGTCAGGGAGAAACTGATCCTTCTCCAAGATCTACTCTAGCAGGGTTAGAGCTGATTTATTGAGTGCCTTTGTGTACTTACAGCATCTTGTTTAATCTGCACAACACCCCTAGATGGGAATCTTATTGTGCCTGTTTTATAGATGAGACTTTAAAAATGATAAAAAGTGGGGGAAATGTGCATCTTAGAAATAAGGAGCTGTGATAACTATATGTGTAATCATACACTTTCCTCTCTCAGCCCCCCTTTCCTCAGTTCTTAGAGAAGTTAAAGTTACCCAAATTGCCCCAGTAAGCAAATGACAGAATCTTAAATTGGAGCCCAGACTTTTTTGACCTCAAAGCCTGTACTCTTTTTATTGCACCATGTTGCTTATTAGAACCCTAATGGGAGAACAAATTTAAAATTCTGTAAACAGAAATGTTCATTGATTCTAAGATCTAAATGCACCAGGGAAGTGCAGCATTTAAAGGAACCCTGTGGTGAATCTGGATATAAAGCCAGGAATTCTTTTTGTAATTGCACAGTTTATCTGTATTGGTGTCAGTTTTAATGTTTTATGTCTAGCTTTCTTAAAGCAACATACACCTGTCCTGAGCTGCCCTATGGAAAAGGGAAGCCCATATGTTTTAGATGGAGTAGGGTTTTTAACACTCTCCTAAGCTAAAGAATCTTCTGGCTGTAAAACTGAACAGAGTCCTGCTTCTCGTGTAACTGTAAAGACAGAAAAACCCAGTTCACCTACCTTCTGTGGAAGTAGTTTGCCAGCCAGAAACACAGACAGGTACTTTCTTTATGTTGTAGCAAATAATCCTCTTTTTAAAAAGGAGAAAGAAAAGGTAAATAGGACTGTTTAAATGTTCTTTGTCAAAAGGGCAGTAATTTCTGCAGAAAACTTCTCCTCCTAAAAAGTAAGTAATCATGCAGATGTCACTCATGTGTGGGAGTTGGATAAGAAAGAAAGACCTGATCCTTGGTGTCCAGTGACCCAGTGGGAAAATGATACAGTAACTGTGGACTGCCAAGATGCTTACAAGTCAGAAGTGGCCCCTGCAAGGAGCTTGGAGTTAAATATTCCCCCTGCCTCCTTTCTCTGCCTCTTTATCTTGTGGTTTCATCTCACCTGAGCCTCCCCCTGTCTGGAGTGCTCTGCGGCTCCTGATAGATCTTCTTGAGTATAGAGCAGAGCACATTAAAGATGGCATTGCAGTCAACTATTTTATCCAGAAAGCCTGGAAATTTAGAGAATTTATGTCAAGCAAAAATCTTTTGGAACCACTTTAGAGACCCAATTATTTTAGAAGGGTGTTATGAGCTCTTGCAGCCGCCACATCAGAAAAATTCGAAATATATCATTCACCAAAACTACGTTTGACCAGCATTTACTCTTCCTACTAGTTGCTAATCTTTCAGAAGTTCCTTTTCCATCACAAAATCTATTCATTCACCCCATCTGGGAAAGTCACAGGCATGGATTAGATTAAAGGGGAAAAAAAATGGAAGGAAGAGAAAAGACAAAGACTCCCAACAAGCTCCGTGAGGGTAGAGGGGGCGCATGCATTCTGGAGTCAGGGAGCTTTCCCAGGACCCACTAGGGACTAATTCTGAAACCCCACTAATTTAATAATAGCACTTCAGGAGAGAAGAAAGAAAGAAATGCTACTATATTAAATGTACATATGGATTGTAAGCTGTATCCTGATTTTTAAAATATTTTAAAATGTATTTTAGAGTAAGAAAACCGAATGTGTCATCATGTACTTACTTTTCTGAGCTTTCCTTTCCTGAGCTGTAACATCCTGAGAGGATGAATCAGGGGCACCGTACAGAGGGCCTTGTGTGCCCGAAAGCTCCGGAAGGCTCTGAGACACCCTGCTTAGTGCAGTGACCATCATCCAGTGCTGCCTGCTCCATTCCAGCCACCGTATGAGAAGTCAGGTAGAAAACCTGACGTGGAAACAGACTCAAAAAAAGAGGCACTAGAATATGGTACATGAGCTACCAAAGCAGCACAGATGAGAGAGTGCTTAAAAACTACTGGCCGAGGCAGCGGTCTGAGAAAAGATACTCTGGAGTAAGTAATTTGACAGCTTTTTTTTGAAGATTAACTAGGACTTTGCCAGATGGATAAGTGAGAAAAACATGCCAGGCAGGGGTATTCTGAGGTATAGTCACAATAATCCAAATTTCTCGAGCAGGGATGGGGCAGAGGATAAGCTGCTAGGCAGGGCCAGAGCCGATCAGACCAGGCTTCTACTTCTGCTCAAAAGTAGAAGTCCATTGATTTATTGGGGGGCAGTTATGCCGAAGGCACTGTGTAGGCACCAGGGATTTCACAGAAGCCAAGAACTGGTCCTTACCCTCCAGTCGCTTACTGTTTCGCTGGGGAGAGAACCAGGCATTCCCAAGGCCATGCAAGCGCTGAGTGGAAACAGACATAGGACCTGGGTGCACGCAGTGGAGGGGAAGCCCTGGTCCAGTGTCAAGGAGTCAGGGAGGACTATCCTAAGCAGATCCTCCAGCTGAAACCGGAAGGTGAGTAGAAACTGGCCAAGTGAGAAGGGTTGAGAACGAGCTCTTCAGCAGGAAGAATGAAGTGAGAGCCCTTTGTGCCTTCTGGAAGCCGGGGGTGGCTCAGTACAGTAGCGTGGTGGAGTAGGAGGAGCTGGGAGGGTGGCGTGATGCGGCTCGAATGGTCGTTTGGGACCAGATCATGTTCATAAACTGTGCTGAATTTGAATTTTATTATGATGGAAGAGGTGAATCATTGAAAGGAGAGCAATATAGTCAGAATTTCTTATAGAAAACATGCTATTGTATAAAAATGGATTTGAGGACACGAAACAGGAGGCTCTAGAGGACTCTGTCCAACAGGCGCCGGGTATGGAGACAGTGGGTGGTGCTCAATTCAGGAGGCAGACAGTGGACACCACAGTAAAGTCTCATTTCTTTTATTCAAGCTGAATGCACAGTTTAGGGAGAATTGAAAAAGCTTGGAGCTGCCACCAGGTCTCCTGGCTTAATATTTAAACAAGGTGGTGGCAGAAGATAGGCTTTTAAAGAGTTGTGGTCTTTTTTTAATACCATTAAATACGGATTGAAAACAAAATTCCAACTTTTTGGAGTTGTGTGAAGTAAAAAGTGAAGGTTTCTTCTTTGTTGTGAACCATTTGGTTTTTTATTCACTTCACATGCAGGTCTACGTATAGTCTGTAAGTTTCATGTGGGCAGGACCCTGTTTTACGTTTTTCTTTAAATCACTGAATACCTAACATCTAGCAGAATGCCTGTCAAATAGAGGACACCAAAAAAAGTTTAAGTGAACTCATGAAAAATGTATCCATGTCATTTAAAAATAACACCCTGTAACAGATAAGCTTTTGCTTTTTTTCTTTTTTAATTCAATATTGTGTCATAAGCATTCTTCTGTGTTAGAGTGACCACTGCATTTTTATCTTTTTAGTTAAATTCATTTAACTTAACTCTCCATTGATGGACATTCCAATTATTTCCAAATTTTAAGTATTAAAAAAACATGCAGTGAGCAATCTTGTAGGAACATTCCTTGCACATTTTTGCTAGGTTTTAAATATGGGATTGTTTGTCAGAGGTTTGTTTATTTAAAACTTTGAGAAAAACAAACTTCCCTTCAAAGTGTCTACCCGTCCTTTGACACTCCCAGAGTACGTGCGAGCGCCTCTTTCCTCACCTTGTTCCAGCACTGGATGTCATCAGTCTTGAACTTTCGCCAAGCTGATGGTTGGCAGTTAATAGGTCGTTTTAATTTCCATTTCTAGACTCTAACATAATGAAGCATTTTTAAAGTTTTTATTAGTCACTTATCTTCTAAAAGATAGTTCTTATGTCAGTTAACTGTTTTAGTGGGAAGAAGGATTGAGAGGACGTCTAATTTCAGAAAACTGTTGTTAAGAAATGCCGCCATAGTTTAGATACAATTGTTCCCACCCACCTACCTCTTTCTTGCCCACACAGATGCACACGCGCACATGCACACACACCCCAATATGTAGAGAAAGGCATGCATCCAGGCCAGGCCACTTTGCTTGTTGCCGCCTGGCCATTTGTTCACCAGCAAATCTTTGTTTTTTTTTCCTGTGTTTAGAGAGAACTAGCTGGTAATTCACAAGACTGCACTTCACCTTATTTGATACTTTTTGTTATTACCTGCTTGCTTTGTTATCAAACCTAGTTTAAAAAACAGATTTTTGGTTAAATAGTTTTAGTTTGGTACATAATATGCAGTACTTAGAAAATGCATCATACTGGAAATCAGAAATGTAGACAAAAAAGCTGTCACCCTTTAAGAGGTGTAATTTGGGGAGGCACGTTGCAGGATGCGTCTGGCAGCTTCATGAACAGCACCAGCACCAAGGGCAACTGCAGGGGGTTAATGGGGACCCTGCATCATTCCTTGCCGTGTGCCTGGCGAGTAAACTCCTACAAGTTTCTGGGAATGGTGGCAAGTGAGGAAAAGGCTGCAACCAACAATCAGTGTCACAAAGTGGGGATGACTAATTCGCTGAGGAGATCGTTGAGACAGATGTTTAATTAGCTGAAGTCAGAGTGGATAAATTGGGAGAGGACTGCCTATGCAGAGAGATGCCTTTTTCCCTCATCTCTCATTTAACTGTGGGTTTGTTTTTGTTTTTTTTTTTTTTTGTCCTTATTATTTTTGAAGATAACATCCTCAGAAACGGGGGAGCAGGAAAGAAGGAGTGGAGAGAAAGTAACGTTTGTTTACACTTACTGAACAGCTACAGTATTCTGATATTTTTGTATTTAACCTTTACAGAAGTCTTGTGCGATGGGCATTATCTCCTTGCTGTGATCGAGAAAACTGAAGCTGTGTGCGTGCATATTGTGTGTGTTTATGTGTGCATACTCGTGTGTTACTAGTGAGTAAAGTAGATGAGGTATGAACCTAGACCCCTTAATTCTTGAGCCCATTTTTTTCCTGTACCACAGTTTCTCGAGAACACTTAAAATGCAGTGCAGATGAGGGAACTTTCTGGAGTAAAGGTATTGACAGGAGCTGGTGTCACACAGGTGTATACATTTGCCAAAACTATGCAATAGTACTTGTGAAATATATGTGTTTCATTGTATGTAAATTTTACCAAAATATTAAAAAGATTCTTAAAGAATTGTTGAAAACCAGTTACTGTTAATCACACTGCAGTACTCAGGTGTGACTGTACTGACATCTGTTCCTTACTTTGAAATACACTTTTTAAAAAAAGATGGACTGAGGGATAGATACATGATCAAGCCAATACAGTAAGGTGTTAATTGTAGGGTCTAGGTGGTGGTTACATGGATTTTCAGTGTACCTGTCTTTTAATTTTTTGTGGTTTTAAAAACTGTTCATAAGAAAATAGGAAAGAACTCATTAAAATGTAAGAATATATGATTTAAATTCTGCTCACGTTGACATAAATTTCTGAACTTACAAATATCCATCCTCATGGCATAGAAAACACTAATATTCTTTTTGTAGGATGCTTTATCTTTCATTACTTCACATGTTAAATGATACCTTTGAGGTCACAGTTTCTTCCATTGACCTTTAGTTTTAAGTAGCATGTGGAGTTATGAATGTAATAATTGCTACCACTCATTGAATGTTCAGACTTTGCCAGGTAGTCTACCACTTTTTAAAAAGATCATTTCAACTAACCTTAAAACAACTATTTGAATCGGTTGTTATTTTTGTTTTATAAATGAGAAAGCTAAAGCTCAGAGAAGCTGCAAGACTGGTCCTAGGTCACAGATAAGCTGGGAGCCAGGGCTTGAATCCAAGTTTGGGCTCCTGACCACGGTGTTGTCCTTCCTGGCAGAGGTGACAGGGTCCCCGGCTCAGCGGGGGCAGGGTGCTTTCCTCCAGCTTCAGCTGGTGAAAGCTGACGACAGCATGGCCCGTGGAAGGGGCGTAGGCTGTGGAACCAGCCCAGCCCAAGTCCCCACCCAGCTGTACCTTTAACACCAGCTGCGAAGGCAGGCAAGTCAAACCTTTCTACCTCAGTTATCTCTTCTGTCAGTAGGGGCAATCCTGTCTACCTTGCAGGGTATTGTTGTTTTGACTAAAGGCATGTAAAGCACTCAATCTGTAGGATGCATTCAGTGAGTGTCACGGCCTTTATCCCCATGGCCACAGCCACACTAGGCATACTGTAAAACCTGGCTTTTTAGGTTGTGACTTCTTTCCTACCCACAGGACTTGGCCTTTGCCTGTGCTTTTTGTTTTTCCAGTAAGTTAAGTTTATAGAGAGCTTGTACCCTGTAGAAGAACCAGTCTTTGAATTTGTTTGGATGTGGATCTGCCAGAAGCACCCTTTACATGGAACAAGGAGGAAACTTGACCCAGAGCATCAACTCTAATTGTTTTTAACTAACAAAACCCAAACCATATATATCGGGGTGGCTTAATGATCAGGGCTCATTTGTCATATAGCTTATATCAGCAAATTTAATTTACTCCAACTAAGATTCTAGAGACAAAGTGAACAAACCATCATTGCCTGTACCATACATGTTTACAAGCGACTTTTAAAAGCCCCTGTATTAACAGTGAGTAGCTCACAAAGGCTATTGCTTCTTCTCAGAAAATATTTAGAAGAGGAAACAGAATTACATACCAATATGATTTTTGAGTGAATGATTACAGACAGAGAGGTTTGGGGTGCTGCCTCTGCCCTTTAATTTCCCCCACCAAGAGTCTTGATCTCCCCCAGGGGAAGTAGAAAGCCCCCTTGCTTCTGCTGAAAGCCCTGTTTCTTGGGGCAGGCCATTAGTGTGTTTATCCTGTTAGGAGCTGCGAGGGGAGCTCTTCCTCTACCAAGACTGAATTTAGTCACCTGAAAAACCATCACTTTAGAACAGTTGCCTCTCCACAGAAGACTTCTCCAAGACCAGCCCAGGGACCTGAGACACCTACTCCTTCCTCACAGCTTTCTGAGGCCTGACCATGGAGCTAGTCTTTCCCAATAAGCAGTTTAATAGACTGTGTTCACAGTTTCAGTAACTACTTTCCATAACAAGCTTTTCCTTTTTGAGTAAAGGCACAAATACTGGGCTTTCTGCAGCAGCTCCAAATATTTTCAGAAAAATGGTCTTCAGTGAGGGTGTTCCTTTTTCTCCTATACCTTACAATGACAATAATGCCCAGAGACAGAGATGACTTACAGTCAGGAGAAGACATCAGGAGTGGCACTGGGAAGCAAGTCTGGGGAGGACATGTTGGCACCTACTTCTCCCTAGCTCCTGATGACAGCAGGCCAGTCGGCAAGTTGCAGAGACTCCACTGTGCCAGCAAACCAGTTTTTCCAACAGAAAGACAGTGAGATGTGATTAAAACCCAAGTGCCGCAAGAGATACGAGGTGGTCTGTTGGAACTCCTCAATCTTCCCTTAAACTGTCACCACATAATTATAGAAATATCAAATCATAACCCCAGCTTCCCCCACCCTTTGTTCTTGACATACTGTGTTTAATAGAACAGTGTGAATTAGGATGAAGTTAAGATGAAGTGTGACTTAAATCTGAAAAATCCAAGGGTCCTTCAGGCCCCTTGAGCACAGTGTTTTCCACACCAGATCCATCACTCAGTAAATGTTGATGGAATCTCTGCTGCGTTGCAGGCATTGGAAAAGAATGACCAGGCCTCTTCCTCGAGAGCTCTCGTCCCAGTGGGGAGACGGCCAATAAAATGTAAGCAAGCCAACAAGATGCCTCTGATAGAGGGTCTCTCTTCCAGCCTTTAGTCTGCCCACTTTCTGACAAAAAGGACTTCTGTGAGACCCAGTTTTGTCATTTGAAGGGAGCGCATCTCACCCTTAAGATAGGGCATTGCCTCGGCCTTTCCATTTCAGTGGTTCATTTCCATGCACCTCCTAATTGGCTACCAACACCACTCTCTGGTGCAGGAAGAGGTGTTCAGGATAGCAGGGGCTGAGTGAATTCATGAGCACTGAGGGACCCATTCAGGTCCACAGTGGAAATTAAGAGGCACCAGCCATATCTCAGCCTTGGAACTGCTAGAGAGACACTGATCCTTGGCCACTCAGCCTAGCATCAGAGGGTTCCTAATACGTCGATCTTGCCAGATGTTGGAGAGTCCCTACCAAGGCAAAGGATGAGAACCCTGCTTTCCTTTGGGAGAAGGTTTAGGATGGGGGCAGTGAGCCTTCACTGGAGTCAAATGGAGGCCCTTCATGCAGAAGAATGGGTTCCTTTTGGTTTACCAGCACCAGACCTCAGCACCACCATAGGTGGCCCGCAGTTGGTGGCTAACACGTGTTGTGGAATGAACCAAGGAGAAGCAGCGAGAGCCCGTCTATGGCCCACAGCTGCTGCTCTCCCTCCAACCCAGGCCCAAGGCTGCTTATTTCCTATTTAGGAATGGACTCAGTGCACTTTGACTATTGGAGGTCAGACTTCCTTCAAGAATCAGATCATCGAATGAAAATGTAAATATCCTAAAAATGAAACGCAGCACACATCAGTTGAAATTAGTGTTGCCTTCCAGGTTTCCTTACTCACTTGGATCTCTAATGAGTCCTGCGGGAGCCAGAGGAGTATGCCAGAAAGTCATTTTAAGTATTGATGATCAAGTAGGGAGGAGGAGGCTACTGCCCACGCTGTATCACAGGAAAAATAAAATAGAATAAAACAAACACGCTTCCAAAGAGGGGAGGGAAAGAGACCACACACTAAATCTTCATCTTCTTTAGCAGCCATTAAGAGGTAGTGTCTGATACTTATAATAATGTCTAAAACAACTGAATAGGAATGCTAAAAAGGAATATAAAAGTCAGTACCAGAAGAAATAACCAAAAACATTTAAGCTGACTGCCTCTAAGGACAGGCTCAGGGATGGGCAGGGAATTAACTGCTTTTTGTTACAGGACTTGTAGTATTAGAATTATAAAACTGTAGATATAGGTTACTTTGATAAGAGTAAGGGTAGTTTTTAAAATTTGTAAAAAAAAAAAAATGACTTTCAAATTCTAGAGCTTAAAAAGCTTTCTCTTTCTGTCTCTTACTTATGTGGACTTTCTCTACTTGGAAACTTCCTGTTTCCCAAAAGCCACCGTCCATTTCATTGGGCTGGATGTCAGTTTCCTATGAGAACATCGTTATTAAATAGTTGCATCTCCAAACCTTTTAAGACCAAAACGTTATATGAGTGTAACTTACACTGTGATTTTGCCAACATCTTGTCTCTGTGACCTGTATTTTCCGTAGGTTAAAGCAGAAACTATTAGCTGAGTTACTCTGTCCCATTCTAAGAGTGACTAATACCTCAAATATAAATGAAAACAGCTGCTTTTCCATAACATTAGACTCCCAAACAGCTGTCACATGTTCATTTGGACTGTTTTTTCCCCCCTTTTTTTTAAATTGAGACAAAAATGGGTTTATTGGATCTACAAATCTGTTTAAGTTTGTCGTTTAACTTCCGTGGAGAGGTGGCAAAGAGGTCATAGAAAGGCCCATTGAACTAGAATGTAGCTGTCCCAGTTACATTCTTACAATGAAAACCCTGTGATGAGACCCTTCTTCTGTGCCAGGAACATAAGGTCTGTAAGGGCCTGGCAGGGCTGCTGTTCTCCGGCTGCCTTCGCCAGTGAGCCGGGGCCTCCCAGCCGTTGTTCCCTCTCCAGCTGAAGAGACTGTGGAGTGCCACCCGCTGTCTTCCCAAAGCCTGAAGCTGCATGCTGTCCTCCTCCGCAGCCCTTGGGAGGGTTGCTTTCAGGGTGTGGCTGTTACTAAGCAGAAGCAGGCCTCCCTTACTGGCTTAAAGTTCGCTGCCACTGCGAGTTGGGTGACCGTGGGCATGTTGTCCTCCCACTCTCGAGTTTCTTGCCTTAGTTTGATCTTCAATAAAATAAAGTCACAGCTAGATCACAGGCTGCTTGTTGGCAGTCTTAACTGCAAAGCTTAATCCCTGGGTTCTATAAACATCTCCCTGGTTCCACTCCTGCTCTGGTTACTCTTTTTAGCTGCTTGGTAAGTCACTTAGCTCCTTTGAACTTCATTTTCCTCTGTGTGCTTGCATGCTCAGTCACTTCAGTCTTGTCTGACTCTTTGCAACCCTGTGGACTGTAACCCTCCAGACTCCTCTGTCCATGAGATGGTCCAGGCAAGAATACAGTAATGGCTTGCCATTCCCTCCTTCAGGGGATCTTCCCAACCCAGGTATCAAACCCCACACCTTTTGCATCTCCTGCATTGCAGGCAGATTCTCTACCCACTGGCCACCTGGGAAGCCCTTCCTCATCTATAAATGAGAATATTAATAGTATTTTCTTCATGGCATTGTTTAGAGAATTCGATAGAGATCCATATCAAACAGCAAACACTTAGCTGTTATTATTTTATTACTCAATAAATATTAGTTCTGTCCCTTCCCTCAGTTTCACTGTTATGAGACCCAGTCATACTCAGAATTTTGTGATAGCACGTGTTTTTTATGTGTATGACTGCTTCGAGTCTTGGTTTGGTAGAGACTCTAGCTGCTAAAGAACCCAGCTCAAATTTAGTCCACGTTAGGTATGGCCCAGAATGTGTGCATCTGTCTGCCCAGCTGCTCGTTTGAGCTTTTCCAGGGGTCTGAGGCCCCTTGTCAGAGCAGCACAGCATCAGTGAGAACATAGGCCTGCACATGTAGGAATGACCTGGCATTCCTATGGAGCACTCTGCATCTGGGGCTGGATATGCAGAAGGGTTAAAAGCTGGAGAAACTTTTGTCATAAATTTTGTCTTCAGCGGGACTTCCCAGGGAACATCTGACATTAGCAGAGAGGAAACGCTGATTGGTCTCCGAGTCAGCTGAAGGAGACAGGAGCTGCCGCAGAAGCTGCTGGATTTACTGCTATTAGCAAGGCAAACGGAGAGCCAGCAGGGCAGCCAGCTCCCAGATAGTAGATCTAACAAAAGGGAAACCTCCCAGAAAGGAAAATGGCTGGCAGCCGCGACTCCTCTGCTGCCATTTTTTCCATTGCTTTTACCTTTTTGTTTCGCGTATTTAGCACAAGCAGGAGCATATTTTAACATCTTAGGTTATAAGTCACAATTGGCCTAAAGTAAAACAGCTTCCTACCTGTTTGATGGCTTCACAGTTGAACATTGTAAAGTGTGCAAAATTGTATTAATGTAAAAATAAATAGTTGCCATTTATTGAGCACTTACTATGTGCCAGGCTCAGTGCTTTATATACATTATTATTTCATCTGTAAAACAACCTCGTGAGTTAATAATTACCATTATCTCCAATTTAGAGATGAAGAAACAGTATTTACAGTCCTTGAGTAATTTTCCCAAGGTCTTTTTTTTTTAGCAAGGTAACATTTGTTTATAACATTTTGATTACATTATATTTCTACTTCTGTGTACAGTACAGCAAGCTCACCACCAAAAATTTAGTTTCCATTCATCACCATACAGTTGGTGCTCTTTACCTGTTTTGCCCTCCCCACCCCCACTTCCCCTCTGGTAGCTCCTGTTCTTTTCTCTGTATCTGTAAGTTTTTGTTTGGTTTGTTCATTTACTTTGTTATTTTATGTTTGTTTTTAAATTCCATGTATGAGTGAAATCGTACAGTATTTGTTTTTTTCTGGCCGACTTATTTCACTTAGCTTGATACCCTCAAAGCCCATTCATGTTTTTGCAAATGGCAGGGTTTCATCTTTTTTTATGACTAAGTAGTAGTCCTGTGTGTGTGTGTGTGTGTGTGTGTGTGTGTGTCCCAAGATCTTAAAGCTTGGTGGAGCTGGCATTTGAGCCCTGCCATTAAGGTCTTACCCATCTAATGGAAGATACTGAGACAAGAGCCCACTTGAGTATTATGGATCCAGACAGGATACTAGCTAAGAAAAGTGCTTACTAAAGGCTTGTGTCCTGACTTAAAGCACAGCCCTGGTTGGTACAGAGGTGGTTAGAAGGAAGGTGGACAGGCAGAGAGGAACTGGATTGGCAGATGGAGCCCATTTGTGAAGGATCTGACTCCCCAGAACAGTGAGCAGGGTAAATGGGTGGTCGATACCCAAGGACTACACGACTAAGGGGGAACCACAGGCAGCCGGGACCAGGAAACAGATGATGTTCAGCATCCAGGGACAGCAGTACAGGTCCTGTCCTGACAGAGTTAAGTCACAGAGGCAACAAGGAAGCAAAAATCCTACTGTCAAAATGACCTCTAGGAAAAAGATTCTGAAAAATTCCTGTCAAAGGCCAGTATTCTGTGGTTTTTCATTGAATTGAAATACAGCTAGCTTTTTTCTCTAGCATTAGAACAGATGAAAACTATAAGTACATGTATTTAAATACTAAAGTCAAATTTGACACCGAAAGAGGCTCACACTGTAAGGGAACTGGAGAACTAAGACACCACCATCTACCCAATTAATTCATTTAGTCACTCGTCACACATTTGCCAAGTCCAGTAGTTGCAAAAATAAATTAGTTGCCTCACACTCACTCCCCATTGGGTCACAGCAAGTAGAATTCTCCAAACAATTTCAGGTATTGTCTTGGTCATGTGTCCCCTGTCTTTTTCCCCTCATTTTTGTCAAGCACGTGTGATTGAATTCAGATAAATTAAATGTGTAATTTATGAACACGGAAATCTCGGCAGGTGGGTAGCAAGGCAAGCAGGATTTTCAGAGAGGCGCACTGAGAACCTGGTGGGACCAGGCCTGGGGGCAGGGTCCTGGACAGGGCTGGGCCGAGATCAAGAGCAGTGAGGTACTTGAGTGAGACCTGAAGTCCAACAGTAAATGAAAAGAAAGGAAGTCTTGATTTTGCACTTTGGCCTGGGATTGCAAAATTCTTGGCCTGCAGCAGAGCCCAGAGGTGTGAAGTGGTACAACTTGTCCCGTTGTAGAGCCCAGATTATACTTGGGGGCTAACTGTAAGGGGGGGGGTGGGCGTTGACAGACTGGAGGGACAGGCAGCATGGGTGAAGGGAATGGCCCGGCAGTGACGTGGAGGTGGGAGACCATGAAGTGTGTACAGCAGATAGTGAGGAGATGTGTTTGGCTGGATCACAGAGAACATAGAAGAACAAGAAATTAAGATGGATAGACGGTTTGGAGAGTAGGCTGAACAGTTGGCTGTGGGGAGGTTGTGAAAGAATTTTTTTTAATTGGGGTTTATTAATAGTTGCTTTACAATAGTGTGTCAGTTTCTAACGTACAACAAAGTGAATCAGCTATGTGTATACATATATCCTCACTCTCTTCAACCTCCCTCCCACTCAGCCCCATCCTACCCATCTAGGTAATCACAGAACACCGAGCTGAGCTCCCTATGCTATACAGCAGGTTCCCACTAGCTAGCTACTTTACACATGATAGCTTGTGTACGTCAATCCCAATCTCCCAATTCATCCCACCCCTGTAAAGGATTTTAAGCATGGAAGAGATAACCTTCAGAGTTTGACTCCAGAAGGCACCCTCTGATGAAAAGGTAGGGTAATGGATCGCTGGAGGCAGCTTGGGAGACCGTCCCTTGGGCTGGGTGATAAGCATGCCAGGAAGACTTGGTGAGTGGATAGAGTCTGTGGAACTTGGGGCTGACCTAATGTCAGCAGCAAGGAGGACGGCTAAATGAGGAATATTCCAAACTTGAGGGGCTTTGTTCACTGTGCCAGACCCTCAAAGGCCAGAATCAGTCTGCTTCGCCTTTCCGTCTGTCGTGTCTAGCCCAGGGCATGGCACGTGGTATAATGAAGTTGCTTAGTCGTGTCCGACTTTTTGCGATCCCATGGACTGTAGCCCACCAGGCTTCTCTGTCCATGGGATTTTCCAGGCAAGAGTACTGGAGTGGGTTGCCATTTCCTTTTCCAGGGGGTCTTCCTGACCCTGGGATCGAACCCAGGTCTCCCACATTGCAGTCAGACGCTTTACCCTCTGAGCCACCAGGGAAGCCCAGGCACGTGGTAGGAGTTCAGTAAATGTTCAACAAACGACTGAGTTAATTATTGGGAGGCTCATGGTATCATCATTGGAAACCCAGTTACAAGGAAAAGGTTTGAGAAGGGAAGGTTAATGAGTTTACAGTTAATTGTCTTATAAAATTAGAAGCAGAAAAGTGCTCGGAGTTCTCTCCCTTCCCACAAAAGGCAGGCCCAAGCCATCCCCTGTCAGTGGTGCTTCCTTGGGGGAGTTGGTGGAGACCCCTAAGAAACCTGCAGCCTGCTGTCCCTCTCTGGGCTAGAACCCCTTCCACCAGGGCCATGGGCGCCAGTTTTGTTTACAGAACGCCGTCACTCCAGGGGCTTCACTGCGTCTGCTTAACAGCCTGTCAGGTACGTGCAACTATTACCCTCATGTTACAGAGGAGGAGACGGGTTCAGAGAGGGTGTTATTCACCCAAGCCAGTCTCTGGTGTAAGCAGCTTTGAGTGTGAAGCCCCAGATTCCACTGTATCATAACATCTGGTGATGGAGAACAGTTGGCCCTTAGCCTGCTCTCCATTGACTCAGGTTGGAGTCCCTGCTTTTATATGGTTCAGAAAAGGCTGCAGACAAATGAAGTCTCCTTTTTGTCTGTTTCTTTTGTTTTTGTTCTTAGGTGCTTGTGACTAAATTCACTAATTTCACTGGCTGTCAAGGCTGTGTTAAGGAAAATGGGTTTGAACTGCTGCGGTTTTTGAGTTCTGGACTGAATGTCAGAAACCTTTGCCATCACGGGAAATTCTGTCACTCTGGATTTACTATCTGTTCCCCACAGCTGAATTCCTCAGCAGTGTGATTTAGCACCCTGGCTCCCCATCAACCAGTTTTGGCATTTATTTGAATGCATTACCCCACTGGTTTCCATAAACTATTTTACAATTGTTTAAAATAAATGACTGTTTATTTCCACAAAACCATCTGTATTTCTTTACAGAGCAACAGATAACTGTATGTAAAATTTGGTAATGTCACAGTGACTTGAGTTAAGAGAAACAGATTGGGTTGAAAAATTGGACGCTAAGGGACAGTGTTAAAGGTTTCCATTCTCTCTAACAAGTGATATCTGGATTTGAAGGAAGAAAAAATATTTCTTTTTTTTTTTACAAGTAACATCTGGCCTCCTTTCTCCAAAGGGAAGTACACCCACACCAGCTGGGTGGGGACAGATTATGGACTCTAGGACTTCTCAGGGTGGCAGAGTGTCTGGCCCTGCACCACCCTCCCTGCCTGAACTGATGTGTGCAAGGCTGCTCTCCAGTGGCTTCCAGCCTTTTCCATGTTCTGAAGTTTTAGGTTGTCCAGGCCCTCCCTCTTCTCGTTCTGATGTTCAGACACAGTTGCTGTGGCTAGAGAAGAAGGGCCTGGATGAGGAAACAGACTGACTAAGAGGTAGGACTGGCCTGGGTCAGTGGTGGTCTTCTGTTCTCCAGCCAGTATCCAAAGCAGCCAAGTGGCTCAGCTTTAGCCACCCTAGCTCCATCCATCCCCAGGAAACCCATTCAGGTTTGGGGCACTGCTGGGAGTCTCCAACCAAAGGAGACGTTTGGAATCCAATGGAGGTGGAGCTTCAAGTCAGATGGTTTGGATGGTGGGCAGGCCAGCTGAGCTTCAGGTTCATCGTCAAATACAACCATCCTGGTGCCTCAGCCATCCTGGGAATGCAGGACCATGGAAATGTGCTCCCCCCCACCCAGTGGCCGCGTGGAAAGTATGAGAGACAGGCCCATCCAGAGATCTTTTTAGAATGAGCCTCATAAAGAAATCAGGCAGTGGCACCTGGGCAGAACTTGGACTCCTCGAGTAGGAGAGCATGAGTGCTGGAAGAGTGAAGTAGAGATCATTCCAGACAGAGGCACAGTGGGTTGAAACGGCCTAGTTTTAGAGGATATTTCTAGATTATTATGTCATTAGGTGGGAGGTGGAGAAGAGGGAAATGAGACCAGTGTGGCAGACCTAGAGGTTGCAGCCCTTTCTGGAGAGCTAGAAACACCCGCTTCTCGCTCTGTCTCTCTGAGTGCTGCTTGGAAAGCAGAAGCAGCAATCCAGGCACGTGACTTAGTGGATCCTTGGAACAACTCTGAAGAGCTAGGTTTTGTTGTTATCCCCCTTTTACAGATGTGAAAGTCAGGCACAGAAAGGTAAATTGCTCAGGGTCACACAGCTAATAAGTGGTGGAGCTGAAAATTCAAACCCAAGCAGTCTGGCTTACAGCTGTTACACCATACCCTCTCAAATGGTTTGGGGGTCAGGGAACCCCTGGACGGACGGACACACACACACACACACACACACACACACACACACACACAGTTGAGCCACACACACACACACACACACACACACACACACACAGTTGAGCCTAGAGCAGAAATCAGATCAGACCTTCTCCCTACCCCCGGCTGCAGGGATGGACTCCTGACACCCACCTCGTCTCAAAGCCTGAGCTGAGGAAGGCATCAGGACTGCCCCAGGAGGGGGTTGAATAGGCCAGACAGACAGTATGGGATCCCTGTTGGTTTTCCATAATACTGTCTGGAATCCACGAGGAGGACAGGGCAGGTATGGGGTGGGCAGTGTGACCCTCAGTCTGTGGTCATTGGCTCTCTTTGGGAATGGTCTCTGGGCACTAGCAGCCAGCCTCAGATGCTTGATTCATCTTCACCTTTGCTGCTCAGCTCCTTTGAACAGCTCCGGAAACCTCTGGGGCCCACTCCATGGCTTGACTTAGGACCACGGGAGCTGCTAAACAGGCTCTGTGCCATTTTAGTTCCTGGCTCTCCAGCAACCACTGAGCCCACATCATCTGAAGGGAGGCTCCAGGGGCCTCAGTCCCTAGTCTGGTCCTGCCGGAATCATCGCTAAGGTTATTCAACCTCATTTTTTAAAATTGGATTTTTAATTACAGTGAAAGTCACTCAGTCGTGTCCAACTCTTTGTGACCCCATGGACTATACAGTCCATGGAACTCTCCAGGCCAGAATACTGAAGTGGGTAGCCTTTACCTTCTCCAGGGGATCTTCCCAACCCAGGGATCGAACCCAGGTCTCCCTCATTGCAGGCGAATTCTTTACCAACTGAGCCACAAGGGAAGTATTACTAATATATGCCCTCTGTGAAAAAGCCAAACAAGATAGAAATCTGTAAAGAAAGCAAAAGCCTTCACCTTTGCTACTGCCTCACCGTACCCCTGATGTAATTCTAACAGAATAACCTTGAGAACAGTTTGACTCACAGCCTTCCAGATTATGTTTGTATGTGTAAGTGTTATCAACAAACATGCGTGCACACACACATGTAAATACACATGCAGCTGGGGGTTTACTTTATTAAAATGGAGCATGTGCTATACCTTCTGTATCTTTTTAAATCTAATAGTATATCAAAGTAATCTTCCCATGTCTTATTAACTTAAGCTTAATTTTTTAACAGCTCCATAACATCCCAGTATACAGATATACTGTATTTACTTTGTAGTTTCCTATTAGAGGATATTTAAATTGTGTGCACTTTTTAGTGTTAAAACAGTGCTACAGTGAACATCTTTGAACACACATCATCATGTGCTTGGAATCATATTTCCTAGGCTAGATTCCTTTGTGGGTCATTGTTGTTCAGTCACTCAGTCACGTCCAACTCTTTTGCGACCCCATTGACTGTAGCCCACGAGGCTTCTCTGTCCTTGGGGTTTCCCAGGCAAGAATACTGGTGTGTGTTATCACTCAGTCTGACTCTTAGTGACCCCTTGGACTCTAGTCCCCCAGGCTCCTCTGTCCATGGAACTCTGCAGGCAAGAATCCTGGAGTGGGTTGCCATTTCCTTCTCCAGGGGATCTTCCCCACCCAGGGATGGAACCTGCATGTCCTGCACTGGCAGGCGGGTTCTTCACCACTGAGCCCCCAGGGAAGCCCTTGTGGGGTAATTCAGTTTTAAATGGCGCCTTGTTGCAGTCATTCTGTTTAACAGAGGAAACCACCATTGCCCCTGAGTACCTACAAAGAGTCCATTGGCTGTGCTGGAGCTCTGGGAGTAGAGTTGGGGTTTTAACTTTTTTGGTTTTTTTTTTCCTTCTTTTGGCTGCACTTTGAGGCATGTGGGATCTTAGTTCCCAACCAGGGATCAAACCTCCACCCCCTGCATTGGAAGCATGGAGTCTTAACCACTGGACCACTGGAAGTCCTGAGTTGGATTTTTAAAAAATCCCACCCTCATCTTCAGAGTGCCCTGACTTGGGGCAAGGGGGCAGAGGAGGACAATGACAAATGGATATCAGTGCTTCTAATACAGCCTGCCCCGGGCACTGAGAGGAACACCGCCCCGAAGAGGTGATTAAAGCGCTCTTCTTAATTCTGACAGGGAGTCGGACAGGGCTGCAGAGAGGAGGGGAGCTGCCCAAAGGTGTGCCTTCCGACCCCTCTCAGGAGCCCTTCTGCGAGGCTGGGTGTTCAAGAAGAAATTTGTTCCAAAGAATTATGGTGCTCTTGCATTTTCTCCTACACAAAGAAGAAAATCTCAGCTGCACGCCCTTTCCTTTCCTCCTCTTGGCACTTTCTGATTGATGATTGGAAATGATGGCAATACATAAACTATTTTTCTTTTTATTTTATGACCTGGTAATAGCAGTAACATATTTCCAGTAAATGTTTTCTATCGCAATAAAAAAGTTGTAACAAGACTAGAAATGGGTATAGTTAAACCCTAAAGAAATCACACTTTCAGAACTGTGGATTGAGGCAGTAACTCTGTAAATCATTTAACTTGGAAAGAGGCCCCCTCCCCCCAGCAAAGTCGGGGCACGCAGATGACGCTCTCTTTAAGCACTCAGCAGATAGGTGCCTGCGTGAGGGCTGAGGGGCTCTCGGTTTCAGCCCCTCGAGACCCACTGCCCACTCTCTCTTCCTCCTGGTCTCCCACCCAGTGTCTTCACTCCTTTCTGAACGGATAAATTCTCTCAACCTTACAATTCTTTTTTTCTAACCCCAAATTCAATAAGATTGTAGAAAGCTCTTCCTGGAACACAGCATAGCAGTGTGGTTAAGAGCACAAGCCTGTACTCACACACCTGGATTCTCCTCCTGGCCTCACTGTGGGCACGTGGCTTAACCACTCTGTGTGTTTTCCTCCTCCATAAAATGGGCTTAGAATAGGGCCTGCCTCAGAAAATTAATGCAGGTAAGTCCTCAATGTCAGTCACTGTTGTTATACTCTAAAAGAGCAAATTGATGATTTTGTTTAAACTTGCATAGCAGTATAACAGCTGACATTTGCTGAGTGCTTATTACATCCTAGGCACTGTGTTCTGTGTAATCTTTACAATTACTCCACGAAGGTTTAGACCAACTTATTTGCCTGGTGTCACAGAGCCTTTGTAAAAGAGCCGAGATTTTAACCCAAGTCTTTTAAACTCCAAAACTCAAACTTTAACTACCCGGTGTCCACCTTCTAGGATTAGATGCTCACAACAAGAACAGGGAGGGTTACACTTTGTTCTTGCCTCTTTTTGTTTTGAACAGTGAGTTTCGGTTCTACTTGGGGATCTTACTGTCCCCTGGCAGATAGCCTCTCACCTAGCTC
Source organism: Bubalus kerabau (assembly GCF_029407905.1). Lineage (NCBI taxonomy): Eukaryota > Metazoa > Chordata > Mammalia > Artiodactyla > Bovidae > Bubalus > Bubalus kerabau. The sequence continues at coordinate 99,184,835 of NC_073634.1, read as the reverse complement.
TGAGGAACTGCTCTGAAGAAGTATGAGAGGAGCCAGGATACATACGAATTTTTTGGCTGGGATGTACAAGTAGTCCTGTACACATCCTGGTATAAGATTACTGCTAATCACAAAAAAAACAAGAACAGATCTATCAAGATGGTTACACTTTGAATAGTTCTGTCTCACACCAGACATGTCCTCCTTTGTCTGGGAAAGATTTAAAGCCAATAATGTTGAGCGCTTATGCTCTCAGAACTCCAGGGCCAGGCAAAAAGAAGCACTTTTTCCCCCCTGTTTGGAGGCCGAGTTGCCTTGTCCCCAGCTGGAGCTTGTTTAGGCTCTGTTACTCCTCAGAGGATGGATGGCTGCTGCTTCTGTGTGTCCAGTATCCTTAACGTGCTCTAAAAATTAGTCCTTCCCCAGCCTTTGTCTTTAATTTCTGGTTCTAGCTGACACCTTCATTAATGGTCCGGTGCAAGCTTTCTGTCGACGTGAAGACGACTGTGTGAAAGTGGTTTTGCTGCCCTATCAATAATGGTCATAATTTCCCCAATACTCTCATCAGCAGTGAATTGAGTCTTGCAGCAAAGAAATGGAAACCCCAGTGCCGTGGTTTTAAAGCGATTTGTCTTGTAGACGGCGTCTTATTTCAGTAAAATCAGGTCAGCGCAGCACTGCGGGGTCAGATCTAAGTCAGATACAAATTAGTTGGAGGAAATTGATCATTCCAACATTTAGGTTATTTTTAGCTTCTGTAGCTTTTTAATATCTTTTTTCCCCTGTATTTACCTTTGCGTTCATAAAGCTTAATAAAGTTTAAATGTCTTCTCAGTTTCTACCAAGCCTTTGACAATAGGCAAGCATGCTATCTCCCACCCCATTATAGCAGCCTTTCTTCACAGTTTTGGGGTTCACTCCAGTTACAATGTTGTTTGAACACTTAAACCCACTCCTGCTCATCCTCTGGCTGCCCCCTTTCTGGGGTTTGTTTATTGCCCACACTGGCCCCTCGACCGGTCTGTTCTTCATTGCTATTGAAAGTTAATGGGGGCAGAATTGCATTCCCAAACATTTGAACCTGAAGTGGCCAGGCCCGAACTTAGTTGATCTCTGGTGATCGGTTCAATTTAGTTACGATTTTTTGCCATTAGGCTGGGGCTGAATGATGGTGATTTGGTTGAGGCCAAATGTCTGAAGAAAATTGGCTCTCTGATAAGAGTGCTGTTATCAGAGGGGGCTACCTTCTCATTTACATTTAGATGAGTATTGATTATTTATTTACTCAGAGAAGTGAGATTCGTTTCCAATCTTATCTTTCTCGTCTCTGCTTGTCAGCAGAAAGAGAGATAGAGCTCCTGACATCAGGCCAAGATAACAGCACTTTATAGTAAAGATAAAAGTTGGAATGGGCCTTTTTCTAGTCTTGACTGAAAGGATAAGTTTTAAAAATTAGAACTGATGGGTCATGCTTTCAAAACCTTTCCTGAAGGTTTTGCAGTTTAACTAGGCAGGAGAATTGGTTTATTGGAACAGCCTTGGTCTTTCTTCTTTTGTAATAGGAATTGTATTTAATTTGATTATATTCGGCTGTTTCACTGAGAGCAAATTGTGTATTGGCTCAGAAGAGGCTGAAGTGTGACCTTATTGTCATGTCAGCTTGTTCCTTTCTTATTATTTAAATTCTAAATGATCCAATCCAAGCCTCAGAGGGGGTATAAGCTACAGTGGTTATCACTTGAATATAATTCAGTGCTTATATTAAGATCAAACAGAAAATGATTATAGTCACTCCTAGAGGAAGAGTTACAAGCGATGGAGCTGACACTAAATGCAAACATTTTAGGTAGCTGATGTTGGTTCTGAGCTTGGATATTGACAGCATCAGCTTGTTCGTGATGGCTTTGGCTCAGTGAGGAACTCGGGATTCAGCTGGCCCCTGGCACAGATCAGACAAGGCTTGGCACAGCGTGCCTCTTGTGGGCCTCCCTGCCACCAGGCTTCTCAGCCCACTGTTGACAGAGCCACCAGGAGAAGTGTGCCCAAATAGAAAGCTGATTGTGTCACTTCCCTGCTCTGTTAGCATCTGTTGCTTATAAGAGAAAACTTAGACTTTGACCAACATTCTGGGCCAAGCCTCCTAGCCCCGGCTTCCCCTTGAACCCCCACAGAACCCAGGCCTTTTCTCCACTGAATTTGCTCTGGGCCCCAGGCAGGGGGCTCTTCAGTACTTCCTTGCCTTTGCACATTCTGTTCCTTTTTAGAGGAATGCACTACTTCCCCCTTCTTCTCCCAGCTCCCAGCTCTGCGTCAAGACTCAGTTCAGATGTGTCCACCTCAGAGAAGGGGCAGTTCATTGTCCCCTCTTCTGGATTCCCACAGCACCTGTCCTGACCTGGGGAAGATCACTGGCTGGGGCTCTTTGATAGTTTTATCTGCTCATGTGTGTCCTGCCACCTCCCCCAGCCTGCAGGAGGTCAGGAATCACCGATTATTCATCTCTGTGTCTGGGACACTGTTGTTGCAGTGCGACTGAAGTGTTTCTAGGTGAATGTATGGATGGCATGGCAACATCACATATCTTTTGGTATCTGTGCTGCCGTGGTTTGTTTGATGGGGATGGTAGGTACTCATCATTTTTAGACTGTATTCTTAGGACCACAGAGACTAAGGAACTTTAGGAATCCTGGCTGCTGAGCAAGTCTCTAATCTCAAATCCTGCCCGTAGCTTAAAAGCAAGCTTGTTTAAATAGATCTGCCTGCTCTCCCACCCGTACTCCTACCTCAGACACACGTGAGAAAGGATGCGGACGTCTGCTTGATGCCAGCATTCCCCACCACCCTGTATCATCCCTTAACGGGGCTGTTAGCTTGTGACTCTGAGGCTCGGGACCTGCCTAAGCCTCCTGCAGCAGTTCCTGCTCCACCCAGCCTGTTCTAGCAGTAACAGCGGCTGCCACGGAGCCCCTCTAATCCTCACAGCACCCTTCTCAGGTACAATACACAGAGATTGTTACTTCCCCAGAACGCACAGTGAGAGGGTACAGACACCGGAGTTTTCTATTCAAAACCCCTTCCTCTTATTTGTTCATACTTAACTTTTTCTGGCTGCAAGCAGCTCTTTCAGATTAAAGCTGCTCTTCAAGCTAAAAGATGAAAAATAACATGAAGGCACATCCCTGAAAGTGTTCAGCCTTTTCCTTTATCATTCTCCAGATAGGTGGGCCTTCTACCTGTTCTAATGTTCAGCAATAATAATGATAGGTTAATTCATTTATGTCCTACTTCAATTTGAAAAGCAGTTGGAATAGATACACTAAAGGGATAAAAAAATGCATGAATTGGAAAACTCCCTGAAAGAAAAGGAAAATAAAGGTCTGGAGGTTTAACTGACCCAGAAATGCGTGTTCAGTCATCACACATTTAGTGCTGAGCTTCCTCGTAGGCAAAGGAGAAAGGAATACAGTATCAGTTAGTTGCCAGATTTATGTTAAACTGTCTAAAGGTACAAACACGCCAGTTGCTCTGAGGAACTACAGCATTTCCCGCTAGATCTGAAGGAGATTTCTTCCGTGGGTCTTTAGAAGTAAGATGCAGAATGATCGTGACGATGGTGTGGCTTCTGTCTCTTCACTCTTCAGGCTTTTGCCCTTACTTCCTGTTGGATTTCAGCCCTCAGCTGGCCCTTAGCTGTTAAGTAAGGACATGCCAAATGCTTTTACATTTCAGGCGAGAATTAAAGAAAAGGCATTGAGGAAGCTGAACTGAGCATATATCCACCATCCAACAGATACTACAGATTTCCTTCGAAACTTACATCCTAAGATGTTTGCTTTGGGTTTACAAAATCCCATAAAAATCCTGCCTGGGTATTATAACTTGGAGCCCTCCCTAAGTGCCCAGAGCAGTATTTTGTTCCTAGACCATTCGGTGACATGGTTTTACTGCAATAAATACATCATCAGAATGCCTAAGCAGGTTTTCTCGTCTCTGCAGAGTAACTGCTTCCCACAGTCTTCCTTTTGCATTCCTCTCTGCTGTGAGGGAAAGGGGATGGAACTCCGTGCACAGCTGTGACATTTTACAAACCTTTCCAAAGGGTGGATATTGCCTTGAAAACGATGTCGTGTTTGGTGTGAAAGAGCCTCATATTTTTATATAATCACTTCTTTGGCAAAAGTATGTTAATGGAAACTGACCTCACAGCTTGTCTTTATAAAACGGCTTTTGGCTGCTGTTTTTCCTATCCTCCTGTGTCAGCTGCCTGAAAATCAAATTAACATTTGATAGAAACTAGTGTTTGATATATAGTAGGTCTGGGTTGTTATAATCTCGATTATCATCAACAGACATTTATTAAGAACATACAAGTGAGACACTACATCCATGTGTAATGTGTAGACCACAGGCCTGGGCAGTCTGAGGTAAGAAGTCAGACTGAGTCCGCCACTTCCTGTGGGACATTGAGCAAGTTATTTAGCCTCTGTAAGTCATGATTTCTTCCTCTATAAAATGGAATTTGTACTCTTTACATCCTAAGATAATCAAGAGTGAAAGAGATGAGGTATATGAAAGGCCGACCGCAGTGCCTAGCACATAGTAGACCTTGTTCTCTGTTATGATCTCTTCTAAAAGTCGGATAATGTGGATGACCATGGTGGAAGCTTAAATGACACTATTAATGTTCTGTTCTAACTGCTTTATAACTATTAACTTACAGAATCCTCAGACCTATAAAGTAGTAGCTGCTAGCATTATCCCCATTTTATAGATGAAGAAACAGAGAGGTTAAGTAAGTTGGCCCAAAGTCGCAGAGCTGCGTTTCTCAGCCAGGACTAGACCGGGGCAATCTAGCCCCAAGTGTGTGCCCTTCATCATCAGGCTATATTGCTTCTCATATATCCCCTGCCTCTCATTACACTGTATGACCTAAAGTTTATCAGTTTGGCCTTTTCAGAAGAAAACGTGTAAAACGGTCTTTCTCTATGAGCTGTCTTATCCAGCATTCAGGCAAGAATCATGAGAGAAATTGAGATTTGTAATAGGCAGTTTTCTATTTGGGTCCAGATCTGGAGTCTCATCTACAGCTTAACTAGCCTCCGCTCCCCAAAGTTAAGACCCATCTGTCATTTGCCAGGTTCAGAAGTGGGTTAGCAAGTTGTTCTTAGTTTTTGTGGACGACCTTGGAGAACTGAAGGCAAAAGATTATGCTCGACATTTTAGTTACTTAAAAAACTGTACATATGTAGGAATATTCTTAAGAAAGATGGGGAGAGGATCTTCCTGGACAGATGGCAGAATAAGGTCAGCCTGTATTCCTAAGGAACCTGGATAGAGCATGGGATACTTAGCACTTGTGAATTTCACTAAAATAATTATTTCAGATCATCTATTGTAGAAATGAGTGTATAGAAACCACAAATAATTTAGAACCCAAATGAACCCACAGAGCTACCAAAAATATATACTTATGGTATAAACTATGGGTTTGTTTTTTTTTAATATAGGTCAGTCATTTATAGTTTGTTAAAGGAAGAAAGCTTCAAAAATACATAGGCTTTAGTGCCAAAGACCCTTGGTTACGTTCCCCCATCCTGCTTCCTACCCGTGTGATCTTAGACTGGTTGCATGATCCCTCACTTCAGGGTCCCAATCTGTCAAATGAGGGTAGTAATATCTGCCTCTCAGAGTTGCTGTGAGGATTTAGTAGGGTAACATATGCGGAGTGCTTGGTGTATAATGGCCATGCGGCAATTTAGAATCGTCATGATACTAGGCTCAAGGAGAAAGTCCTCCAGCAACTTTTAGGAAACAAATTATTTTTGTAGAAAAATCTACAGAACTCAAGAAACAAGAAAGTAAATATGGAATGATGGCATTTATGGCTTAGAGAGTGATGCAGGGACCTGTGTTTAGTGATAAGGGACCCTTGGTAGTACTCCCTGCCTCCCCTGGTTTCCCTCATCCATGTTTCCCAGGCAGCCACAGAGACCAAAAGGAAAAAGTGTACGAAGGAGACCAGCCTGAAGTACACCCTCAAGCAGCCAGGCCTTGGCTCCCAGAAGCAGGAAGAGGGTGGCTTGCTTACTATCTACCTGTCAGGTAGGCAAGCAGCTCTAGACACCCAAAAGCCTATATGCTGTGCTCAGAGTGACCATGCCAGGTTACAAGGTTACTAAAGATGAAAGCATTGATCTACGTAAACAGATAATGTCTAGTTTTGATTAAAGTATTGCAAACGAAAGACCTATTGGAGATGCCACAGTGTGTGGTAGTTAAAGTATCCTCAGAAAAATGGCATAGTAAGAAACTGGAGGACTTATAAGTAGATATAATGTTTTTAAAATGATAAATAAAAGTAGCTTTTATTTAAGTTGTTATAGGAAATTTGAAAAATACAGGAAACCACTAAGGAGAAATAAAAACAGTCATCATTACACTCTCCAGTGTAATCACTGTTCACCTTTTGGAAGTAACCTTCCAGTACACCCCCCATTACTTTACATATATTTTTCATAATTGAAATCATCTTACACATGTTGTATTATAATTTTTCATAAACTAGCATATTATAAACATGTTTGATAAAATCAAATACTTTTGCAACATCACTCTTAATATCTTAATATCTTCATTGTATTTCACAATATTTTGTTTAACTAGCCTCCCTGTTGGAGTCTCAGAGTCGCTCAGTCGTGTCCAACTCTTTGCAACTCCGTGGACTGTAGCCCATCTGGCTCCTCTGTCCATGGAGTTCTGGCAAGACTACTGGAATCGGTTGCCGTTTCCTTCTCCAGAGGATCTTCCCAACCCAGGGATTGAACCTGGGTCTTCTGTGTTGCAGGCAGATTCTTTATCATATGAACCACCAGTTGTTAGGTCTGGGTTATTCCCACATTTGACTGTCATTAAAAAAATGAATTATTACAGCTTTGTACCCAAATTTTACTGTAAATTCATAGAAGCGAAAGTCAGTGCCTATGCACTGTGTTGCTGGGAGATACCAAGGTTGTGGGAAATTAACAGGCCAGTACTTTAGAAAGCAGCTCCCCAAGTTTGGTGGTGGCTCTCTTCTCTCTATTAGGCCGAAGCTGCCCAGGGCTGTGAAAGGTGGGGGGTTAGGGAGGGGACAGCTGCAGGTGAGGGGGCAGGGGAGAGCGCTCTTAGGACTTTCTCAACAGCTAAGTTTCCTTCAAGCTCAGCTGGGTGTGACTTCCGGTGACTACTTCCCACCAGTGAGTATGAAAGCATCCGGTGACGGCCGCAGGCAGGCTCGGTAATTGACAGATGTTGGCACTGCCGGGTGATGTCTCATGGAAACTGAGAATTATCTGTATTTCCATACCTTTATTCGCTTCATGTTTTTGGAATTAAAATTGAACTGTGTAGAATGTTGAACTGCAATGCATTCTTGACCTGAATACAGTGTACTAGAATTTATCAGAACTGTATAGACTTCTAAGCATGCATGTCCTTAAATAGTTGTATGCGTCTTGAGCGTTGTTAACTTAGTGCAGGCTTAAAACCTCTAAGTAGTGTAAAAAAGGACTGAACGAATGTAAGAATTCTGAGGATCGGCAGAAACGCTAGTGAAATACCAGTTAGAGAAAAGATCAAATATGCCAGGAAACCGAGCTGCAAGTGCAGCGCTGCGGATGAGCTTGGAGCGTGGGAGGGGGACGGCCGGAGGTGAGTGAAAGGCCTCCAGACTGACGGAGGAGGCGTGTCGGACATGAATAATCGACAAGATGACGACAGCTGAGGAACGTATCTAAAAATACGTGTTGCACCTGGGAGCCCCGCAAGGCCTCTGGCGCCTCCTCAGATCTCTCCCACCTCCTGTCTGACCAAACATGCCTTTCATAGTCAAAATAATCAGACAGTTTCTTACACCTCTAATCTTTTCAATACCCATTAACAACAACAGGAGCAGTCTTTTGAATCCGATCATTGGATCGTTAGGTGTTATCTGAGAACAAGATTGTCATTTGGCTTGACAAAGAAATACATGAATAAATGTATAAAATGCCCCAGTGTTTTAAGATCTTTCAGAACCCCCTTGAGATGCAGGGTATCTAATATTCCTGGTCTTCAGTATTATTGAACCTGTGCCTCTTGTGTTTTCATAAATATTTCAACCAAACCATGAATCAGTAGCTACTATCCTTCTGTCACTATGACCCCCAAACCTGGAGTTTATTTTTTACCCTATCTGCTTTTTAAAAAATTTTTCTGCATTTTTGGGTTCTAAGCATACTTTATTTCTGCTTGTAATTGATCATTCATTATCATATAATAACTATAATGTTGTAGGAGTGCCTCCTGTGAGGCAGGTACAGTACTAAGTATTTTTCCTGTGTCATCTCTAATCTTCACAATAACCCTTCAAGGTATGTGTTCCCACATTATACATCAGGAATCAGAGCTTCAGGGAGGGGAGGGTACCTGCTCCTATCTGGGAAGCCATTGTAGCCACAGTGGTGGTTCCAAGTCAGTCTGACTCAAAAGCCTTTTACCTCTCATCTCGTTTAGGGGAGAACTGCACAAAAGTAGACCCAATAATAGAACAGACAAATATGTGAAACCTTGTGGGGGAAAAAAACTCAGACTCTTCCATCTTGGATAGCTAGACCCCAAGCAGACATCAGTGTTTTTCTAATGCATTGTCAGCTTTTCACCGGTGTGTGGTGTTTTCTCAATGTTCAGTTCACTGTTTCAGCCTCCTCCCCTCCTCCTGCCCCTTTGATCTTCCAGGCCCTCAGTACCGCCTGGAGAAGCAGAGCGAGCCCAACGTCGCCGTGGACCTGGAGAGCACCTTGGAGAGCCAGAGCGCCTGGGAGTTCTGCCTGGTCCGCGAGAACAGTACGTTGGCCTCCTCGCTCCATGTCCGCTTTGTCCGTTGCAACATGCTCACCAGTCCCGTGTCTGGGAACGGTCAGTGGTCTGGCCTCCCTAGGCAGATTTGAAGTGACTGTTTTCCAAAGCAGACCTCAGCCTTCACGCCAGAAGCGTAATCCCAGGGTGAAATGATTGATTTCATGCTTTTTGGTAAAGAGTCTGCATCCTGCTTGGCCCTCTGTGATTAATATTTAATCTGTTAAACTGTTGTCTTCCTAAATTAGGAACAGTCCTGGAAACGGCTTAGAAATGTAAGGCCTTTTCTGTGGCAAAGGCTATTTTGTATATAAAGCATCTGGCCCTGTCGATATCACTGGTCAGTCATCAGGTTTTAGAAAATTCTGACCATTTTCATATTCTTGGCTGGAGGCAGCATAGGGTGGTTCCTAGTGGTGTGTAGAAAGCCTCTTTGCTGCTGCTGCTGCTAAGTCACTTCAGTCGTGTCCGACTCTGTGCGACCCCATAGACGGCAGCCCACCAGGCTCCCCCATCCCTGGGATTCTCCAGGCAAGAACACTGGAGTGGGTTGCCATTTCCTTCTCCAAGAAAGCCTCTTTAAATTTTAGTTAATTTCTTTCCTTCTCTTTAGAATTTCAGATTTCTGAATTTTGGCCATTCCTCTCCTCTGTACCCCAGTTGACTTAAGGAGCAACATGTGGAGACTGATCTCAGCAGCCAACTCGCCCTCATTCCTGGTTCATTCAGGGCTTTCACACAGGCAGTTTCTTCTTTCCTCTGCTCTGGTTAACTTTCTCATCCTTCTTCTCAGTTTAAATGTCACCTTAAAAGAGGCCACCTGTGATCTCCCTGTTCCCTTATTGCCTAAACCCCATCCATCCCTCGCTTGGGTCCCCAGCTATATTCCGTCATAGAGCATACTACTTTTTCTTCATGGCATATATTTCTGTTTATGATTATCTATTTTTCCAAATGAATGATTGATGTCTGTCTCTCCCACTACACTGTCAAGTCTTTGAGGGTACACCTGATCCATACCAGATTGACCTTTATGAATTCACCTGATATTCACTCATCACCCATTTTGGGCCTTGCGCTGTACGTTGGAACTCTGTAGTGGATTCTGTCTCAAATTGTTGACTTCTTGTTATTTGAATAAGATAAAAGATTATTTGTTAGGATATTGGTATAGACTTTGGATATATAACACTTAGATATGCAAAAAAATTTCAGGTAACAAAGTATAATGAAAATTTTTAGCCTCCCTTCTCTCCCCTAACTCCTCTATAGGAGACAACAGTTGTTCCCAGTGTCTTTGGTATCTTTCCAGGGATCATCTAAGCATATGCAAACATATTCTGTATATGTGCATGAATACACCCACATAAAGACATATATATATACACACACATTTGGGATCCCTGATAGTTGAGCTGGTAAAGAATCCGCCTGCAATGCAGGAGCCCCCAGTTCAATGCCTGGGTTGGGAAGATCCCCTGGAGAAGGGATAGGCTACCTACTCTAGTATTGTTTGGCTTCCCTTGTGGCTCAGCTGGTAAAGAATCCACCTGCAGTGCGGGAGACCTGGGTTCGATCCTTGGCTTGGGAGGATCCCTTGGAGAAAGAGGCTACCCACTCCAGTATTCTGGCCTGGAGAATTCCATGAACTGTATAGTCCATTGGGTCGCACACGTATTTCCCCCTTTTAGCAACAAATGGAAAAAACTGTCATCAGTGCTCTACATTTTTCTTTTATCATTTTAACAATATATCACATAGAGAATACTCCATATGTTGCATCAATCCATATATTGTTCCATATATAAATTTACCTGTTTCTAATTGCTGTATAGTATTTCACAGTATGCTGTGATTCCAAATTAAATGTGGTTTGGGGTTTGGGGGGTTTTTTCTTTGAGGATAAGGTGCAGCTTTCTTCTGCTGGGAAAGAAAAGCTATAAGGATTGATGGATAAAGTTTTGAAATCTGGTCTCTTGTTCTTACTCTACTTCCACTTCCAAGTATAAGCATAGTCTTAATTAAGTTGTATGACCTCTGTTAGCCTCAGCACTCCCATCTTAAAGAATTCACAAGGTCCTTTCAACACTTGCCTTTGAGTCAAAATCACTTTGTTAGTGAAAGAAGACCGTACCAGCATGTACAGAATGTGCCAGGTAGTCAGTGGTTTGGAATCAATGGAATATTATAACTAGTCTCTGTAAAATGGAAGTAAACTATAAAAACTATTTCTTCTTTTTTATAGAAAAGATTTTTTTTAATTTTAAATAGAAATTTTAATCAGGAATGCATATATTCCCCAGTAGCTACCTATTAATAAATTGTACTGAGATAAAAATGTTTCAGAAACAAAATTTTTTTCACTTCTGTCACTGTATTTGATCAGGACAGGCTTGCTATCCTTAAAGCCATTTTAGAAGTGAGCTAAATTATAAGCATCTATCATGCAGTGTTTAAGGGAATACGCTGTCGAGCCAGACCCTCAGTTCACATTCTGGCCTTGCCACTAACTGGCTGTGTGACCTTGGACAGCTTACTTAACCTCTCTTAGGTAGTTAATTTACCCTCATAAGGTTGATGGGCAGATTCATAAAGCTCTTAGAATGGTGCCTGGGACATAATAAAACACTCAATAAATATTAACTGTAATTAATAAATAACAGAAGAGCAGCATTCTGTGGCTCATAAAGCAGATGAGGCAAGGATGTGGCAGTCTGAAGCACTAGAACTATCTGGGCCCTCAAGGAGGTATGTGGTGGGGGGAGGGAGTGATGCGGAATGGAGGGGAAAGGGACAGCGGGGGCCAGGGCCAGTGCAGAAGTCTGTGTCACGGGATCAGAGAACTTAGAAGCAGGGTGCTTTCCGGCACCTGTGCTTTGGTGTCCCAGAGGAGGTACACCTATAAGGAAGAGCATTTGATTGAGAAGACTGCATAAAAGCAGGTATAAGCCTTTCAGATTTCCTTCCTTAGAGGGACAGGGCATGGCTTTTTTTTATACCAATCACATCAAAAGATCTTTTTAAATTATTCAGACCTGCTTCTATAAGGTCTCGTGTGATACATTTTGCCCCCTCTTTTATAATCGTCACAACCACCTTTCAAGATGCTTTTCTGATTGTAGAGAGGGGTTGTGACTTGTCCAGTGTTAGCTAGTCACTAAGTGATGAAGCAGAATTCTAAGTCAACTGTCTGATTCTAAAGCCTACCCTGAGATTGTTGATACAGCAACCTAAATTTTCAATCCTAAGAAGGGTGATGACAATTGTCTTTATGTACTATAAGAGAGAAGCTTGCAAATGAAGCTAACATGACAAGAGTTTCTGCCTAGGGACTGAGAGGCAACATTTGTGCTTGGATCTTGGCCTAAATAAGAAAGTGACAAGCCAAAGTCCTTGAGCTTTCCAGTTTGGATTCTAGTCTGATAATCTACTGCATCCTTCAGCCAACTGTCTGCTCGAAGCTGGAATCAGACCAGAAGGAAGCCTGAGTACATTATAGAGAGGATGTAACATTAGAAGATTTCCATTCTTGTCCAAGTGCCTATATAAATCCTGGCACCAGACTGAACTTCAGTTTCCTTTTCTACCAAATGTTGCCAGCGACCTTTCCCTTTACCCACTGATCGTACATGGGAAGCCATCCAGAGCCTTAGAAGAAAGATGCCACTTATACCAACTTATTGTTTCCACAGCTTTAAGAGAGAAACTTGGAAAGTTCCCATCATCAGGGCTAAAATAGACCTGAAATTGAACCGGATTTATGGAGTGCCACAAAGCGTCAGACACTGTGTCTTCCCTGTTTTATCGCTCACTGGTCTGCCCGCATGGCAGTTCAGCGTAGTACTTAAAGCATGGTGTTTAGAATGAGGCAGACCTTAGCTGGACACTGCCACCTCTTACATCAGACAAATCAGGTCACCTCTCTGAGCCTCAGCTTCCTGTGTAAATGGAAGTGGTTGAATCCATTTCACAAGGTTGTTGGAAGGATTAAATGAGATAGAGGTGCTTTTATTCTTAGACTTGTGTGGTCATCATCTTTGGGCTTCCGAGGTAGCTCAGTGGATAGAGAATCTGCCTGCCAATGCAGGAGATAAGGGTTCGATCCCTGGGTCAGGAAGATCCCCTGGAGGAGGAAATGGCAACTCACTCCAGTATTCTTGCCTGGAGAATCCAGTGAACAGAGGAGACTGGTGGGCTGCAGTCCATGGGGTTGCACAGTGTTGGGCACAACTGAGCAACTAGGCACGCACGGTCATCATCTTTCTGTTACAGAAGAAGAAACTAAGGCTTTAAGAAGGTGATTTGCTCATGGTCACATGAATGATAATTAGGGGACCTAGAAAAATGTGTCTTCTGTCCACTAAGTCTAGTGAAAGAGCTGAATCTAATTGTTTCCTTAAAGAAGTTGCATAGAAAGAAGATTCTTTAAATACCTGTTTAATCTCCTTTGCTCTCCTTTTCTTTTCAAGGAGACCTTCCCTTATTTCAATGCCTTAGTGAAGTCTCCTTTATTTAAGGCTGCACTGAGGAAGAGCTTCACCTCGAGGTGGGCAGACCCTCAGATAGCTGGACTGTGGCAGAGGAGCGTGTCTCAGGGTCTCAGTTTGTGGGAGTCCTCTTTCACCTCCTCAGTTTCCCCTTGAAGACCCAGGAAAGAAGGCACCTCCTTCTCAAAGCCGCCGCAGCCCTCCTGGTTGCCATTCCCTGGCCTCTGGTAAAGTCCTTCTCCTTACCGCTGTCTGATCACTGATTCCACTAGATGGATTTCCCCACTCCCACACTGGACTGTGACCACTCACCCCCGCCCAAAGGGCAGAGACTGGATTTGAGTTCCCCCTACATCTCAGTGCCCGTGGCCAGATGTGGTTCATTCCTCAGGAGGGAAGGGAGCCTTTTGAGACCCCGGCATCACCAGGCTACTTCCTGGGGCTCCAAGGTACAAGTGTGTGATGACATTTAAAAGGAACTTGGGTTTTGCGTGAGCATCTTTAGATATGAGAGTTTCATCATCTTTAGGTACTTGGGGTTTTCCCTCCCCCCCCCGCCCCCATCAATGTGCTCAGTTGTGTCTGATTCTTTGCGACCCCATGGACTGTAGCCAGCCAGGCTCCTATGTTCATTGGCTTTCCCAGGCAAGAATCCTAGAGTGGATTGCCATGCCCTCCTCCAGGGAATCTTTCTGACCCAGGGATCGAACCCACATCTCATGTCTCCTGCACTGGCAGGCAGGTTCTTTACCACTGGCATCACCAACTCCCATCCATATTACTCAATAAAAAAATACTCAATAAAAAAACAACTGCAGACAGTGAATGACTGCTTATACTGGTGTGTTTCCGTCTCCTCTTCTTGGTGCGTATTCTTAGCTCACCAAGTGCGCTCTGTGCCAGCCCTGGAGACTCCCTCGGGGTTCTCCTTGGCTTCTGGAGGGTTTGCCTTCTTCAGTTACAAATGACTAATCTCTCCAATTTCTTTCATGTGACTTAAGTACCAGGGCTTTAAGCCTCTTTTATTATACCACAACAGCAGTCCTCAAAAGCAGGAGGAAAAAAAAAATGTGATCCTGCAAATAAACTCTTATTTACAAATGGTAATGACCTGTGGTGTTCGTGGTACATATTTTAGGTTGAATTACTGCTGAAAGCCGATTACGTGTCTGCCTCTGGTGGGGGGAAACATGTTCCCTGTAAGGAATTTTCTGTATGGGTGAGAATTTTTTCAAGTAGATATTGGATAATAGCTCCCTGCTTGCTGCACACTAACAGAATTTAAATGAAACAGACACGGTATCCCCGAGGCCAGAATACCTGTGTCTCCGCCTCTTGCTGTCTGGTTGCCTTGAGCTGGTTGGCAGTGTGTTGTAGGGGAAAGGCAGGATGTTTGGGGCCCCAGCGTGTCCTTAGGCAAGCCCTCCTCTGAGCTCCATTTCCCTATCTGTAGAACCCAGTGGGAATCCCTTCCCTGTGGAGCTGTTTTAAGGATTAAATGAAATTGTGTGCATTAAAAGCATGTGGTAAAGAGCAGTGCCCAGCGCGAGTCCTGGCCACTTGCTGTGTTTGTGCGTCCAGATACCCCGGCTAGTCTGCACTTGTGAGTGGTGGTCTTTTACCTCCCTGTCGTTCCTCTTCTCCCTCTAGAGTCTTAGACTTCCTGTGGGCCCCTTTGGGCAACAGCCAGCACCGAGGGTGAGTGATCCCTAGGGCAAAACACAGTGCTGATCTGAACTGGAAACAAGCGTGTGCCCTGTCCACACCGACTTCTTCAGCAGTGAGTGTCTGCCTTGTGCTCTTTGGGCTGAGAAATTCCACATAAATTGCATTTTCACTTCCCCCCTCTTTGTTGAAAGTCCCCCCCCCCTTTTCATTTTATCATTAGGTAGTAATTAGTATTCAAGGGAAATTGGTCTTAATATATTAAAATTGGTTAAGTGCATTTAGACCTGTACCACAGCCAATGTCTTATTGGAAAATGTAATTGGGGACTCTGTGTATGTAATTAATTGAATTACAATTAAGAACTTTCATTAAGCGATACACTGGTACTTTAGAGCAGTGTGGAAACATGTTTGACGAGCCACAAAGCCCGTACAGGCTCTAAGTGAGGGCACAGAGATTCACGTCCCTCTCGCGGGCTCCTGGCCCTGGAAGCTGCCCTGCAGCCCCTGCCTGATGGTCGAGTGACGCAGCAGGTGACATTTCTGCAGCGACTCCCCTGATGGGAGGTGGGGTTCTTCCAGCGCGCGCCTTCATTCTGACTCTGGAGTCGGAGAGATGCCTCAGTGCTGATCAGTTGTTACAGTTCTTAAGATATTTTGTCATGTAAATTGTCCAAAATGCCCAGACTCTCTAGAAGGCTCCATTACTTTTCCTGTGTTTTGAACAGGGACAGACACAACAGAAGAGGAAGCGAGGGGAATCCGGTCATCACCCTAGCTTCCAGGCAGACCTGTAATGAGCGAGTGGTTCAGACCTGTGCATGGTCATGATCGATCCTGTATAGGCCTCACTCTGGACATATATGTGCTCATTCATCCTCCAAACATAGATGGCCCCTCTTCTGGGCCAGTCACTGTCCTGGGAGAATAGAGAGGATACACAGCCCACACATCATGGAGTTCACAGCTGCTCCGAGTGCTGTGAGGGGGTGAGAGTATATAGGAGGGCTCTGGAGCTGGTGAGAGTAGGCCAGAAAGCTTCCTTGAGGAAGAATGAAAAGGAGTCATTCAGATCATGAGTATGAAGAATGTTCGGAAGCCAAGGGACTGCTTGTCCAAAAGTCTTGAGAAAGAGCTTGGTGTGCTTGAGATGGTGTATTTGAATGGAGTGGAATGAAAGAAGCAGGGGAGCGTGCGCTGAAAGATGAGAGTGGGGACCAGACAGGAGCTTGGACGCAGAGCTTAAACCTCCCCCCAACCCCCAGCCTCCACGATCTGCTCTTTTTAGGAATTCTACAAACCTGAAATCGTTTCCTTCTGATCACCTCATAAAACAAGATTATCCTGATTTATCGAGGGTCTGAAATCTCCCTGTGGAAAGGCTCTGACTCCAAGAGCTTAATCAATTAGGCATTGACAGCACGGATCCCTACCTGGTTGCACCACGGCAAATTCAGTGAAGGCTATATCCTAGTGTATGATCCTGGAGGCTTTGGAGAGATTACTGCACGGGGCATGGGAGTGTGCATGTGTGTGTTACAGTATATCACCTATTGATTATTTTTTAGAGACCAGCAAAAATGACTAGTAGCCAAAGGGAAGTGTTTAATAGAAGAGAAGTTTGGGGCTTATGAGTCTTTGGGGACTTAAAAGGACTTTGGAAAAAAAATGTGATGGATATAGAATGCTAAAGGAGAGTTTTTTCTCCGTGACTCACTCGCGTACTAGCTTTGAGTCTTACTGGAGGAGCGAGAGTTAGGTTTTATCCCTGATTGTTCTGGCAAAGCCAGGCATAGTTGTATTCTCCTTAGATACTGTTACGGCCCATGAACTTGTACATTCCCAGTCGCCCTAAGGAACATTTTTTGCCCAAGGGGTTATGTGGTGGTTAAGGGCACAGTTTTGCAGTTAGGCCTGAGTTCCTGTCCTGACTCCAGCTGATGTTAGTGGTATGAGTCTACTAGCAGGATGACTTTCTGAGCCTTGTTTTTCTCACTTGTGCAAGGAGACTATTAGCCAACTTAAAGGAGCATTGAGAAAATGAAGTGCGACAATGTAAGTGCCGAGCGTGGTGCTGCCGTGCAGTAAGCACTCAGTAAATGCTCGTTGCCACCGCAGTTGTTGCTGAGGCAGGCTCCCTGCCAGGTAAGGCGTCTGAGTGGAAAAGCAGGATTGGCGTGTCAGGTTCTAGTAACCGAGGTAAAACTCAAGGGATGGTGTACAACTCAGATACTGGTATGGTTAATGTGTGACATCAACCTCATTCAAGCCACCAGCAGCATTTATTGAGCATCTGCTCTGCACTCTATAGGATGGAATGTTCTTGCCCTCAAGGAGCGCATAGTCCAGAAAGGGAGTCCAGATACTTATCATGTAAGACACTTATCATGAAAGCCTTCAGCAAAGGGTGACAGGATTTCAGGGAAAAGATCAGGGGAAGACTCCATGTGGATTAGACCTCTAAGTGTATAAATTTTAGAGTGGAAAGGACATTCTGGCCAGATAGCGTAACTGGAACAAAATCCAGTTTGGCTGAAGCCGGCATTGTTCTATCTGGGGAGTAGCAATAAGGCTACAAGATAGAATGGGGCAGAAGGTAGCTTGTTTACTCTTCAGTCATTTGCACAACAGTATTTTACTGCATGTCAGGTCCTGCTCTCTGAAGACTTTTCCCCTCCACCCACACCGTTTTATTTTCCACCACCCACCTTCATCGACTCTGCACCAGCCAAGTGCGAACCCTGCTGCCATCCTCCAGTGATCCCAAAGCACGAGCACAGCTTTTGGCACACGGTTGGTGCTGGGTGACTGGGAGGAAGGGTCACCAGGGCCATCATGCCACAGAGAGTGTACATATGAACTACTCTGCTGCTTGGTCACTCAGTTGTGTCCAACTGGCTGCTAGCCCATAGACTGTAGCCCACCAGACACTTCTGTCCATGGAATTCTCCAGGCAAGAATACTGGAGTAGGTTGCCATTCCCTTCTCCAGGGGATCTTCCCAACCCAGGGATCGAACCCAGGTCTCCCACACTGCAGACAGATTCCTTACCATCTGAGCCACCAGGGAAGCCCACAAGTAAGAACGTAGCAAAGGCCACTGAACTTCGGTTGAGCTCTAAAGTTGGCGTGGATCTTTTTGGAGATGAAAGATAGAAGTTGCTTTAACTTCTAACTGGATGAGGCCTTTTAGACTTGACCTGAGACGCGCTGAATCATAAAACGAAGTTTGATGTTCCATGTAGTTTGTGTCCAGGAACATAAGACATCTGGAGGCGTACATCAAGTTCATCTGAGCTTTAATTTAATCGTTAGTGCTCATTTGTCTGAAAGAAAGTTATGTATGTACTGCCTCTAAGTGTCTCCCTCAGCTCCAGTGAAATCATGTAGTATATGAAAATGCTTCTTAAACAATATTAGTTGTAATTAGCCTTGATCTGACACCTGGCAGGAAGCCTGTTACTCTAACAGTGTATGTACAGGCTTTCTGTTTGTGGTTGTTGTCAGGGATGTAACACAGGTACAGAGCTGTACTTGCACTTTTCTTTCCCATCATGGTTGTCCACATGGGTGTCCAGGGACAACGAAGACATGGCGTAAGAACCAATACAGGCAGCAATTCCCAAACTTTTTGGTCTCAGGACCTCTTTATATGCTTAAAAATTATTGAGACCCCAAAGAGCTCTTGTTTATTGGGTTATCTCTCTATTAGGAATTAAAAACTGAAAGATTTTAAATTATTTATGAATTTATTAAAAACAATGGTAAATCCATTATGTGTTAACATAAGTAACATGTTTATTAAAATTTTTTTAAATAAAAATATTTTCTTACAAAAATGTAATGATAAGAGCAACACTTTTATTTTGGCTTGGGTTTTTTTTTTTTCTTTTCTTTGAAAAGCATTTATTTTTGTACCATGAGGAAGATAAGTTATTGACTAATCTTCTGAACCAATGGGCAGCTGTTTTCTGTTTTTGCAAATTGCTGTAATGTTTGGCTTGGAAGACATCAGGATTTTCATACCTACTTCTGCATTCAGTCTGCTACAACACCTTATTTTGGTTGAAATAGTCACAGAAAATTTGGCTAACATAGATCCATTGTTGGAAAAGAGGGGAGTATTTCAATAGCCTTTTCAGTAAGGGTGCATATGAATTTTTGTTACTCTACCAAAACTCAAGTGGTAGTTACTTGAAGGTTGGTTGCAATGTGGAATCAGAAATGTTATCAATGAACTTCTTATTACTTTGTGCACTTCCAAGATAATAGATGTAAAAGGGCAACTCATGTCTTACTGTCATTATTATGAAAATAGTATTGAGGTTATAGACCCACCGCCCCCCCCCCCCCCAGCCGCTCCGACTTCCCTCACCACGCCTGGGGCCCTGAGCTGACTTAGAGGTGACAGTTACCCACGCCTTAGTCCCTGTCCTTGCTACTGCTCGTAGGAGCATGGTGACTCAGGAGGGGAAGAAGGGACAGGGGTCTTGACAGATCTGTCCCAGCTCTGTCTCTTCCCAACAGTGGAACCTTGGGCAAGTTTCTGGCCCGCTCCGGACCCTCAGTGCCAGAGTTTGGTTCGACTCTGTGTCTCTGAACGCAGTGTTCTGGGTTCTTTGCGGTGATGCCAAGCCCCGAGGCCACACCTTAGCCCTCTCGAGCTCTCGCCTCCTCACTCTTCCTTTACCTTCCCCTCTCCCCTTCCTTTTGCCCCTTCTTCCCGAGCCTGGTTTTGCCTTTGAGACAAGTGCTGCTCCTTGTTTCCTCTTTCCTGGTTCCTTACTCCAGGCACCTCAGCTCCTTCCTCTCTCAGACTTTCTGCTTGTCCCTCGGTGCTTTCCGTATCCTGAAAGTGCTCTCTGTCATCCTTCCAGAGCCTGTTGTCAGTCTGTTTGAGCTCCAGTGCTCAAGTCACTTTTAGGCCCCACCCCAAAATTTGATCTATCACAATACATCTTTGAGTTATTGCAGCCCGAGCGTTTTGACACGATACATTATGGTAATCCATGGCACATAGAGACGTGAACACTCCCGACTTTGACAAAATGCGGTGTGAAGTCTTTGAAGGCACCATTACAATTTATCTTGTCATTCACGAGGAGACCCAGTTCAGCATTAATGTAGATGAACACAGTGTGGCTTTTGTTTCGTTTAATTGCTTGTGACCTTTTTAATTGCTAATTTAACAAAATACCGAAGGGTTATATTTCAATTAAATTAACAGTTTGGGGAGTGGTTTTTTAATGTTTATTTTTAACATATTTGGGTTCTATTTTTTTTACTTCGAGTAGATAAAAATGTCTTCTCTTAACAGAAGTAGTTTTGAAATGTGAAGTTGATCGTACAGTAGTATTTTTGAATATGCACATGGTGCAGTGCCAGACATCTTTCATGTGTGGTTGGACTCACGCCTTTCCAGAAGGATCCAGACAGTAAAGGTGTACATTCAAAGTCAGAACTTGTCCAGTTAAAAAAAAAACAAACAAACATGCTTTTGGTGTAGCAGTCTGCTTCAGATGTGTGCCTTTAGATGGTGTGTTTGTCGTGTGCATCATCGGGGAAGTCTCTTGGCCTTGGCGTGTTTTCTTGGTACTCTGTAGTGAGTTTGTAAGCTCCTGAAGATCAGGAACCCTGCCTTCTCCTCAAAAGTGTCCCTTCCCAGTCCAGCACACTGCAGGCACGGGGACAGTAGTTACCAGTTGCATGGCTGACTGATCTGTACACACACACATGCCCCCTCCAAGCACAGGCACTCCTGAGCCTACTTTGAGAAGTTGCACCAGAGTTCCAAGAACAGAGGCTGTTCTCATTCAGCAGAAAAACCTGCTTTAGGGTGAGTGGCACGTGTCAGAGGTGAGTGCAGGACTGTTCCTTCCTTCTCCACTTCTCCAGTGCAGTTACCCTTCTGATCATAAAAGTAAACATGCCCCTTGTCAGCCAGGGCCAGGCTCAGAACTCACCCAGGTATCAAGAGGACTTAAACCCCCAAATGGGATATGAATTTACACTGTCAGAGAGTAGAAGGTCAATGCGAGAAGCATTAGTGCGTTGAGCCAGCTCCAGCTATCTGCGTCTTGAACAAAATTAATACGAGGAAATTGACAAGCCCTGCTGGTTATTCCATAGCTTTAAGACCTCTACTAAAATCCTATCATCTCATCTGCCCATTATTAACATTTCAGCAAAATATAAAGTTTTCATTAATCTCCCACAGCAAATTTAGGAGTGAAAACTGGCACTTGTTTGAGCTTTTAGGACTACATTAGCTGGTGTATTAAACAAAATGTGTCATTCTTCAGTAGCTTCTGCAAGAAGCTAAATCAATTTCCAGCCATATTTATGCACCACTTTATCTAAAAGCATCTGAATTATCATTTACAGCTAAGATGCTTTATTAGCAGCTGGCATTGAAATTGCTCAGTAAAAAATTATATGTCACGTTATAGTAATTTTTAAATTGGTTTTAATCCAACATCATAAAATATAAAACTCTTAAGTATGGTTTTTTAAAAAAATAATTGGCATTTTAGCATAAATGGACTGTTACCTCTTTCCAAATCAAATACCTCCAATATTTAGAAAATACTAATTAGTAAATGAAACAGAAGTTCTTGAGCTAGATTGTATCTAATAATGGCATTTTTCTCAGAAAAGATGGCTTTCAGTGATTTAAAACATGAAAGGAGTTTAGTATTTCTCCAAAATTCTCAATTTAGGAGGTTCTAAAATAAAAATAAACACATCTTGGCAGTTCTGTTTTAGTAAAAGGTATATTTAGAGAAAGTGAATAACTATTCAATACTTTAATTTCTCCTCTTGGCTTGGAATGTGGATATTACTAGGGAAACCATATGATCACAGCATCTCTGTCCAAAATCACAAGTGCTCCAGAGAAAGGGGGCAGGGTTTCCCAATGGGCCTCGCAAAGGCTGAATGCCACTGTGCCCGTCCTAGCAATGTGATGTTGGTTAAGTCACGAAACCTCTCTGATCCCAAGGATATAGTGCTTGGTATTCATCCAGTAGATTGCTATTGAGCTCTTGCTTTATTCTGTACTTGGTAGCACTAGCAGGGTCTGGGCGATGGTGTTTAATAAAGCAATCACTCTGTCTCTGCTCTTGGGGTTACAGTCTAATGGCAGAGACGGGCGATTACTATCTGTGATAAATAACCTGAAGGGAAATGCAGGGTGCAGTGACAGGAGGAGCTGAGCTAGACTCAGGCTTCCTTGGAGTGTCGCTTGAGCTAAGCTCATCAGAGGGATGGGGAGGAGGCCTAGAGGAACAGGCCAGGAGGGAGCAGAAAGGGGAGAAGGGTGACCTGGGCAGAGAGGGCAAAATGTGGACCATGTCCCAGGCATCCAGTGACTGGTGAGGCTTAAAGATGAGGCTGCAGCCTTTCTGAGGGGAGCACGTTGTTGTAGGTGCTAGGATGGTCTAGGCTGGCAAGAGTTGTCATGTTTGAAAATAGAATATCCAGTTCCTAATAAATCAGTTCAATGTGAAGGCATCAGAAGCCAGCTTTAACTTAAAAGCCTGCCCTGTAAACAATAACTGTGGGAAGGAAAGTGTGTAATTGGCAGGCATAATAGAATTTTCCAGTTTTATGCCCAAACCTAGAGTTTTACATCCCTCCAACCCTGTGCCAAGGAGTTCTCTCAGTTTCCCTGTGGACCCAGCTCTGGGTTCTCATCACAAGGCCTCGGGCGCCCCACTCTGGCCTTTTCTAGACAGGTGCGTCTTCCCCCCAGCAGCTGCGCATTCAGAGGACCACATTCCAGACTTGGGAGTCGGGGAGTGACAAGAGTTCCAAAGCCTTGGCTTCTTCATCTGTATGATATGAAAATTCTAGGAACTACCTGCCAGGTTGTCTTGAGACTTGAATGCACGTGTGAAGTACTCGGCTCCATGCCTGATGCATGAGTACTCCCATGTACTATTAAAAGCTGTCATCATTATTATTGATTTATTTGTTTAGCAAAATTTAATGAGAGCATGCCAGTTGCCTGTCCTGCTTGCAGGAGAAGATGTAGAGATGAATAAGAAACTTCCCTGATCCTCACAAAGGTCCCAATTTAAGAGCAACCACTCAACAATTCTAGCGCAAGGCTGAACGTGATCCACTGTGACAAGAGAATAAAAATAACCATGACTGCTGTTTATTACGTGTATTGTATGTTAGATTCTTTCAATACATTTTGATATTCTATGGCTAGCAGATTCTAGGGTTCAGAGAAATAGTCACATGTCCAACATTATTCTAGGAGACAGAGCCAGAAGTTAAGCCCAGGTCTTCCTGGCTCCAGAGTCCAGTATAAACCAGCTGCTGTGGAGTTCAGGGAGAGCTGGAGTCTGACTAGCCTGGGCAGAGTTTTGACGGAAGGGATGTTCTGGTCCAAGGGCACCACATGAGCAAAGGCCCAGAAGCAGAGAAACCTGAACCTGTACACAGTCTGAGGAGTTTGAGAATTGCTTAGAGAAGGTATGTGTGAAAAGTGACAAGTGGGAAGCTTTTGTTTCAGTAAGACTGGACAGCCTTGATTGCTTGACTGAAAAGAGTGCGCTTCATTCAGGAGGCCTTGGGAAGCCAGGGAGGATTTCTGAGCTCCAGTGTTCTTACTTGTCCCCAGTATCTGAGTATTTGGTGTGCACAAAGCTCTGACTAGACATTTGATGAGTGAATAACTGATCAAAGCTTTAGAAAGACAAACTGGAAAGTCCTGTAGGAGCTGGATTGCTGAGGAGCCTAGTGGCCAGAAGGCCACTGAGGAGACTGCCACGGCCATCTGGGTGTAAGCAGGCTCGTAGCTGAACCAGTGGAGGCTGCGGGCCACGGGCCACGGAGCTGATAAACAGATGGTTTGAGAATCTTGGAAAGGACAAGCATTCTTCAAGGAACATGGATTACTCTTATGATAATTATTAGAAAATTATTAGAAAAAGAAGCAAGAATCTGAGTAACCATATTTTTGTGACTTTGACTTACTCTTGTGGAGACAGAGCTTCTGGTGAGCAGGGGTTTTTCTGCCCTCTGTATGGCTGCTGCCCCGCCAGGGGGCTGCCGTGGAACAAGGCCGTGTTTGTGGAATTAATTGTTGAGTGATTAATATGTTGCCGTGCTCTGTTTACTGGAATGGCATTATTAAGTCATCACTCAGCCTTTTCTTTTCCAAATTAAATAGCCCATATTATTTTAATTTATCCCAAAGCATTTTAAAGCAGACACCATTTGCCAAGCCTCATGTATCTTTATGTGTTAAACTGCTTTTTCCTCCCCAGGTTCAAGGGCAGACGGGGTTTTCGAGGAGGATGCGCAGATTGACATAGCTACAGTACAGGACATGCTGAGCAGCCACCACTACAAGTCGTTCAAAGTCAGCATGATCCACAGACTCCGCTTCACGACCGACGTCCAGTTAGGTAAGTGCCTGAACAGGTGACCGACTTTCTCTAAGTGGTCAGAGTCAAAATGGGGAGAGAAACCGCCTGCCGCCTTTGTGTGGCCTGAATGACAAGCGGTAGTTTGTTTTCAGAGCACATGTTGAAACAATGAAATTTAAAGGCACTCCTTTTTGCCACCTGAGAGCTCTGTCTTGTCTTCTTTTTTATGAAGCGGAAGATTAGAAATAGAACTAACTTGAGACTCTTTTCAAACTGATTGACTTCTGTGGAGTTCCATAATTTCCATTCTGTAATTTTCTCACATCCTCTCCTTAGAACTGCTTTGTAACATCACCACTTGCCTGTTCTCATTCTGTGAATTCATTGCTATTCATTCATGCCTTTATTCAGGAGGCTTTTTTTAATGATCTCAGAAGCTATACTTGGATCCACACCAGATAATCTGGAACTAAAATTCAGTTAATATGTGGGGTCAATTTGTTTCCATGAAGCGCTGAATTTCTATTATGACTTAAACCTAACAGGAGTAGAAAAAGTGCCGTGGTTGTCAGCATGATATGAACACCACACCATCCTCCTCCTCATGGCTGTTACCTAGAGATGTCCTCACGTGTGAGTGCTGTACATGCATTACTAACCTACCTAAAATGTAGGTACTTTTACTGTCTCCATCTGGCAGAGAAGGTATGAAATAGATGAGGTGCATAGAGGTGACGTCTCATGCCCACACTTACACAGCAGGTGGTTTCAGGGAAGAATCCTGGTCTGGCTAATGTGAGTGCCCCCATTTCCTAACAGAAGATGATGGGAGGGAGGCAGTGGGTACAGGTGCCAGGCTTTCTCAGTCAAGGAGCTGGCCTCTTCCCGGGCTCTGCTGGGACCTCAGCCACACCACCCCTTCCTGGGCATCCTTTACTTCATGTGTAAAGGGAGAAAGCTTGAATTCTAACTCTAAGACTCATGAATGTTCTATTTCTCACAAAGGTTTCATATGTGTCTCATAATAAAACCTTTTCTTACATGGGCATTAGTCCGGCCAATTTGTGATAAGTCTCAAGAATCTCTCAAATATCTCTTACCAGCTTGACTGACAGGAGCTTGAAGTAAGCTGACAGTAGCTTAGTAATTAAGAGATGAGCACTGGAATCACATCTGGTTTAAATTGTGACTCTGTCAACAACCAGCCATATTAGGCAATGTCTTAATCTTTCTGAGCCTCGATTCTGTTCTGTTTAAATGAGAATGTGAGTGTGCCAGCTTCTTAGGATTACTGTGGGGAGCAAGTCAGATACTCCATCGAGCTTAGCTGAGGCCTGGCAGTTGGTAGACCCTCTTAAGCAAGATCGGTTAGTGGAGATGCCACACAGTGGAAGCTTGGAGGACAGACTCAAGAGTTAAAAGTCTCGGTTCAAACCCTGACTCATTCATTAGCTGTATCAGCACAGGCAAGGGATGCAAAGCTACAGTCTCCTCCTTTGTAAGACAAAGATAATAGTCTCTATCTCACAGATGGGGTGATTATGGGGACCAAATGTTTTATCACACGTGGAATACTTAGAAAGGCCCTGGCACATAGCAAGTGCTCAATAAACATCAGCTTCTAAGATGATGGTGATTATGTCAGACTAAATAGAGAAATTAGCACCAGTATCTTAGAATCAGAACACACAGAACCCATCTTTTTTCCTGCTCTGTAGACCTCTTTATCCTTTATCCCTGCTCACAAAAAAACCTCCAAAATGGTACAAAAGGCTTATTTAATTTTGATTGTTAAAACATAAAGTTCTTCAGTGTTTTTCTTCCTAAAGGTGCCTTTTCTGGTATCTCTCATAGAAGTAAAAATAATGAGGCTGCTCAAAAACAAGGCAGAAAGGGGGTGAAAGCACACACTGTACGGTTCCATCTATATAATGTTCAGAAATACACAAAGATAATCTGTAGATGTAATGATGGTGGGTATCAGGGCTGAAGAGACTATAGCGACTGCAGAGGGAGCATCTGGGGTGCTGGTGAGGTTCTGTTTCTTGGTCCGGGTGCTGATTACATGACTTCTGTAGACTTGGTGGGAAAGTCAGGTTTTATATAGTCTTAGGATTCATGCACTTTCTGTTTGTATATCCTCAGTTAAAAGTTTGCGAAGATAAGAGTGCTACTCATACATCATTTGTGCTTGCCTACGGTTCTTTCCCAGTAACAGAAGGTCTGCTTTTTCTGAGTGGTTCCAACTTTAAGAAGCCCGGTAACTAGCCTGACTGCAGTTGAGATAGAGGTCCAGGGTGCAAGGCAGGGATTCTCCCAGGCGAGCATAATCAGCAAACCCATGCCTGCTGTTTCCCCAGGTGGAAAGCAGTGCCTTGGAAAGATAACCGGTAGTGTGGACTTCTTTCCCAAAATTTTTTCTGAAGGGTAAAAGCCAAACTTGAATTCATCAGATTCTGATCTGTATATTCATTCAAAGGGAAAAGTTCACAAAAGGATCTGTGCCAAGACACCCAACTCTGCAGGGAACAGTGAGTTTGAATCCCAGGTTTACTGCTTACCTGCAGCTTACCTAAGCTTTGACAAGTTCCTTCCTCTTTCGGTCTTCATGTTTGTCATTTATGAAGTGGGAATTATAATGTTTACCTTTCAAGACTATGTATGAAAGTGGCCCACAGGAGTTTATCTTAGTCTTATCATTGTCTCTAATATTTATTTTATTTATTGCTTTCTCTCCTATTCCACCATCTTTAAAGTATTTAACCAGATCACTCAGATTAGGTAGTGGCTCTATTGGCAAGGGGCTTCCCTGTGGCTCAGCTGGTAAAGAATCTGCCTGCAATGCGGGAGACCTAGGTTCGATCCCTGGGTTGGGAAGATCCTCTGGAGAAGAGAAAGGCTACCCACCCCAGTAATGTGGCCTAGAGAATTCCATGGATTGTACCGTCCATAGGGTCACAAAGAGTTGGACACAACGGATTGACTTTCGCTTTCACTTTCTATTGGCAAAGTCATGGTGTGGACTTGTCAAGTAGGCATGGATGATGCTGGTAACCCAAGTATCTCTCTAGAGCATTGGTTCTCAGAAGCAAGATGACTGGGAAGCTGGTTGCAGTCAGCTCTGGATGTCTCCAGTGACACCCATAGCGCCCTCTGGTGGAGAGTCACAACTGAGGCACTTCTAAAATAGGTATCAGCATTTGTTTCCATTATGAATCTAAATTTAGTCTTTAGCATTGTAAGCAAAAGCTTCATTAATTAATCTTAAGTACAATAATTTTGTGACAGTTGGATAACCATGCCAATGAGTGCTATATCATGCAGTGAATAAGTCCACTTCCTGTTCCCATGCACATGAATTCAGATACAGACTTCCTCCTTGGAAAGCAAATGGTAACACCCTCTTATTCTCACAACAACAAAAGCCTGCACGCAGCAGTCCGGAAATTCTTCCTTTCTGAAACAGAATCAACTGCAAAGTCCAGGGCAGCACACAGTCTTTATGAGCAGTCAAGTGAACAGCTGGATTCTGAGATCAGTAAATAATTTATTTTATTTCAACTGACTAGCCAGGTGCTTCAGATCTTTCCTGACACTGATGGATGGTCTCCTCTGCTCGTCCATCCTGTGTCAGTCAGAGCAGAGATTTCACTTGCCCCCTGTGGCAAGTTCTTCTAAGCGGTAAGTGTCTGTGTGCGGCATTCACCCAGCAGCGCTGCCGATCCCAGAGACCAGCCGTGCGCTCTGAGTGAGTGGTACCTGAGAACACGTTGCCGCGGCTCGGCATCCCCGGGCTCCACGGTGCCATCACAGCGGCCTGCCTCCCGATCGAGGAGCAGGGGCCGATGTTCCAGTTTTACCATCTGCCACTTGTTTCTGCAAAAGTCAGGGAATAAGAGACTCAGATTTTGATCTGCAAGACCCCAGATTCAATCAGTTTTCCCCAGACTTTTGTATGAATGAAAAACTTTATCGGAGGCCATTCATGAAATGTGGGGCAACAATCTAATCTTTTTAAATAATTAACAAGAAAAATTATAGTTTTTAAAGTGAAGTGAAAGTTACTCAGTCCCATCTGACTCTTTGCGACCCCATGGACTATACAGCCCATGGAATTCTCCAGGCCAGAATACTGGAGTGGGTAGCCTTTCCCTTCTGCAGGGAAATCTTCCCAACCCAGGGATCGAACCCAGGTCTCCCACATTGCAGGCAGATTCTTTACCAGCTGAGCCACAAGGGAAGCTCTACAATTTTTAAAAGCAGATATCATTTATCAAATGCTTGCTATATACTAGGCACTCTGCTGGTCATTCTTACATGCATTGTCTCCTAGATCATAGGACTTATTAGATAGTACTGATATTATCTCTATTTTTTTATGTGAGAAAAGTGGGGTGTAGGGGAAATCTAGTAAGTAGTGAAGCTGAGATCAGAACCCAGGACTGTCTGAGGCTGAGGTCTCTGGCTAACCACTGGATCATTCCTTGAAAGCAGATCCTCCTTGCACCAATACTCTATTCCTATAACAACGTATGGTATACAATGAACTTTCACCCATTTACCCTATTTAATTGACACAGCACATTGACGATGCTATTCCCATTTCATGACAGAAAACTGACATTTGGAGGCGTTAATGAAATCCTGTGATGCATATAAAGCACTTAGTGCTTACTGGCACTTAGCTGTTACTTAACAAGTACAGTCTTGCCCTCCCCCTCAGTCATCACATACACAGTAGGATATCCATCCCAGTAGCAGAACTGAGACTGAAACTCAATCCCGTACACTCAATCCAGTCCATCACATGACAGACGCCTCGGTCATTAATAGTGTCCCTTCACCAAGGAAGTGATTACTTCTAGTTGGCCCATTCCAAACATGCTGTGCATCCTTCACTCTTCTCCGTCCCCTAGCATCTGGAGGTCGGTGTCAGGGTAGCATGTGTGCTGCTCGTCCCGCCTCCATTCGCACTGCTGGCCAATGACTGCACCTCCTCCCTCTGGCACAGACCTGACCCCTTTCCAACACAGCCCAGAAGCAGCACCCACCAATCAGTTGGTGTTGGTTCTTAGGCTGAAATCTGTTTACCATCCTTGCTCTACCAGCCCAGAAAACTCACCAGACAAAGCCATCATGCCTGACCATTGCTATATTTCCCAAAAACGTTTTTGGATTTTGTTTTCATCTTGTCTGCTTCCCTTCCATGTTGGGCCTAAAAGCACAGATGCCCTTTAAGGGTAGACCTTGCTTGAACTTATACTAAGTTGAAATTTTTTTCCATTAACTTGAGCTCCTGTATGCTTGACCGCAGGATCAGGCACTAAGACATGTTGCTGCTGCTGCTGCTAAGTCGCTTCAGTTGTGTCCAACTCTGTGCAACCCCATAGACGGAAGCCCACCAGGCTCCCCTGTCCCTGGGATTCTCCAGGCAAGAACACTGGAGTTCTTGAATACACTGGAGCGTACTCAAGAGTGTACTCAAGGAGCCTGAGTACACTGGAGTGGGTTGCCATTTCCTTCTCCAATGCAGGAAAGGGAAAAGTGAAAGTGAAGTCGCTCAGTTGTGCCCAACTTGTAGCAACCCCATGGACTGCAGCCCACCAGGCTCCTCCATCCATGGGATTTTCCAGGCAAGAATACTGGAATGGGTTGCTAAGACATGGTTGCTACCCAAACATCCCAAGGCTGGCAGGTTGAAGTAGGTTTAGGGAAATTGACTCTACAACATCAAAAGGTAGACTTCCTTGATGGTCCAATGGTTAAGAATCTGAGCCTGCACTGCAGAGGGCATGGGTTCCATCCCTGGTTGGGGAACTAAAATTGCGTTTGCCACATGACGTGGTCAAAAAGTTAAGAAAAGGATCAGATGGCGAATGCCAGCCATGATCTAAGAAGCCCATAGTATACTATCAATAAGTTCTTGTTATCTGACTTATAGAAACTGAATTAATTATGACACACCAGCCACGGGGCTGCCAATAAACCCATGTAAGAACCAAGACAGGGAAGGCCGTCATGTACGCGCTACCCTGAAGTGGCAGTCCCTACCATGACCGTGTATCAGAATCCCCAACTCCTCGCCTTGTCCCAGGTCTGTGGGCTCAGAATCTCCTCTTAATTGTGCAGTTTGGGAAATGGAGTCTCACAGTATTCAAAGGACTTTCTTGCCCCTTATCTCTTTGTCCAAGGCTTGTTTTTACTGATTGGGCAGGTCAGCCCGGTTTTCCCAGCACAGGGTCTCAGGCTGAGAAGTGTTTTGATAGTCATGCCACTTGTGCTAACTTGAGCCCTTCACCTTCTCAATTGCCAGTATTGACCATCTCCACATCACTAAAAGAGTATATTACTGAACGTATACCATGAATTCCATCCATGTCATTATTGTGTAAGATTATAAAATAACCTCTACCAAAAGTTTCCATGGTTACCTCCATTCTCTCTTCATAGAAAACAGTCCATAGGCATAATCATAACACTTGTGATCACAGTAGTTTGTTAACAGAAGTATCAAGTACAGTAGCACATACCTTAGAGAAGCAAAGAGGGCTTCGTCTTAAACCAGCTCCAGTCAGGTTTGTAATGACTGCCCAGAGCATTGCGCTGAGGTAGCATCTCAGGCTGGATCTGAGAGCAACGTCAACTCGGTGATTGATTAAAAATGTCTGCCCTGGGCCTGAGCCTGACGAGAGGCAGCGTGTTTGCCATCTGTTGTCATTATTTAATCCATTGGTCAGTACCTACAAGCCAGCCCTCAAGAGAAGACCTTATCACAGTGTTACTTTTAATACGTAGCATGCAAACTTAAGGAACACATTACAACACAGGACTGCCTGAGTGAAATCTATATGTGTGGCCTGGGCTTATTACTCCTCAGGCTCACTCTGACACTAAAAGTAGTTCATGTGGCTGCGTGAATAAAATATAGGCCCCTGTTACTTTCCGCTGGAGTACCTGTGGAGTATAGTTCAAGTAATGACACAATCCTGAAATGTGTGGTCTTAAGAAACGGACGGATCTTCCTTCCATGTTTCCATCTCAGATTGAATACTAAGGAGATAACCCTTCTCCGTGCAGAGACACTAAAATGTTCGTGGGGAGACATGCATTGTGCTTAGCTCCAAGATCCCTGGATCCACTGAGTAATTTGGAGTGCAAATCCTAACATTCTAAGTACTCGTAACAATAAGGTAGTAAGAAATTCTAGTATTAAATGATGATTCTCTTTCTATTGTGGCAACATTTTCTGAACCAAAAGTTGGAACAGAATTTAACAAATCCTAGTGAACCTGTGAAGTAGCAGGACAGACGCTGTTAAGACTTCCTCCAGAAAATGTCTTTACCACATTAGTGCTTAATGCAGTGATCAAGTCAACGGAAAATCTCCTGACGGAAAATGTCAGAAACTCGAGGGGCTTTTTCCAACTGTATGCTTTCCTCTCCACTCCCAGATCTTCTCTTTTGAGAATCTCTACTGGATAATCCAGGATTACTAATGACAATGTGCCAGGCTCCTCAGATCGCTAAGAAAGAATTAAGAACTGGAAAAAGTGGATAACCATTGGCATAATGGAAATTAATGGGAATCAGATAGGTGAAAGTTGACCAAGGTTCCATATTCTTTTTACCACTTCCTCATCCTTGGCACTTGAGCTCCACCAGTGTACTGAGCATGGGGAAGATCTGATGTTTCCTCATTCTGCAGGTGATTAATTATAAATTCTCTTAAGAAACAACATTACTGCTTCCTCACATTTAAGTTCACCTGAGGTATATTTGCTAAGTCGCTTCAGTCGTATCTGACTCTTTGCAGTCCTTTGGACTGTAGCCCACCAGGCTCCTCTATCCATGGGATTCTCCAGGCAAGAGTACTGGAGTGGGTTGCCATGCCCTCCTCCAGGGGAACTTCCCCACCCAGGGAGTGAGCACTGGCAGGTTCTTTACCACTAACGCCCCCCGAGAACCATGTATTTACCAGGAGAATATTTAGCTTGGGAACCTAACTTCGCCAGTATAAAATCTTTGCAGCTGCCTTCTCTACAGCAAGAATTTAGCCCTCATCCAAGGATGGGTGTTACTGAGATTAAATAGTCCAAGGTCTTGTTTAGTAAGCTCCTTGTGCTGAGCACCGTGCTGAGTTCTGCTGTACAGACATGGTCTCATTTGTGGTCAGGCCACTCTGAGTTTGCATTCCAAGGGTAATGGTCTAGTCAAGTATAGCAGACTTGTTCCCAAGTCTCTAACTGATCTTACATTGAAATTGGCCACATTTAGCTCTGGATCCCAAGTGATTTGGGGATGTTTATCCACTTAACAGAACCAGTGATCCACTTGATCTCAAGAATGTAAGATTCTACTGATCTCGTTTTGGATCCCTGATAAATTGTCAGAGACTGTGCATTTTATACTGCAATGCATTTGATCATTATAAAAGTGCATAGTGAGATACACTGGGTCTTTGTAAGCCCCAGCTTATTCGTTTGGGGATATGAATTATGTTGTAGCTCTGTCATTAATGGGTGACATCAGACAAGGCATATCCCAG
Organism: Bubalus kerabau; assembly: GCF_029407905.1. NCBI lineage: Eukaryota > Metazoa > Chordata > Mammalia > Artiodactyla > Bovidae > Bubalus > Bubalus kerabau. The sequence continues at coordinate 99,151,901 of NC_073634.1, read as the reverse complement.
CCCTGAGCTTCAATTTCTTTGTATGGAGAATGAAAGTCCTAGACTGGGTGATCTCTCAGGTCTCATTAAGCCCAAACAGCCTGTGTATCTGATCCTGTGTGTAAATTCAGAAAAGTTTCAAAGACTTCCCTGCCTGCTCTGTGGATGCTATTGATTGCTATATAGATTTAGCAAAATCCACTCTGGCAAGGAGTTGTTCAGTGGCCCTCCCAGGGGGCTTTTCCAGGCTTTCACAGGCTATAGGTAACCGGAAGACAAGAGGATTGTAGAACTGTGTAAAAAGCGACTCGGGTTTAGCAGTGGTGGGGCTTTTGTCGTCTCAGACTCGCGGTTGTAGGAAAGTGATGAATGAACCACAGCTCGTGATGTCTGAGCAAATAAGCAGTAACTCAGGAAGACACTGAGGTGTGGGATGCTAAATGCCCTCATTGTTGCCGAACTGGTGTTTCAGCTTCTGGGAAGGGCATTTTAAGTGTGCCCTGAGGGGGGCTGTGCCTTCTAAGAGCCACACATGGCCCTCGGGGACAGTAGGGAACAGCTGAGGGGTCAGAACACACACTGGACTTGGTGCCATAGACCTGGGCTTCAGCGCCAACCTCGCTGTTCACTGTCATGATTCACCCTGGGCAGGTGTGGCATTTCACCTCCCTGCGGTCGTTTTAGTAGTGATCGCATACTGATTGAGCCCTTATAGCGCCCCAGGCGCTCTGCTCTTTTCTTCGTGCTTAGGCCATTCCACCTTCATAATGCCCTGCAAGTTGGTACTGTTTCCCCATTTTACAAGGGAGGAAGCTCAGGCTCACCAAGGGAGACTGCCACTTTGCCCAGGATAACATCAGCAGATCAAGATCTCCAGATTAATGAGCTGGAGACCATGCAGGGCAGGGGTTCCCTAGCACCAGGGTTTCCACAGCTTCAGGTGTGAAAATGTTCTTCCTGATTTTGAATTGAACTCTTGGAGGTTGCCAGGAAGAAGTTTGCCCTCTTGGGGATAGGAGGCTATTGCCAGGATTCATGGGGTTGAGAGCATTGGTCTCCACAATTGGACAGTCATTCTGGATCCTGGTGCTTCCCATACTGGGGTATAGAGTGGCTCCCCAAGAGAATCACCCACCACCCTCACCCCAGACTAGAGCCTGGCAGGTCCCTCGTTCATATCCCTCCTGTGACTCTCTGAGCTCGCACTCGTCCTGACCATCATCTCTTGATCTGTGTCACATCCCTTAGCCTAGTACCTGACTCCAGATAGCAGCAGTCATGAGAAGTAGTAGTAGGTGTCCCTGTGTATGTGAATCGCTCAGTTGTGTCCAACTCTTTGCAACCCCAAGGACTGTAGCCCACCAGGTTCCTCTGCCCATGGGACTCTCCAGGCAAGAATACTGGAGTGGGTAGCCGTTCCCTTCTCCAGGGAGTCTTCCCGACCCAGGGATCAAACTGGTGTCTTGTGCATTGCAAGCAGATTCGTTACCATCTGAGCCACTACAGAAGGCCGCTAGCTATGGATTAAGCACGACTGCTGACACTTCTACAAGTCTTATTTCATTCAATCCTTATAACAAGCCCATGAGGTGGATTCTATTATTGCCAGTTTTTAGCAAGTTTCCCAAAATCACAGCATTAGAAAATAGGGAAGCTGATCCCCAAAGTCAGGATCAGGAATGTCTGACTCCAGAGTTCCCTGTCCCTAACCTCTATGCCACTGCCTTGAAATACAAACTGGGCTGCTCCTGCCGTCCTGATAGAGATATGCTGAGCTTGTGATAAGTTGCTACACATGAAAGGACCCAACACAGAGATTGTCCAGGGTAGGTGCCCAGTCTTTGTTAGCAGAAGTAACGCACAGGGCTTATTTCCTCTTAGGGAAATCTTTCAGTTAGCTAAAACAGACACAGGTCTCCTGGCGATAACTCTAAGGCCTTGGACAAATAGTCTCCCCAGAGAGTTGTATATACGTTAGAGTTGCATTTTTGTTTATTTTGAGCTGTCTTGTTAAGGAAGGATTTATACGCTGGCGTTGATGTAGGACAGCAATCAGGCAGTGTTTTCTGCTCTGACAGTTGGTGTGGTAGTTTGCTCCCAGTGAAGTTTGACTCACTGTATCTGGAAGCTGTCAGAAGTGGGAACATGAAAAGGTCATGACGGATGGCTTTGGATAAGTGGGTTGGGGAAGAGAGCTGGTAAAGGAGACAAATGGCCTCCCTTGTTTCCGAGGGAAGGGGCCAGCCCTGGCCGCTTCGGGCCAGCCTGCGTCCTCTCTTCCTCCTCACTGGCCGAGCCTGCTGGAGTGGAGCCTCCCAGGCACCATCGGTCAGAGTGGCACCCCTGTTTGCAGCCCTATGGGTACCGCAGGACTGCTCGGGGGAGGTCGTCTCCAGCTTAGAATCACTTCTCATCATTACCAGTTACAGAATTTAACATACTCCTTTCCTCTCATGTTTTAAAAATTGGGAAAGCGTTCTGAATTCTAAAGTAGAAACCAACCCCCACCAAAAAAGTCAACTTTTAAAATGATGTTTGTTTTTATTTTGGTGAAATTACCACTGGCCAGAGTTGACTTAACCAATGAAGCATATCCTTTTGACCTCTTTTCTATAAATATTTTCCCTGTCCTTTTCACCTAGCATCATAAGAATTTTTCCAAATCAGAGCTTTGTTTATGCTTAGTTTTTCATGGTTGCATTGTGTTCCTACATGGTTGTCTTAACTAGTCCTCTATTGTTGGCCGTTTAAGTTAGAGAAATGTAAACTTAATAGAAACCAGCTTTCCCTTCTTTTCTTGGACATAGATTTACCATTTGAATTGCCTGTTAATCATGCATAAACGACACTTCAAGGAGTGCCTCTGCCTTTCCTTCAGAAGAAAGTGAGATTGTTAGTCGCTCAGTTATGTCTGACTGACTCCGTGTGACCCCATGGACTGTAGCCCGCCAGGCTCCTCTGTCCATGAGATTCTCCAGACAAGAATACTGGAGTGGGTTGGCATTTCCTGCTCCAGGGGATCTTCCCGACCCAGGAATCGAACCTGGGTCTCCTGCAGTGCAGGTAGATTCTTTACCAGCTGAGCCACCAAGGAAGCCCTTTTCTTCAGAGACTTGACATAAAACTCTAGCCAGGGAAATCAGAACCATGCTCAGCGATTGAACAGAAGAATATTGATAGAACTTCATGCTTCAGTTTGCCACATACGAACAAAATCAAAGGTGTGCATTTATTGGCTGCTGCTGCTGCTAAGTCACTTCAGTCATGTCCAACTCTGTGCGACCCCATAGACAGCAGCCCACGAGGCTCCCCCGTCCCTGGGATTCTCCAGGCAAGAACGCTGGAGTGGGTTGCCATTGCCTTCTCCAATTTATTGGCACATTTGAAAATTATTTGTTCCTTGGTGAAAATGGAGAGAGAAGACTAAAGACTGGGTGAGGAACGATGAGGTAAGTCCCACACTCAGGACCCGGATGGCTCTGGGTATGAACACGGCTTTCCCACTTAAACACTCCCCAGCCTTAAACCAGCACCTTCCCTTCTCCTAGCACAGGTTATATACAGCACCTCGCACAGGTTATATACAGCACCTCGCACAGTTCTGGCAGAATAATGCTGGGGCTGAGAGGACACATTCTGGAACCAGGTTACCTGGCTTTCTTCCCATTCCTGCTCTGCCCCTTGGCAGCTGTGTGAACTTGGGCAAGTTACGTCTCCTCCCCGTGGTTTCGAGTTCCTCATCTATAAAATAGAAGGAAACCCAGGAACCGACCTCATATGGTGGTTGTGAGATTGGCATCAATGCACACAAGGGGTTCCTACCCTTTCTGGCACAGAGTTGGTACCAGTTAATGCCTCACCACCCTTTGCCCCCGACCTGGCCTGTAGCACCAGCCTCCAAACTGCTCTCTTCTCCACCAGACTGCCTTGTCCTTTCAGCTCCAGGCCAGGGCCCCAAGAGGTCTGTTTGCTTCAGGCTAAATTCCGCAGTGGAGACTGGTGGGTGTGCTCAGGACAGTGGGCTCCGATGGTGCTGCCGCTTGTCCGGCAGGAGCGAGCAGGGTCCTGTGAGGCCGTGTGCCCCGCTTTAAGAAGCCAGACTCACACACATCTTAAGGAGGGGGAGATTATTTAATGTGGAAAAGGATTTTTCCTATCAGGAGAGATTCCCCTACAGGCTTCTTTAAATAGTGACTCCTCTAGGCAGGCAAGTGTTTTACAGATCATTAACTGCTTGACTGAAAGCCTGCAGGGCAGAGAAAGTTAAAAGTAAAGTGTTGGGAGCCCCTGCCAATTACAGATCAATCCAAAATGAAGATAAAGTATCTCTGAAACTAGAAGTCACTCGGAAAATGTGATTTGATTCAGAAAAAATCTGATTTCCACGCAGCTGTTTTGAAATATACCGCTTGTTTCAGTGGTGTTCCACCTGCCTGCCTGTCTTGATCCTAATGCATTCAACTCCCACATCTTCATCCCCAAACCGCAGAGTTGGGGGTTCCCCCTGGTGAATGGTGACTACACAATACCCCAGGAAAGGGTGTGTTTGGGAAAGTGTTCTCGTGGTGGAACAGAGCTTAGGCTACTGATGCTAAGATACAGCCCATAATGGATGAACTCTACAGGAACAATTTGCAGATAAAAATAATAGAAGTTAAAGTGTACTTTACATGATAAAAGAAAGATGAAAGAGGACGAGAGTCTGTTACATCTGAGATGGTTACAAAAGTCCTGCTTTGTGAAGTAGGCTCTGTTGAAAAGATTGATGCAATGGGGAGTGACCTTGGCTTGGAGCAGGAGCTGGTGATGTATGTATGCGCATCCCTCTGCTAAATGGACCCAGATTTGTAGCACTAATATACATGGGAGCCCAGAACCAAACTCAGTACGGCAATAAATCAACAGCCACTTTGGGTGTCATTTCTGGTTTATATTCCACTATTGTTCTATCACTTTAATTCATGTCACTATCATCTTTTCATCTGGAACAGTTTTATATAATTTTCCAGTGGAGTTACCTGACAAATCCTATCAAATTAACAAGCTACATTAACAATATTGACTGACTACGGCTTCAGGAGTTGCAGGGCCATAGAACAAAATTTTAAAACCGTGTCTCTCTGATGATGATTTTCCCCCTCCCTTTCTGAGAAAGGAATGTGGGGCAGAGTTTATTCCACAGAAGAGATATGCACATTTGTTTTGCTCTGCTCGTTTTGACTTTTATAAATGTCAAAATAAGAAGCAGAGGAAGGTAGGGAATGGGGAGCCACTTAGAACCAACAATCATGGTGTAAGTACTTTTCTTCTTTCAGGGAACTACAGAAATGTCCAGATCTTTAACAATTAATGACCAAATTGGAGGGAAGAGTGTGACTGGGTAGTCGTAATCTATTTTAAGTGAAATGTAATAAAATCAGTCTCCTGATGCATTCTCACCCTCCTGAAATCATCTAGACCTGAACGTCCAGAGTCAATTGGGCTGATGACATTATGCCTAATTGAAATATGGCATTCCTGAAAGATGCCTAATGGCAAATTCCAGCATTCGATTAATTAAAAAAATACCAATTGCTCATCTTTTCCTGAGACCACACAGTAGTGACTCGGGTTAAGCAACTGAACTGCAGGGTCTCCTTCAGATACGGCAGGTGACACTGTGCTGCAGAATGTCCAGCCTCCTGCCTTTGTCTGGCTGCTATCTGGGATTTTTCTTTATTCATAAAATAAAATGGAGACGAGTGGAGTGTGTAGCACAACTCATCACTAGGATTTTGTATTTCCGTTCTTTTTTAATTTTAAATTTGGTCTGACTGTGGTCGTTGTGGTCTCTTGGTTTTTGTTTTTTAATGTAGCTATTTCTTTTATCTGCCTTATCTTTTGGCCTACCAAGTTTTCTTACATGATAGTTTAGAATTCCTGAGCGTGATCCATAGGATGAAATACGTTAACTGTGGTTGTCTTTTCTGTTGCAGAATGTACATTCGGTGATTTTACCGGTTCCTTATGTCTTCATTTTGCTTGTTCTCACTTTGACCCTGACCTTGAAACTGTGGCCTAAAAATTAATTAATTTTAAGATTCCTTCTGGGGCCTACTCTGGAAGGATATTGAAGGGTTTCGTTTCACTTCATGAACAGATTCCTCAATTTTCAGTAAAAGGGAAAAGAGAGCTTCTAGCCTAGATGTTATGTGTCAGGCTGGGCACCGTCTGCTCGGAGATCCAGGAGAGCGTTGCTGTGGTTTCCAAGGTGGTCCTAGGACACCCTGCCTCCTTGGCGCTGTCATGGTCGTCCCAACAGCTTTGCTCCTGGTCACTGCGCAGTGTGTTATGTCTCTCAGGTCTCTGAAAATGAAGCCTGAAGTCCCCATAGTTAACATTCTGGTTCCCTGTTAGAAAGCCTTTGTTGCATAAAGTGCACCCAGGGCTGTCTCCCTTAGCGGAGGAGCAGTACCTCCACAGCCTGAAGCCTTGCGCTTGGAAGGTTTTACATGAAGCACCTTGCGGTCCTCCTGTGACTTCCTTTAGATATGCTGTGGACGGTTACTTAGTGTCAGAGGGCTCTTTAGCGAGAGAGCAACTTTTCCTGTGTTTAGTGTGGAAGATTTTTCCAGGTCAGAAGCTCTTTGTTGGTAGCCTGACTGTTTAGGCATAGGTGATTTGACAGCTCTGTCTGCCCAACCCAGATCTTCTACAACAAAACACAGCAGAGACCACTGATCAGAATTGTTTAAATGAACCTTACCTTACAGTTTATTTCACTAATGATATGTAGGTAAGCTCTATATTATATCTTTTCCAAGAAGGAAGGCTTCATAATACCTTCATATATGGATTTTGGTTGCTGCCCCTCTCCCCACCCCGACCCTGGCTCACCCACCCAGGAGGCCAGATGGGCGGCTTCTCCTTGCCATTTGGAGTCTCCTTACATTTGTCTTAAGAAGCCCATGGCATTCCCCGAAGCCCTAGAGAGAGTTCATGTTCGTTCAATTTAGGATTTACAAAACAGGTCAGGTGATTCCACTGAAATCACTTACACCTCACACTTCTCGTGGCTTCTCTTCTGTCCTCCCCTCGGCCTTACAGGTATCTCTGGAGACAAAGTGGAGATAGACCCTGTCACGAGTCAGAAGGCCAGCACCAAGTTCTGGATTAAGCAGAAGCCCATCTCGATCGATTCTGACCTGCTCTGTGCCTGTGACCTTGCAGAAGAAAAAAGCCCCAGTGAGTAGTGCCTTTTATTTATGTCCCCGTTCTCTCTTCCCCCCGCTTCCCCTCTGTGTGCCGGGTGCCAGGAGAATATATTGCCACCGTGTCCTTTTTTCCTTGGGTCTCTTTAATTCATTACCAGAAATTTCTTTTAATCAAATGGGATTGTGTTGTAGTACCCAGAGCCTGACACGGGCCCCTCTTCTGCTCAGTCTTGATGGCAGTAGAGAGGCTCACAGTGGCTCCTGACCTCAGTGCCCCCCCACCGCCACCCCTGATGGGGACTAGGGGCTGGGGGCAGCTTCCTACCAGGAATCTGCACTCCCCAGAGCCCTCATTTCACTTTGTGTTCCCTTCCTCTGCCCGTTTGGGGGGCTGGACGAGTCAGACCTGGACCTGCCTGCCTTCCTGGCCAGATCAAAGGGAGCTGGAGAATTTCCCGTGGCAGCTGAAGACTAGATTTAGATATCCATCATGCCAGAGGTGTCAACACCCTCCAGATTATTGGCAGCTGCATGACCTACCAGCTCGTAATTAAACCCCCGCCTGGTGCTGTGGAAGAGATCACTGCTGGGCTGGCACACCTCTGGTTAAATTACCAAAGTTGACACAGTCCAAGTGTATATTGTAGCATATATATTTTTGCAGTTCAGTAATTGAGGATAGCCTTTAGATTAATCATGTTTAGGACTTCAGTCCCATGAAAAGGCAGAAAGGACACAGATCATACTGATACTCCTCCATGGAAGAAAGGATTTGTTGTTTTGCCTGGAGAAGGCTATAAGACGCTGGTTCTCGCCTTCAGAGCCTGTTTAGAATGTAGCCGCCCAGCACACACCCCAGTAGCGTAGCTTCCAACTCAGTAACTTGGAGCACCCAATTTGTGTTAATCTCCTTTGTTCCGGTGTCTACTAAATTGGGAACAAATACAAGGAACAGTAAGAAATCTAAAGGCCAGCAAGTGTCTGTAATGTGGCTCCAGTTTTTGAGATAAAACTAACTAAACAGGGACCTAAAGAACAAAACCTGGGCCTGTATACCACCTGGCCTCGTTTATGAGGGGGTGTATAATTGTTTTGTTGAATCCAGCCGTACTGCATGGTCTCCTCCTGTCAGCTCCGTAGCCTACAGCTGAGCAAGAAGGGGGAACCTAGTGGTGCAGGGAAGGGAGGAAGGCCATGCTCACCCCTACCGTCCCACCATCCTGTCGTCCCAGTGAGGCCTCGGTGGCCTGCAGAGACAGCATGGCTGCCACAAGGAGTGGTGAAAAACCACCTGCTGCTCTGGGGCCCTTGCCCAAAAGCTGCCAGATTCCCTCCTCCTTTAGATAAACATCTTTTTCCTAATCCCTCTCCCTCGAGCTAGTCAGCCAATAAAGATGTCATCATTCTAGCATCTTTCTTCCCAAGAACTCAAGATGCTTTGAAAAGTAACATTTTATAAATGCTCCATGTCTCTGAGAAATGAGAGCAGTCCACTTACATGTTACACAGGGGGTTACGCTGGAGTGGAAAGGTTAGGGAAAGAGCTAGAAACAGGATTCAGATTTCCCTTATATTCCTACCAAGACACTTTGCAAGCCGGGCTGGGCTTCAGGCATCAGAAGGTAAAGGATGTAACACACCCAACCTAATAGGGAATAAAGCAGAGATGTACAGCCACCCCTCCTGTTGCCTCTTGAGGCCACTCAGCCAAGAAGTACTTCTCACACATCTCTGAGGGTGAGGCCAAGTTGCAAAGTCTTAGGGATCCAGAGCAGACCTGGGCCCCACCATTTCAGTATTGACAGCCCAGCAGGAGAGTCTTTTGTCGTATGCTCAGACCTACTTGACGGTTCTGTGTAAAACCTGCACGTGTAGGTCTTGTAGAGGTTCCCCCTCTCACTCTAGAACTGTGACCCTTTGTGAGCAGAGAGGCACGCTGCCTGCCCCAGTAAACACTTCCTGAATCCTTGTCTCCATCACAGCACTTTCAAACCATGTCCCTTAAAACTCTGGGTTCTCGGGGGACTGCCGGGTCCTGTGTGTGTGTCTGTGTGTTTGTGTGTATATGTATGGGTGTGTGTGTGTAGGACAGAGTTGGGCATGAGGCTTCCCCTTCACCCAAAGGATTCTGCATTTAACTCCAACCAGTTTGAGGATTCTGCACTTGAAAAAGTCAATTGATAGGAAGGATTTTGCTGTTTAAAAAAAAAAAAAATATATATATATATATATATATTTGAAAGTTGCAGGCTCACAAAATGAAATTCAGACATTGACTGTTTCAGGCTGGTGGCCCATAATTTCCCATCGTGAATTTGGACTGTAGTCTCTGTGAACTGCCAGCACACAATCACACGTGGAATTTTGTGCTTCTGCTCCCCTCTGCCTGGAATACACCTCCACTCTGACCCTTTCTCTCATTTATGGACACCTCCATTTCCTCACACCCGGCCCCCTCATTTGTCAAGATCCAGCTCCCAGTGTCAAGACTCTTTCTGTAATTCTGCCCGCTGGAGTTTGCACACACCCCTGGTAAAGCAGTTCATACACACTGTGTGTGTTTATTTGAGGTCTGACCCTCTCTCCCACCCCCATCTCCATGCTGAACTCACAGACCAGAGACTGGTTTCCGTAACATTGTCCCCTAGCTCAGCACCTTCAGGGTTGTTCTCGGTGAGTGTTTACTGTTGTGAAATAGAACTCAATGAGGCCACAGTTTAGAAATCAAAAGTTATTCAACGTCATTTATATTGTAAAGTGCCTAAACAAAGATGTATTCAATGAATCAGCTTGATGCTGTTACTGTTTTATGATTGCCAGTATCTTCATCAAATTAATTCATTGACTTAATCTAAAAAGTTCATCTTCAAAACCATCATTAGACCACAGAATTAATCTATGGGGCTGCTGCTTCATTTTTTTAAAAGGATTAATGGTAACCCTCTTTTATCTTCTGTGTCTGTTGAACCTTAGAAAAAAGTTATTTTAACAGCACTAAAGAAATGAAAGTCACTATATTTCATAAGTTTAGCCTGTGATTTTTATCAGCGTAGTGATGTATGTTTGTAGCTGAGTTTACATCAAAAATTATTCTTGGGGCCTTCTTGAATGAATTATGGCAAAGAGAGAGAGTCTAGAAGTAGATAAGGTTTTTTGATTTCTGCAATATATTTCCTTTTTCATGTTTTTATCTCTTATAACACAAGTGTCTTGCCGAAGACTGGAACGTGTGACCAACTGGAATAATTTAGTTGTGAAAACAGAGCAGACGTGTTATTAAACAGCCCTCTTTACAAAAAGGCAGTAAGTGTTGGGAGGATAATGAAGTTGTCCCCAGTCCTACTTGAGACATGTTTGTCAGAATTTTGAACAGAAAAGAAATGGTTTTTTAAAACCTTCGAGTATGGCCAGTTTGCAGTGTTTATTGAGAAGGCTGCTGTCAAACCATTAATCTGGTCGTCATAAAGAACACAACTCAAGTTTAATTGATGCCGAATCCAAAATGTATGTGAACAGCTGACTTGGCAAAGGGACTGAGCGTTGAGAGCGCCTGCAGTGAAACACATCGTTACGTGCACTGTGGAGTCAGAAAGGCCCGGGCTCTGAAGCCATGCGCCGTAAATAGCCATTCTGTGACTCTCTCTGCTCCCCTAGCTTCTCCCTCTTTGGCCATGTTCTCACAGGGATGATTTATTGCTTTGTCCCTGTGAGTGTTTAAGACTTGGAACTTAATCCCTAAATAGATACATGCCTTTAAAAAAAATTGTGCATGTAAATATGGACTCTTAATAAAAGTTAGTTGAGAGAAGCAGTGTGTCCACCACCCTGAGAAATTAAGAATAACTTCTGCCTTTCTGGATTTTAAAAAATGCCGTTTGCCGCTATTATTATTCAAATCAGTGATGTCTAAGTCAGATTTTGCCACTCCTTAGGGTATCTTTTGCTGTTTTGAAGGATGTCACTGACCTCTCAAAGATGAATTAATGTGAATTCATTTTAACTGAACAAAGATTTGTATACAGCGTATAGAAGAACGTTTCCAACAGAAAAAAACACAGTTGAATTGTCTCAGAAATAATTCTCCATCCTTATAAGGTCTAGACATAGGCTTTAAATGTGGTGGGCACTCTTTTTAAGTCCTGGTTTCAAATTCCAACAGTGAAACAAAAGCAAGGACCCTTTCTGTGAAATTAGCACCCATCGGGGACTCTGAAGCTGTATTTAAATAAAGTACCAGACTCAAGGATGCCACGTCTGGTTTTATCATAAGAAAGTTGTGCAGGTTTAGTCTTTAAAGGAAGCAGCCTATCATTAAGAAATCAGATTTAAACTTTAATAAAGTAGCTGTCGTCTTTATAGCTGAAAAGAGCTCTGTATCTCAATTAAGTATAGATGATATAAAATCTTAAGGAAGCAACATAATAGAAGTAACCTGATTACATTCTCTTGCAATAGTATAATTTAAAGGAAATCAGATTCCATGGATGCTGGTTGTGTTGGGGGGTGGGTGGGGGGATTGTTTGTTTGGTTTTTTTCAGGGGGTGGGGGGCGGTGGTTCAAAACACTGTTTGGATCCAGGGCAGGAACTCTTTGAGATTGTGAGTTTACCAAACTGCAGGAGACTGTTAAGCCCTGGTGAATAGAACCTGCTGGATATTTGAGCTGAGATTCAGTTAAGGTTTTGAGTTAAATTTGCTGGGTTTATTGGTGACCTCCCACTTAAATGAATCTTTCTTTTCATAAGTACTTGACAAGATCTGTAAAGTAGTGTATTTAATTTACTAATTAAATTAAAGCTACTGAATAATGATTTGTCCACATTGATTTAGCTTAAATAGGAAAGATCAGCATTGTTGTGATCTTCAGCAACCTTAATGGCCGAGCCAGTTAGACACAAAGGCCTCTTGTGTTTTATAGGTCAGGAGTACATAGGTAAGCCCTGGCTATAATTGAATTGCCTGCACTGCACCCTGCCGTTGCAGATTTCCTCTGCCTCCCCGCTCCATTGTTGCACTGGGGCTTAAGAGAATGTTAACGCCGTAATAGGCACAGGGCCTTCCCCATTATACGTCTTGCTATCGAGCGGTTCTGCATGACTAGTTAAAGAAGATGGCAAGAAGATTAATGAAAGCTGGGCTAATACAGAAGGGGGTACTTTTGCAAGACTTCTACCGAGGAGATATTAGAGCTGAACCAGAGCTTGGCTTTTTCTTTATCCTGTGACCTTTGAACCTGCCTTGACTGTTGAGAGCTGCCAGGGAAGTTGACATTTTGATTGATGTTGGTACACGAGTCAGTCTTTCCCATTGAATTCCACATCTGCACGAAAATAGCTTTTCCAGCAGAATTCATACTGGCTCGAAGTGATAGCCCAATTGATGGCTGAACTGCTGTTATGTAGTTTTCATTTAAACCTAAAAGTATCTGATGGTTTAATTCACTATCCAGTTTTCATAGATTATAAGCCTTCACTTATATGTTCTTAATGGGTTTATCAACCCATGGTGAAAGAGCAGTATTAAGGAGTGTTCAAAGATTTGCAAACAGAGCTACAAGGAGGTTTTATGGGGGAGTAAAAGCAGTCATCAAACAAACCCTTCACCATCCTTAAAAAAGAAAAATCAGTCTGAGGGCCCAGGCAGACTGACCTTCAGGTTTTTGTAAATAAAGCAAAGTGTCTGTTTCTGGAAAGCTTTCCATGGGGAAGTCTGAAACCCTGCCTCCGCACTCCACCTGAGCCCCAGCTTAGAGCTGCTCTTGATCCAACCGGATGCTAGTTTCCCTGAACTTGACCTTGGGACACTAGCGTTCTCTCCGAAAGGGATTATTATGGTCTGCTTATAAGACAGAACAGTGCAGATAGAAACCTCTTCATTTGTTCTCACTAATTTTGTTACTTTGTTTGTGAAGCTGCACGCCTCGTGTGTGTGTGTGTGTGTGTGCACGCGCATCTGTGTGTACAGCCCCCACCCTCTCTCCCAACAAAGGCAAGTGAGGAGACTGGCAGAAGGACTCTGGTTTTGTTACTAAAATCAACTTGGGCACATTGCAGCTCATACATTGAATCCTCTGACCACCTGATTTCTTGTCTCCCTGCTTGACAGGAGTAACTCTAACAGACACACACACACACACACACACACGTTGATGTGACAAGTATCTCAACTCCTAAAAGAGGTGGGACCCAGGAATTGTGTCATATTCTTTAGAGGCCCCTGAGATTGTGGGAGGGACATGAGGGTGAGCATTCCGCTACCGCTGGGTGAAGGAGCTGCACCCCGAGGTGTGTGTGTGGGCGGGTGGGTGTCCCTGACCGTGCGGGTGGACTTCTTGCCCCAGTAAGTAAGGCGCTTGCATTTATAGCCATATCCTCAGACTCTGTTGATTCCTAGGAGGTCCAGGATACTTCAGACATCAGGTGGGCAAGCTATGTTGCGTTTTTACTCTCTGACAAGGAGTTATTTCCTAAGTTCCAGATCAAATACGGTAAGTACTGCTCGATTACAAAACACAGCCGACTCTAACATATTAAATACCCCAGTTATTGAATCGCCTTTTCATAAGAGTACTCTGGAGCACAATCAGGAGCAGGCAATGCCTCGTCCTTTTAACAGATATGTTTCCTAGCCCTATTAAAAGGGGTCTTCATCTATCCTGTCAAAGGGAGTCTGCTGGGGTTTTTTAGTTTAATTACACTATCCAATTAAAACTCCTTGCTGCATTTGGATGCGCCTCTCCTTGGGCCTGAGTGGATATGACATTTACAAGGCTCGCCTTTCAAGCAGACAATAGTGTGATTGATGAGGTGCACGTTCAGTGAAGGAGGCGAGTGCCTGTGGAAGTGCTGCTTAGTGCATTTTGATTTATTTATCATCTTCTTCCAAAACAAGGGAGCTGCCGGGGAAATGGGTTTTAGGCAATTGGGGGGGACCACCTCAGTCTTTCCAAGTGTGTGGTAAGGAAAGGCCTGGAGTGTGCCGTAGGATAAAGGTGGAGAAACACTGTTAAGCGTGGGCCCAGCTTGCATCATCGAATGCCAGGCTGCATTCTTAGGTTCTCTGACCCAGTTTGGTTTCTAGTACCCTCCAGCTGTGGTCTGCTGTTAAGTAGGCCATCACTGTGTTTTAGGGAACAGTTGCTGGGGGTGGATAACATTGGCCAGATCCCTAAGAACGCAGCCTGTGGGAGCCAACCCAGCGTGTGTCCCGTTGACTGGCCCAGTCATCATTAACCGGAACCTGACATTTGTACTGGGCATGCCTGTTTATGTTCCCAGTTGCATCCTCCAGCAGTCCAGCAGCTTCTTTCCAGGAGTTAGCAGTCAGTGGCTCTTCCTCTAACTCTGCCTGGCCACACTGAACATTTAAAAGTTGCTTCTTGAATTTGGAATTGGCTAAGAGCAGGTGAGGCTCTTCAACAAAGACATACGGAGCCACAGTGGAGAACTTCTCAAAAGCTGTAATGACAGGGTTTGCCCTGTTAAGCACCTTGTTCTTAACCTGCTCTTCTGCATACCCTCAGCGTATGGTAGTCAAGACTAGTGTGCTTGTCTCTGTTGTTCCTGGAAAAGAGGTATTTAGTACAGTGTGGGGCCTCTGGAAGGGTCAGCACTCCTGAATTTAGGAGGCAGGCGATTCTGCTCTGAGCCCTAGACAGATGATAAGAACAGTAAACCTCTCATATCCATTACCAGGTACTGCAGTTGCTCATGGGGAGCTGCTGGGGGCATGTCTGCTAAGTTTGTAACATATAAGAACGTCTGTGTCTGTGAAGAAAATTGACTGGTACTGAGATACTCAGTGGGTTTTCTTATACTCTGTAAACTTTCTTCATCTTTCCCTAGGACTTACTAATAAATAAGAATTTCCTTGTGTTGACTGGAATATTGGTATCAGAGTAAAAGACATTTGGGGGTATCACCTTTTTTTTCCTCCTGGGAGAAGCCTCCTTTTTGCTATTAAATTTTCACTTAATTGTTGACTTGGGCCTTATAAACCTATAATTTTTTTTAAAGAGTTATATAAGTATAATGGAAGGTTTGCATGCATTTACATTCTCCTTGATTTTAATTATCATTTCCTCAAGTTTTTTTTTCTTGATTGTAACACTAGAAGAGATCCTAATTGAGAAGAAGGTAAGGGCAGAGATTGTTTCCTACCGAAGAAATCTGTGGGAAAGATTTCTCAGCTGGATAAATGATTGGAAAAATCTGTTTCCCTTGCCTCCTGCCAAGCTCCAAACTGTGCTTTCATAATAAATAAATGGAGTGCTTAGGTTTTAAGTTATTCCTGTAGATGTGGAAAAAGTAAGGCATTCTTTCATTAAAATCAACATATGTATTGCTTACAAGACTCCCATAGGCAACTTCCAGGACAGGGTAACTGTAACCAGATTAGCCCTTCTATCATAAATGACTGGAAAACTGCACAGAATGTAAGAAACTGTTCTCAGACTTTGGAAAACAAGCAGTACAGGACTATGAACCCCAGGAGAAGGGAAACAAATGAGGTGAGACCTACGATCACCTCAGCTTTCTTCCAGGGTTTTCCAAGGAGAATAGAGCAGTCTCACTGAGCTAGGAGACACAGATCAGAGTTAGGAGAACTAAAATTAGCAAAATTGAGTATGGAGATTGCCTGGAGTATCCCAGAGGAACCTGGCAGGCTACAGTCCATGGACTCGCAAGAGTCGGACACGACTTAGCGACTAAACCGCTGCCGCCACCAAGTATGAAGGGGAGGGAGCTATACCGAGAGAGCTCTAGGAAGAAGCCCTGTAAAGCCCTTTACTCTTCTGTTGTATACTAAGCTCTGCATGTCTGTGGTGGATCTCACGAATCTGGTCAAAAAACAACTGCTGGGAGCTAGAAACTAACATTCTGGCCAAAACTCAAGTTTATAGCTCCCCAGTCGTTGAAGCATCCAGGACATTTCGTCATGACTCTGGAAAGGCCATATCTTAGGAGTAAGGCTAAACTAGCCCTAGATTAAAGACTGCTTTAATTCTCAAGAAAGTTTTAAAAGGAGTCTTGAAAGGATCAAGCTGATCCACATGTAAATTAACTGACTGCCAGAACAAAGCCCAACAGTCTCTAAAAGATGGTGACAAGAGGCAGACATCACACAGAGCATAGCATTCATAATATCCAACTTTCAGTCAGAAATCACATGGCGTGCAAAGAAGCAGGAAAAATTTGTCCCATAACCAGGAGAAAAATCAATCAGTAGAAGCAGAGTCAGGAGTGGAGAGAGAATAGAATTGGCAAGTAAGTACTTAAGAATTCTTATTATAAGTATGTTCAAAGACTTAAAGGAAAACAGCTCAAAAAGAAGAGAAATGGAACCTTTAAAAAGAACCAAATGAAAATTCTAGAGCTGAGGAATACAATACCTGAATCAAAACACTGACTGTGGGAGCACATCAGGAAGATTAAGAGAAAAGGTCAGAATGTTAGTTATCTGTTGCCACATAACAAATTGTCTCGAAACTCAGTGGCTTAAAACAACAGTAACACTTACTGTCTCGCAGTTTCGTGGGTCGGGAATCCAGCACAGCTTTGCTGGGTCCTCTAGCACAGGGCCTCTCCTCTGGCCGCAGTCACACTGTCAGCCAGGGCCACAGTCTCCTCAGGGTTCAGTAGGGGCAGGATGTGCTTCCAGGCTCACTGAGTAGTTACTGGCAGAGTTCATTTCTTTGTTCACTTCAGTTCCTTACCACATGGGCCTCTCCACAGGGAGGCTCTCAAAATGGCATCTGGCTTCATCCAAATAACCAGAAGCAGGAATGTACTAGGAAGAAAGAAGTTACAGTGTTTTATAACCCAATCTCAGAAATACAGCCCAGCGCTTTTGCTATACTTTATTCATTGGAAGTAAGTCACTAGGTCTAGCCCACAAACAAGACAAGGAGGTTACACAAGGCCATGAAAAGCAGGAGGTGGGATCCTTGAAAGTCATTTCAGAATCTGCCTATTGCAATCAGTGAACTTTAAAGGACAACAGAAAATATTCAAAGTGAAGCACAGAGAAGAAATGGATGAAAAGAACAAAGGCTGTGGAATAATAGCAAATGTTCTAACATACATGTGTTATGTTATGACTCTCAGGGATGGTAGAGAAAACTGTTCCAGATTTGTTTAAAAATTCCAATCCACCAACCTTAGAAGTCCAAAGATGGCCAAATAGGATAAATATAGAGAAAACCACATCAAGGCACATCATAATCAAATTGCAGAAAACCAGTGATAAAGAGAAAACTTAATAAGCAGCCAGAGAGACCAAGATAAGAATAATTTCCCACCAGAAATAATGCAGTCCAGATGATGGAATGACATTGCTTGCTAAAAGAAAATCTTGTCAACCAAGATTTCTATATTCAGTGAAAAAATCCTTCAGAAATGAAAGTGAAGACATTTCCAGACATTAAAAAAATGAAAGAATTTGTGCCGTTAAACCTTCACTCTAAGAAACATGGAAGGCTAGAGGGGGGGAGAAAATTGCCAGATACAAACCCAGATCTACACAAAAGAATCAAGAGTACACAAAATGTCACCATTAGCAACTATACAGAATGAACAAAGAAAAAGGAAATAAGCCAGACCTCTTTGAACAGAGATTGACAAACTCTGGCCCATAGGCTAAATCCAGCCCACCGCCTATTTTTGTATGGCCTATGCACTAAGAATTGGAGAAGGCAATGGCACCCCACTCTAGTACTCTTGCCTGGAAAATCCCATGGATGGAGGAGCCTAGTAAGCTGCAGTCCATGGGGTCCCTAAGAGTCAGACACGATTGAGCGACTTCACTTTCACTTTTCACTTTCATGCATTGAAGAAGAAAATGGCAACCCACTCCAGTGTTCTTGCCTGGAGAATCCCAGGGATGGGGGAGCCTGGTGGGCTGCCATCTATGGGGTCGCACAGAGTCGGACATGACTGAAGTGACTTAGCAGCATGCACTAAGAATAGTTTTTAACGTGAATATTTGCAATTGATTTGATGATATGGGACATTAGTTTTGAATTCCATTTTTTAAGCGAAACATCATTTCCCCTCAAAAAAAAAATTCTGTCCTCAGGAACAGCTTGTAGTACCCCTCAGAAGATACATTTGATTGTTATATTTTGAATTTTTTTAATTTAAAAATGTAGAATTTTTCTCTTGTTATAAAAGTGTCTATTAAAGAGCCTTAACTTTGCCTGTTGGCCCACAAAGCCTAAAGTATTTACTGTCTGGAAAAGTTTATCTTGGAGAGTGAGAGTGAAAAGACAAAGAATCTACCAAGTGTCAGGCAGTGTCCCAAGTGCTTTATATGCACTGCTTAGTTCTTGCAACAACTCTCTGAGGTTTATGTACATGTGTTATAGAAATCTCAGTTGATTTTATCCTAGGATTGCTTAATCTTAGTAACAACTCTGTGAGACAGATATTATTCCCATTTCATAAGTGAGGAAACTAGGACTCAGAGAAGTTATGTAGCTTGTCTGAAGTTGCGTATAAGTGGTGACAGAGACTTATTCTCTTCCCTGTGCACTGAACCAAAGCCAGGGCACTTAAACCTCTGTGCTTTTTAGACGGAAGAGTATCCCTAGGCCCCCAGCTCATAAAGTCTTTCTTTTTTTTTCTTGCAAAAATACTCTTTATTGACAAATTTATTGAGTATTTTGAGGACTTTGGGTTTTATTTTATTTTTAATTGGAGGATAATTACGGTACTGTGCTGGTTTCTGCCATACATCAACATGAATCAGCCATAGGTATGCATATATCCCCTCCCTCTTGGACCTCCCTCCCACCTCTCGCCCATCCCACCCCTCTAGGTTGTGACAGAGCACTGGATTTGAGCTCCCTGTGTCATACAAATTCCCACTAGCTATTTATTTCTTAACAGATTTTAACTATGCTTAGTTATCTGGTTTCTCCTCCTAGAGGATATTAAATGCAAAAAAATACAAGGGCGAGAAAGAATTATAGAACTTAATAATAAAGACAGTGGAAAGTGAAAACTGACAAGAGCTGACCAAAAATGAAACAAAACAAAAAATGTTAAAAAGCAGTCCAAAAACAATAAGCACAGTAGTATGGCAGTATCTTTGGAGAAGGCAATGGCACCCCACTCCAGTACTTTGCCTGGAGAATCCCATGGATGGAGGAGCCTGGTAGGCTGCAGTCCATGGGGTCGCTAAGAGTCGGGCACAACTGAGCGACTTCCCTTTCACTTTTCACTTTCATGCATTGGAGAAGGAAATGGCAACACACTCCAGTGTTCTTGCCTGGAGAATCCCAGGGACGGGGGAGCCTGGTGGCTGCCGTCTGTGGGATCACACAGAGTCAGTGAGATGTAGCCCTGAGGAAATCATGATATTCAATATTTATAAAGGTGAACATGGTAACACAGTATTTATTTTCCTTATACTCTAATACAGGGCTTCCCTGCTGGCTCAGATGGTAAAGAGTCTCCTGCCTACAATGTAGGAGACCAGGGTTCAATCCCTGGGTCAAGAAGAACCCACTTCAGTATTCTTGCCTGGAGAATTCCATGGATAGAGGAGCCTGGCAGGCACTAGTCCATGGGGTCATAAAGAGTCAGACATGATTGAGTGACTAACACTTTCACTTTCATACTCTAACATGGGAGGAAATTTTGTGATATGGAGTTTTTATGCTTAAGATGGAAAAGGTATGTTTTTTGCATAAAGGTCACTCAAGCTGTCTGCTGCACGGGTTGGATAGCTGAGATTTTATCTAATTTAGCCTCCCAAGAGAACCTGCAAACTCAAACTTGCTACAAACTGAGGACAGAATTTTCAGATACAGAATTTGTTTCTTGCTTGTCTGCCTCTTTAAATGCTAAAGAATGAAACTCAACCAATACTTGGTTACTGAAATGCCATATTATATTTTGTTAGAACAACTGACACATGAATCGAAGCATCAAAAGACCCCATAAATATTGTTTTAATTCTTTTGCTGACATACATCTGCTGCATAGGAGGGTAGAAGACCTGTCTCAAGGAGAAGGACTTGTGAAATTGTGTGAGTTGCAAGCTGAAACTCATTTCATGGAACTCAGTTTATACTTGAAAGAGCAACTGACAAACTATAGTTATTCAAGCCTAACTATTTAGCATACATTTTCTTGAACATAAAGGAAGTAATCCTGCCATTTCACAGAAAGTTAGTTAGTATTTGATGCCAGGGATGAAATTCAGGCTTTTGGATGAAAATTAGAGTCTCAGAAAATTTGTATCCATCACTGTGAACTTCATTTCTCATTATTTTTCTGAAGAGATCAGTAACGATAATTAATGAATATTGAGATTTTTTTAATATTGTATAATGTGTCAACATATGGAAGACCTGTGTATTTTCTAGACTACTGCATGTTGTTACAAAACCACCCAAGAGTAAAAACGTCATTTAGGGGCTTCTCTGTTGGACTGCAAGGAGATCCAGCCAGTCCATTCTGAAGGAGATCAGCCCTGGGTGTTCTTTGGAAGGAATGATGCTAAAGCTGAAACTACAGGACTTTGGCTACCTCATGCGAAGAGTTGACTCATTGGAAAAGACTCGGATGCTGGGAGGGATTGGGGGCAGGAGGAGAAGGGGACGACAGAGGATGACATGGCTGGATGGCATCACTGACTTGATGGAGGTGAGTCTGAGTGAACTCCGGGAGTTGGTGATGGATAGGGAGGCCTGGCGTGCTGCGATTCATAGGGTAGCAGAGTCGGACACGACTGAGCGACTGAACTGAACTGAACTGATGGTCCAGTGGCTAAAACTCCATGCTCCCAATGCAGGGGGCCCAGGTTCAATCCCTAGTCAAAGAACTAGATCCTACATAGCGCAACTAAGAGTTCACATACTGCAGTTAAGATTCCAAATGCCACAACAAAGACTTGATGCAGCCAAATAAATTACTATTTTTCTTTAAAAGAGTCATGCAAAGTGCAAGACAGACCAATGAATTTAAGTGTAACGATACAAAAAGTTTATTCATATGGTTTTAGATTCCACATTGCAGCTAATCTTTAAGGAGATATCATTTATCAAGTTTTGTATAATATCAAAGAATATTTACAGAGAATATTAAAAATACTCCTTTTTCAAAAAACATATCTATGCGAGGCTGACTTTTTCTCATATGCTTCAACCTAAGCAGTCACAACAAATCAAAGTGCAAAAACAGAATATAATACAGCTATACTCTGTCAAACCAAATATTTTATAATTTTCAAAACTATACAGTAATGCCAGATTTTTCATTAAAGCTTTGTTGTTTGAGGGAATATAAGGGTTTCGCCATTAAAAAATACATTGTGTTGACTTGCAATAAGTTTATTATTTTTTAATGGATTAATAGCTTTTAAATTTCTCAGTTTTAATTTCTAATATAATAATAATAGATATAATCCACATAAAAGCTTTTAGGGCTCCTCAGTAATGTTTGCGTGTAAGGGGATTTGGAGCCAAAGTGTTTGACAACTGCTAATCTAGGGTCTCGAAAATCATCTAAGAAGTTTGGACTTTATTCTGAAGATAGTGGGGAAAGAAACACTGTAGAGTTTTATGTCGGGGAGTAATAGGACCAGGTGTGTGTTATAAAAGGACGACTCCTCTAGGTAGATCTTTGGGTCTGAAGAGGACGTGACCCAAAGAAGGAAGACCAAGAAGCAGTACCAGATGGTCAGGACTGGGTGGAGGGCGGTGGTCACAGGATGAGAAGGGATGGAAGATAAATGTATGAAAACTATTTAGGGGACAAATGCTTGGGACTTGGTGAGCCTCCAGGGGCAGTAACAGAGCTTTGAACATTTGTTTTTTGCTGCATCGGGTCTTAGTTGTGGCATACAGGCCTAGATGCTGCGGGGTAGGTGTGACCTTAGTTCCCTGACCAGAGATCGAACCCCCGTCCCCTGTATTGGAAGACAGGCTAACCACTGACCATCATAGAAATCCCCAGAGCTTTTGATTTAAGGGGAAACGTAGACTTCAGCTCTGGACGTGCACCACTGCAGGCCGTAGAGGATGGCGGCTACGGTTGGCTCTGAAAGTCTGAAGAAAGGTCTCAGCCAGACACCTGTTGTGGGATCATCAACATCTGACCCTGCTAAGTCACTTCAGTTGTGTCCAACTCTTTGCAACCCCTTTAAGAGTGTAAGGGGATTTGGAGCCAAAATGTTTGACAACTGCTAATCTAGGGTTAAATAGATTAAGGGACTAGATCTGATAGAGTGCCTGATGAACTATGGACAGAGGTTCGTGACATTGTACAGGAGACAGGGATTAAGACCATCCCCATGGAAAAGAAATGCAAAAAACCAAAATGGCTGTCTGGGGAGGCCTTACAAATAGCTGTGAAAAGAACAGAAGCGAAAAACAAAGGAGAAAAGGAAAAATATTCCCATCTGAATGCAGAGTTCCAAAGAATAGCAAGGAGAGATAAAAAAGCCTTCCTCAGCAATCAATGCAAAGAAATAGAGGAAAACAACAGAATGGGAAAGACTAGAGCTGTCTTCAAGAAAATTAGAGATACCAAGGGAATATTTCATGCAAAGATGGGCTCAATAAAGGACAGAAATGGTAGGGACCTAACAGAAGCAGAAAATATTAAGAGATGGCAAGAATACACAGAAGAACTGTACAAAAAAGATCTTCACAACCCAGATAATCACGATGGTGTGATCACTCACCTAGAGCCAGACATCCTGGAATGTGGAGTCAAGTGGGCCTTAGAAACCATCACTATGAACAAAGCTAGTGGAGGTGATGGAATTCCTGGAGCTATTTCAAATGGAGCTATTTCATTTGGAGCTATTTCAAATCCTGAAAGATGATGCTGTGAAAGTGCTGCACTCAATATGCCAGCAACTTTGGAAAACTCAGCAGTGGCCACAGGACTGGAAAAGGTCGGTTTTCATTCCAATCCCAAAGAAAGACAATGCCAAAGAATGCTCAAACTACCGCACAATGGCACTCATCTCACATGCTAATAAAGTAATGCTCAAAATTCTCCAAGCCAGGCTTCGGCAATACGTGAACCATGAACTTCCAAATGTTCAAGCTGGTTTTAGAAAAGGCAGAGGAACCAGAGATCAAATTGCCAACATCCGCTGGATCATGGAAAAAGCAAGAGAGTTCCAGAAAAATATCTATTTCTGCTTTATTGACTATGCCGAAGCCTTTGACTGTGTGGATCACAAGAAACTGTGGAAAATTCTGAAAGAGATGGGAATACCAGACCATCTGACCTGTCTCTGAGAAACCTGTATGCAAGTCAGGAAGCAACAGTTAGAACTGGACATGGAACAATAGACTGCTTCTGAATAGGAAAAGGAGTACGTCAAGGCTGTATATTATCACCCTGCTTATTTAACTTATATGCAGAGTACATCATGAGAAACGCTGGACTGGAAGAAGCACAAGCTAGAATCAAGAGTGCTGGGAGAAATATCAATAACCTCAGCTATGCAGACGACACCACCCTTATGGCAGAAAGTGAAGAGGAACTAAAAAGCCTCTTGATGAAAGTGAAGGAGGAGAGTGAAAAAATTGGCTTAAAGCTCAACATTCAGAAAACGAAGATCATGGCATCTGGTCCCATCACTTCATGGGAAATAGATGGGGAAACAGTGGAAACAGTGTCAGACTTTATTTTGGGGGGCTCCAAAATCACTGCAGATGGTGACTGCAGCCATGAAATTAAAAGACGCTTACTCCTTGGAAGGAAAGTTATGACCAACCTAGATAGCATATTCAAAAGCAGAGACATTACTTTGCCAACAAAGGTCCGTCTAGTCAAGACTATTGTTTTTCCAGTAGTCACGTATGGATGTGAGAGTTGGACTGTGAAGAAAGCTAAGCACCGAAGAATTGATGCTTTTGAACTGTGGTGTTGGAGAAGACTCTTGAGAGTCCCTTGGACTGCAAGAAGATCCAACCAGTCCATCCTAAAGGAGATCAGTCCTGGGTGTTCATTGGATGGACTGATGATGCTAAAGCTGAAACTCCAATACTTTGGCCACTTCATGCGAAGAGTTGACTCATTGGAAAAAACCCAATGCTGGGAGGATTGGGGGCAGGAGGAGAGGGGGATGACAGAGGATGAGATGGCTGGATGGCATCACCAACTCGATGGACATGGGTTTGGGGAGACTCCGGAAGTTGGTGATGGACAGGGAGGCCTGGCATGCTGCAATTCACAGGGTCACGAAGAGTCGGACACGACTGAGTGAACTGAACTGAATCTAGGGTCTCAAAAATCATCTAAGAAGCTTGGACTTTATTCTGAATACAGTAGGAAAAGAAACACTGGAGAGTTGTAGCCCACCAGGCTCCTCTGTGCATGGGATTCTCCACGCAAGAATACTAAAATGGATTGCCATGCCCTCCTCCAGGGGATCTTTCCAACCCAAGGATCGAACCCACATCTCTTATGTATCCTGTATTGGCAGGCGGGTTCTTAACCACTAACAGCACCTGGAAAGCCCCATCAACATCTGGGTAGTAATTAAAACCCGATGAGCAAACCTGGCAGAGGAGAAATGGAATTAGAAGTGATGAGAGTCAAGGACAGGACACTGGGAAGACCATCATTTAAGAGAGAGAGGAAGGACAAGACGGCCACAAAGGAATATAAGAAACGGATTGATAGGAGAAGTCAGCTGAAGAAGCAATTGACTGTGGCTTCATGGGAAGAGAGGACTTCAAGAGAAGTATCAGATACAGTTGAGGAGCCAAGCAAAATAGAAGCCAAGAATTATCAACTGGATCTCTCATAGAGGTCGTAGTGACCTTAGCAAGAGTGTTTTCAGTAAATTAGAGGAAGGAGGGAAATCACATTGCCATGGGAGTTTTTATAATCAGCTTTAATTATGTTTATAGGAGCAAGCCAAAGAGGGGAGGGGCTGAATAACTCAGGCAAAAGTGTAAGTGGATCACTCTGTCCTGCTCCAGAGGTCAAGGAGCTCATTCCAGTTACTGGGGCCTCTGCCACTATGGGGGGCTCGGAAAGGAGCACCAGCCTTGTGGGTTCAATTAAATTGAACTGAAGCTCGTGTGGGCAGCTGGGCATGCTACTTGCAGTGGAGGGTTTTCAGCCCAGAGACCAAAGCATCCCAGGCCATCCGTTTCCCTCAAAAAATCCAATGAGAGCTTTCCACCCACTTCTAGGCCCGAGGGACCAGAAAAGGTCAGACCCTGAAAACCCACTTCTTAAAAGTATCTGTGTCTGATGTAAAGGAATTCAGAAACAATCCAGGAGGGCAGAGATGTCCTTCATAGCCTTACCTATAATACTGTCAATATTATAAGTAACTTAAATGCCCAGCACAAAGATGGTAGCATGAGCCATGGCACATACCTACTTAATGGAATAAAAGGTAGCCACTGAAACAGATGGTTGTGGAGATGATGTCAGCAAGGAAAAGGCTATCATAAAATGTTAACAGCAGAAATTATCCCCCAATTCTGGTATACCGTCTGACTACAATTGTGTAGAAACAGACATGAGGATGATTGGAAAAGAGATGCTGCCTGTCACTGTGCCGGTGTTGGTATTATGGAGGTCAAGGGTGGAAGTTTTTCCCATGTCTTCTCAATGTCTCATAATTTTAAAATATATTTTATATTTTTTAATTGAAAAAGAAAATTCAAATTTACTTTTGGCTTTCCTGGCAAGTGACGGCCCCTGGAGGGTTTTGGACACAGGTGGGCTGCCGGCTCGATTTGGAAGTCCCGCTCTGACCCGTCATTGACGGCCACAGTCAGTGCCCGCAGATCGTTTAGAAGGGAGCCTCCTCTCAAACCACAGTCTCGGGTCCCTTGGCAGTGAAGGTCTGGGGCCCTTCTTTCAGCAGGAGCGTGGAAACTGCTGGCCCTCTGCTTCAGCTGCCCCATCTGTGACGACAGCAGCTTTGTCTGAATGGCCACTCCCCTCCATTGACCAGAAGAACCTGTTTTTCAACACAGCCTTTTGTTTAAGTTAAAACTCATAATGCCGATGATAAATTACAGCACAAAAGCTCAAAGATCTCGGTTTCTGACATCTGTGCTGCTAATTAGTTTCTGTTCAGTGTTACGTTCCATCTTCTCTGTTTTCCTTTGGAAAAAAAAAAAAAATACGTAAATGTAAATACATTTTCACATATCCAGACTTTCATTTCAATATTCAGAAGCAGACATATAGTTTCAGTGCCCTGAGCAAATCTGGATATGTGGCCAGGGATTGGATACTTCAGTTTATATTCCATTATATTGCATTTTTATTCCTACAGCTCTGAAAGCAAGTCTGCTCAAAGAAAGCCCAATTAAAAACCAGATCTTCAAAATAATGAGGATGTTAGCTTCAAATACCAGTCCCATCACAGCCGTAACAATGACGGCCACCACCCGCCTTGAGCCCCCACTGCATCTGAGCACCATGTGGGGTGTCACGGGCGCTGTCTCCTCCCAGGCACATCTGGCTCTGGGGGCAGTGCCTCCCACGGTCTCAGCACTGCAACTCAGCACACCTGGATTTCTTCCCAAGTCTCTGACCAGCGCTCACATTTTCCCCCTCTGCATCCCAGGCTTTTGTTATGCTTTAATTTCCAAACAATTTAACAACCCAAGCAAAATCATTTGGACTAATTGGAATATCAGGCTTTGTGTTCTCTTTTACGGCATTACTGATACCCAGGCATGCCTCAGAGGCATTGCAGATTGGATTCCAGGCCAACCATAGTAAAGCAAGTCAAAAGCAAGTCACGCACATTTTGGGGGGTTCCCCAATGCATATAAAAGTTATATCTACACTATATGTAGTCTGTTAAGTGCGCAATAGTAACATTATGTCTAAGAAAATAATTTACATACCTTAATTTTAAGATACTTTATTGTTGAAAAATGCTCACCATCATGATAGTGCTCAGTTGCCACAAACCTTCAATTTGTTTAAAAAAAAAAAAATGCAGTATCTGCAAACCATAGTAAAGGAAATAGCCATATAACACCATCATTCTTCCTCAGCGGGCCTTTGTACAGTTTGCCCCTATGGCTCACTCCTTTCCTGTGAGAGCTGCTCATTTTCGTTGAGTTTCCAAGAGTAACCTGCCCGCCTCTCGTTCCCTGTCACATCCCAGGACATGGAAGGCTGCAGCCGAGGAGGGCACTTGAGCCCTCTTGCCCATTTACCTGAGGTGAGCCTCGAGGCGCCCGAGGCTGAGGAGGGTTTGGTAACAGACTTCTGTCACTTTGTGTCTCGGTTCTGTTCAGTCGGTGTTGAAATGCCAGTGATCCCATCTACCCAGACAGTGCTGGTGGAAATTTACCACGCAGCATAAACTACTCATGGTTACTGATAGATTCATTTCCAGAACTAGGTCAGTTAACTCGTTTCACTTTAATCTGTGGGCTTTGGATTGGGTGAAATTATACAAGTGTGAATTCTGCTTATTAACTATTCTATTGTAACAGCATTTCCAAGTCCTGCCACAGTTCCTTCTCTACGGTTCTCAAGTTGATCCCTTTCTCAGCATCCTTTTTGCCCCCGTCTAGCTCCTACCTAGAGGACTGTGGCAGTTGGTCCCCCAGCCTCTAGGCCCTGGGGAGTCAGGGTGAATGCCCCAAGGCACAATTTGACCATTTACTGCCCAACTTAGAGCCCACTAGTGGCTCCCTCCCCAGCCCTTCAGTCTGCCCTGTGTCCCACCACCTCCTGCCTGTCCACTGCTCGGAGCGCCATCTGGAAGGCCTGCTGCCTTTTGTCCTGTAGGTTGCTCTGTCCTTACCCTGTTACATCCTTCTCCACTCCACCTCTACCCAGCTGACCCCCCTTCCTCCTTTAGGATGACTCAGACAGGCGTCAGCTTCTGTAGGAAACTGCCTCTGATGGCCCTTCTGCCTCCAGGCCAGCCCGCTCCCCTGGGGTCTCCCTGCCATCTCCCTGTGATCCCCTTCCTCATCCTGCTCATCGTCCTTTTCTCTCGGTGTTCCTGGTGTCCATCCCTCTGGCCTGGGCACTCGCCTGCGCTCCTGGCAGGATCTGAGTGAGTCAACCTGCCCTTCTGGCCACCCAGCAGCACAGGGATCCCTGGAGCAAGGGGAAGAGCCGCAGAATGAAAACTGATGGAACGCCTCGACCACACGCTCCAGGGCTCCAGCAGGGCTGACAGTGTGACTCCAGGTTAACTCGAGCTCACCACCCCCCGAGTCCTCCCACTGAGCAGGAAGGGGCTGTCAGCAGGGATGTCCCCCCACCCCCTAACGCATTTATTGGCTCTGTAAGAGTCCCTTGAGGGCCGACTTGAATTCTGATGCAGGCTCCCCAGATAGCATTCTCTGTATCCTCCCTCGGTGATGGGAATGTTTTCCTGGAAAGGTCAGCCAAGTCCGAGGCTTCAGCGACGTGGGGTACACACTTCATCACTCCCGCTTGCTTCCCTCTTCCTTGGGGGTCTGAAAAGAGCACTGGGGACAGACAAGGGACGCTCACAGCCTCCGATCTCAGCACGTTTGTAGCCTCCGGACCCAAATATGCTGCCGTCCCAGAGACTTGCCATGGGACGATAGTTTGCTTTTGCCCTGTGACTGGTGTGTAGGTGAACCACAGGCCTCTTTCCGTGAGCCCGTATGATCCCAGGGGACAGTGTGGAGGCTTTCATCAGAGGCCCGAGGCCCCCGCAGACCGCGTGTCACATGTGCCGTGTGTGGGTTTGGCTCTTCCTGAAAAGCGCCTGCCAGACAGGTTTTTAATGGTGTCTCGGTTGTTCAGGCAAAACACGCTGTAGTGACTGGAGGTGTTGGTTTTGTTTTGTCAGTGACGAGTGGGAGCAGGTGGGATAGACAGTCCGTGAGATCACTTATCAGGGTGGTCAGTGAACCCCGAAGCTTCGGGTCCATGGGTCTCCCCAAGACCTTCTGGTTCTTTGCAGCCCCAGGCGCTGGAGTCTGTGTCTGTCATGGCCAGGTGTCAGCGGCAAGGCCTCCTGGAGGGGGCGTCTCTGTTTGTCCTTCACAGCCCTGTGACCTTCATAGACATCTCTGCTCGGTCACAGTACGGCCATCAGAGAGATCCGCATTGTACTAACACATGGCCGTATCACCATCGAGACTCAGATGGCTCCTAGCTGAATCCTGTGAGATCAAGGAATACACACACGCGCACCCTGACATACAGATACACCCTCTTAACATGAGATCCACTTCTCAGAAACAGGTAATTTATACATTCACAAAATGATGAACTTTCAGCTAAGAATTCTAACATTTCAATACCACGATTGAGAACCAGGCTACATTTGTCAAGTGACCGAAAGCGAGGTTTTTCAGAAATTATTAGCTAGTTTTTTCAATATTGAATTTATAGTCACGATGAGTATATCACCGTGATGTTTCCAGGATAAAATACTGGCACTTTCACTTTTCTGGCCCCAGACGTTCAGCATATATCAGTTTATTTGGGGAGATCTGAAGAATTAGCTACTGTAAATAAAGTTTCCAAGAAGGTTTCTCCGGGAAAGAGGTGAACTTACAGTAATATGGGTGATATATTATTAATTAATAACTATGACCAGCCACTGCTTCAATTAAAAGGACAACGGATGAGAACGCCTAATAGCATATACTGAATCTTAGTCTCAGGAGCACCAAAGTTGCAGAGCAGACGGGGGAAGCGTTGTTTCTGAGGCTGGTTAGTAGGAGGCCTCTGGGACCGAGGTGTCGCCAGCTGCCCCTTGGTCTGGGAATGTTTGCTGAGCTGTGACTGCACCTCTCTCTGGAGCAATGCTCCTTTGGTTGCCAAAAGCGGAAACCCACTTCAGAACAGCTCAAGGAGAAAGAGGACTTTCTGGGAGGGCCACAGAGGTCTCCCAGAACCCAAGGACAGCATGCCCTGATGGCCAGGGAGAGTGTCACGTGGGGCTGACGCGGGCAGGCGCCTGGAGGAGGGAATCTGATTGGCACGTCTGGCCCCAAGGACAGCCACGGGGGTGTGGTCACAGCTGCAGGGGGTGTGACACGTAGGCGGGCTTCTCTGACGGCCGAGCACTGTGTGGGAAGATGTCTAGGAATGTGTCCCATGGAGGTGCCGGTTGAGCTGGAGGGCCAGCATGGGCAAGTCTTTTAGAGACAAGTTAACAAGTGAGGACATCCCCGGTGTGGACAGGTGGGTGTGTGCAGTGCCCCGGGCTGGTCTGTGGCACCAGAGGGTGTTGGAGTGCGATGAGGCCAGACCAGGAAGCAGTCCCAGCAATGACAGGGTTGCCCTGAGGGTGGTAGGAAAGGGGTGCAGAAGAATTCAGATCTCTGGGAGTTCGAGTGTTAAGAGGATCTGGCCTCCTGAGGTCAGTCTGCTGTGTGAGGCGGCAGCTTTCAGAGCAGCCTCTCCATGCGCTCCTCTACCCCCAGCCCACCCATCCTCCCAGGAAATGACCAGAGGCCTTGGGAGCAGCCTCCACACGGGAGGGGTCACACGACCCGGACTCCCCTCCCTCAGGAGCCGGCCCTGGAGACCCTCGTAATCGCGTTACTATCGGCCTTTCCCCTTCCTGTTGCTCATTTATTTGACTTTAAGCACAGTTATTTTATTTTTAGAGGAATAATTTGGAGTTAATTGGCCTTCTGCCTTAAAAAATACCACCATTTCCATGTAATGATCGTGTGGGAGTAGTTCCATAGAGCCTTGCACCCACCCTCTAGGCTGTGGAAAGGGACCTGACTCTCCCCCCACCCCTCGGCCTGTGATGATGAGGTGAACCGCTCCAGGAAGAGTGGCTGCTGGGCAGCCTCCACCTGCTGTCCCGGGAACTGGACGATGAAAGGAGAATCTGGGGGGCCACCCCCGAGGTGATCTGCCAGAGCCCCTCACTCCACCTTTTCTCTGTCCCTGCAGGTCACGCAATATTTAAACTCACGTATCTAAGCAATCACGACTATAAACACCTCTACTTCGAATCTGACGCCGCTACCGTCAATGAAATCGTGCTCAAGGTGAGTGTTCCTTCTTGGCCCAGGCCCGGGGTGTGCAGGGCTGCACGCCCCACCCTCGCACCCCTGTCCCACAGCACTGATGAGGCTCCCGGGCCAGTTCTGCAGAGACGCTGCGCTGGCTACAGGTCGCCCGGCTGGTGCGCACCCAGGCCTGGGCCACGTCATAAGTCAGCTGCTCTGCGCTGAGGGGCTCCCACCCCTCCAGTGTGTGACTCTGGCCAGTCACATCACCTCTCTGGGCCTCTGTTTCTCCTCCTGTAAAATGGGGATCATGTTAGCTACCCTGCTCCACCCCACCAAAGGGCTGCTAGAGAGAATATTAAATGAGATGCGGTGAGCCTAGCTAGTTAAGTGATCATTCATTTTCCTTTTAAGAGTAGACATCATCAAGTATTAATAATAGTAGTACAAGTACTAAGATCTACTGAAGGGTCCAAAGTGCAGGATCTGAGCCAGGCACTTGACCTGTCCCCTCTCAAGGAGCCTTCACACCTCGGTGAGATAGTGATATAAAATCATTCCCATTCCCTAGATGAAAACAGAGGCTCAGGGGAAAACGCTCAGCCAGGATTGGGACTTGGCAGAACTGCAGCCTGACCCCAGGTTTGGGGGATTCTAGAACCTGTGCTCCTAAGGCCCCAGGTGTGCATGGCATTCAGGAATTAAACAGGAGATTTCGGTGAAATGAATTGTTTCACAGAAACATTTTGAGTT
Source organism: Bubalus kerabau (assembly GCF_029407905.1). Taxonomy (NCBI): domain Eukaryota; kingdom Metazoa; phylum Chordata; class Mammalia; order Artiodactyla; family Bovidae; genus Bubalus; species Bubalus kerabau. Next base: position 99,120,048 of record NC_073634.1, on the reverse strand, counting down.
TACCAAAGATTTTCAAAAGTGGTAGATGAGAATTAAAAGGATAAAGCTGCCAGGAGGAGAATTTAGAGCCGAGACAAGAGTATTGTAACCAGTTGGATGGAAAGCAGAGGATTTGTAGACTACCCCAGGTCAAAGCCCATCAGAACAGCCAGCGGGCGGTGCCTGCCTGGAGTGCTTGAAACCAGTGATCTAAGAGTTACCTGCCCGCGTCCCCAGGCCATGAACCCCAGGGAGCTCATGGCCACACTCGGGCCAGGTAGAGAAATACTCCCATTACCCCGTCAGGGCTGGCCTTTTTTTTTATAGCCAACATTAAAATATTCAAGACTTGAGAAGGATTCTAGTAAAATTATAATCCTGTGTTTGACATAAAAATAATTTTCACAACAGCAGATTGATGACAGAAACACAGGTTTATGACTTCAGTGCGAGACTGCGGAAGAACAAGTGCAGAGAAATCATTTTCCAGGACCAAACGCTCCCTGGAAGCAGATGCTTTTCTGCAAAATCCCCGAGGCCTAGTGCCTTCCCTAAATTGTCTGTTTTCATATGAAAATGCTTGCAGAAATATTGCATCGTGCTCGAGTCTCCAGGAGAGTCCCAGCCTGATTTACTTAGAGAAGCTAATGGTCGCGATCCTGATGGAAGATTAAATTTCACATCTCCAATCTCTGATTTCTAAAGCAATTTAAATACTTATCCTGATCCGCCATTGCCAGTGTTTTCGTGGGGCTTTGCACCCATACTCAGTGACTGTGGCCCCACTTAATGGAAGTGCTTCCGTCAGAGGTTCTTCTCAAGTTGGTCATAGCCGCCGGTAGTGTATGTGCTGGTTCTAGAATTAAGGAGTTTCACATAAAACAAGAGCTTTAGACTGAAACTGAAAGGAGGAAACAAGGATGAGAGGCTGATGTCAGACCATTACAAATAGGCAACTTGCCATCAGATTATTCTTATCTCATTGTCTTTTTCCCCATGGGACCCATTTATTGAGCACCAACTGTCTACAAGACCTTTGATGTACATGATCTCATTTCATTCTCACAACTGCCCTGCCCCTTGTAGACATTATTGTGTATGTGTGTGAGCTCAGTTGTGTCCGACTCTTTGCAGCCTCATGCACTCTAGCCCGCCAGGCTTCTCTGTCCATGGGGTTTCCCAAACAAAAATACTGGAGTGGGTTGCCATTTCCTACTCCAGGGGATCGTCCTGACCCAGGGATCGAACCTGTGTCTCTTGTGTCTCCTGCATTGGCAGGTGGATTCTTTACCACTGTACCACCTGGGAAACCTGTGGACACTATTACCCCCACTTCATAGATGAAAATACAGAGGCCCAAGGCTCCAGAGCGCACAGAGGTAGAGTGTCCGCTTGAACCCAGCTGAGCAGTCCCAGACTCCCCCACCCCCACCCCACTTGAGATAGAGTTGAGCTAAGCCGTGTGTGGTCCCTAATTCTGCAGGCTTCGAGATGAATCTCAGAGGAATCATTGGTCTCTTCAGGTTGGGTTCTTCTCATGATCGAGTGATGGAGGCTGTGACTTTATTGACCATGAAAACTCCCTATATTTTTATGCCTTAAGCTGTAAAGTGCATTGAAAGTGAAACACTCTATAGTGCATAAAATTGTGCAAGTTTTAAGCCACAGCATATTAACCAGCTAATGGCAGACCAAAGGGCGTTTTTATCTTTTGATTATTACATTAATCTTCCATTAAAATTATCTATGTGATTATCACAAAGCATTGAAGATAATAAATTTAGGAAATACTTGGCCTGTTAAGGATCATTTTTAAATGCTCTTGTCAAGTTACATGTGCCAAAAATACACTGAAAACAGTAGGCTGGCTGATTGTGCAAACAACTGAATCCAAAGATTGCTCTTATTAAGCATGATAAAGCCCCTTCTTTCCATGCATCGTCTGTGGTGTCCCACGTCATCACCCGGCCCTGCCGGCCTCATGATTTATTGCTCTCAGCTGGTAACTTGGCGAGGCAGCGGGCCAAGCATGTCAAGCCTTCTGTACTCAGACACCAGCCCTTAACGCCTGCTGCTGGCGACTGTCAGAGCAGAAAGTTTGGAGGGGATGCCATGACAGAGCCCCAGCCCCACACGAGCCAGGCAGTCTGAACTGCTCCCCCCTCCAGCACCTCCGTTCTTCCTCGATCAGCAGAGGCCTCTCCCCTCGGGGCAGGACACATGGCCCCCAATGTAGAATCAACAGAAGAGGTGGCTCAGTTCTCTAGCCAGGAGTATTCAGGTTTCTTAACTTTCAGATCTTTGAGGTTGGAGAGAAACGGTGTTGGTTCACGGACAGGCCCAGCCAGAGGGCTGCTGGGGCAGTGGGACAAGGGGCGTCTGAGGAGGTGAGGGGTGGGGGGCTCTGAGAAGGTGGGGAGCGGGAGAACTGATTCAGGTTCTAACCCAAACTCTTACAAGCTCCGTAACCTCAAGTAAACGGCATTACCATTCTGAGCCTCGGTTTTCTCCTCTGTACAGTGGGGATAACAATAGCAGCCACCTCCTCCTAAGGCCGTTGTTGTTGTTTAGTCGCTAAGTCATGACCGACTCTTCGCGGCCCCATGGACTGCAGCATGCCAGGCCTCCCTGTCCCGCACCATCTCCTGGAGTTTGCCCAGGTCCACGTTCATTGAATTGGTGATGCCATTCAGCCACCTCATCCTCTGCCAGCCTCTTCTCCTAATGCTGTTGTGAGGGTTAAATGAGGTCATCCTTGAAAAGTGCGCCAATCACTGCTGCTGCCCTGTGCCCCTGCCCAGCCAGGGGCTCACCCTCGCACCGGGCGCAGGTCTGATCACAGCACTGCTGCCCTTCCCTGGCTCCTCCCCGCCTCACCATGTCTGGCCCCTCAGCTTCTGAATGACCGTGAACATCCCCTTGCTGTGTTCCACTGTTGTGCCTCGATGCATGCTGGTTCTCCCTATCCCTTGTACACCCCAAACTCCTGTTTATCCCTCAAAACCCAGTTCCTTTATCCCCTCACCCCACATGTTCCCATTAGTTACTGTCCCCGTTCCTTTCTGCTTCTTCTGTATCTGTTGTCACACTTGTTCTGTTGGTCACTCACTAGGCTGTGAGCTCCTTGGGTCAGGAACCAAGTCTTAATTTTCCCTCTGCAACGTGAGCCAAGCATGGATGAGGCTCAGGCAAGACAGGGACTCAGTGCCAAAGGTGATGGTGGCAGTGGCCACCCAGCCTGGGGGGATCTGAAAAGAGCCCAGGAGACCTCAGGGGTAGCAGTAAGGTTGACACTTGGGAGGCAGCCCAGCTGTGCCCCTGCCCAGGCTTCCCACGGTGCCTGTGCCAGCTTAGCCCATGACCTCTCGGTAATCTAGGGCATCTCGGTCCCCTTCTGTGAGCCTCACTTTCCTTTTTATCAAATGAGCCACAGCAAGTGGGGCGCTTATGAGCTTGGAAGTACCCCAACTGCTGGGAGGCTGAACACAGAGCCTTATTTTGGTTTGGTTTTCATCCCTGTGATGTCTTGTCTTTCAGGTGAGCTAAGCGGGGCTCGGGGAAGTTGTGTGCGAGCTCAGGGCCGCACAGCAGGCGGGGACAGAACCAGGGAGGTTCTGGGAGGCAGCACGTGGTAAGGAGGGAACTCAGGCTCAGGAATCAGAAAAGCTGCACCAGAGACTCAAAGGCCTGCACAGCCACGTGTTTTCTTCAGACCTGTTTCCCCGTCATGCAGTGGGCTTCGAGCCCACCCTTCAGGGTCGTAGTGATGACCGGACTCTGTGCTCAGGGGAGCACCGGACCCAGGGGAGCACTGGACCCAGGGGGTGCCCAGGCCAGGGCCAGGCTCTTCCCTCGCTCGTCCTGGGTGAGCAGAGGGTGGCTGGAAGTGACTGGGCTGTGCTCTTGCTTTCTAGGTTAACTATATACTGGAATCGCGAGCAAGCACTGCCCGGGCTGACTATTTCGCTCAAAAACAAAGAAAACTGAACAGACGTACAAGCTTCAGCTTCCAGAAGGAAAAGAAGTCAGGGCAGCAGTGACCGCGGCCTCCAGCTTCGGTCTGTTGCCGGAGCTCAGAGCTGCCTGCCGGGCCAGGTGGCTCTCGCCCATCCTGTGCCCTGCGGTCCTCGGGGGGGCCAGGCTCCCGGCTCACGGGGACAGGGCTGGTGGGCTCCAGGGGAAGGGGGGGCACCCCCTCGGACAGAGCTGGGGACGTTTCCACGGGACCGAAGCCTGAGTGACAGCAGCTTCAACGAGCAGTGCCCGGGGCCGGACGACACGGCACAGAGCCATGAGAGGCCCCGCCATCTTCACTGCCTGATGGCCCCGCGCGAGGATGTACATAGCTGCGCCCAGACGCGTCCTTGCAGCTTGATCAAATTTCCTAAAACAAGCGAAGAACAAAAGTGTACATTTCTGTTTTTTTTTCTTCTTCCTTTTAATAAACTCTTTATCATGGTTGGTATGACGGACCATTCTTTGGGGCAGGATTGATTATGTTATTCTCTTTAAAATCTGCTCCCCATATTGAACAGGCAGATTGGAAAAGCTATGGCTCGATTTTTCAGAAGAAATGTTTAGGGTTTAGTCAATAGTTTTAACTATGCCATTTGTTTAAATGAGCGTGTTGCTCTGAGGGTAGCATCTTACTGAAGTTCGGGAGGGGACGTAGTGATGTGTGTCCAGGGCTGCGCCACCCACCCCTTCGGAAGCCTTCTCTCCTCAGCTTCTCCAGCACCTCTGACTTCAGGAAGGCAGGACTGCGCGTCAAGCTCGGGGCGCGGGGAAACAGGGGTCACGCCGAGCTGCTGTTTCCTCAGTAGCCAGGCTGAGTTTGAGCCGACGGTCAGACCCGCGCGTGGGCTTGCCCTGGACTCTGAGGACCCTTCTGTCTTCACAGTGCCTGCCCCCGGGGCTCAGCGGCGGGAAAGCCACTGCTTGCACCTCACCGCAGACCTCGGGGTGGGGGAGCTGCTGCCAGGGGTCCCGCTCCCGGGGTGGGGGCAGGGAATGGGCATCTGCTGACACCCACCCCTCAGGCCAGCCTGCTGCCTCGGTGGTCCCTCCCAGGGTGACGTCCGTTCGCTCAGTCCCCGGCCAGGGTGGCGGGACCGAGGTTTCACCGAGGAAGTGCATTTCAAAAATATTTCTTTTTAACTGTCGTACAGGAAGCGACATGGCTGAAACAGCCTCTGACATTCGAGGGTCCATTTGCACAGGGGCGTCCTAGTGAATTCCGCCTTCATTCTGATCTTTGTTCAGCCAACAGAAGCACCCTTTTCTAATGTCTTCCATTGCTACCCACCCCAGAAACAAAAGAAATATTATTTGTAGCTTGCTATCTGTATTTGAATTTTTAGCAATTTTATATTTAGATATCTTTGAAGAATATAAATGACTAATTTGGTCATTAAATCTTGTGACATATTCAATATTAAAATAAAAGTCATAAACACCTTCTGCGTATTGCTTTGAATTCTTTAAGTCTCGAACACAGGTTGGTAAAGAACGGTGACCACCGTGGATCACGCTGGGTGATGACGTTTGCTGACAGTTGATGTACCAAGCGGCTCTGAAACGCTCCGTGGGTCTCCTTTAATCCTGAGCAAGACAGGATGATCCTCTTCACTGAAGGCTGACATTGAAATCATCACCTCCTTCCATTACAGAAGCAACACCGTTCTAGTATCATGGAATAGAGCTCCGTGCAGTTGACACAGCACACACTTGAAGGAGTGATTTAAGAGAAACACTAACCATTGCCCAGGTCCACCGAGACTGGTAAAACTCAGTTTTTCCTCTGCTTCTCTCACAGCCCACACCTGGATTTTAAAGTAAGACCGTGAGCATCTCTTACCTGTCTCCCGGGCTTTACCAAGCAGCTTGGCACACCCGGGTTACACTCAAGTGACCCAACAGGCCCTGCCCCCACCTTCCAGCGTGTCCCCTGACCTGGCCCCAGGGTGCCCCTCACTAACCTGATGGTGACTCGGGACGGGGCCTTTACCGAGTCTGGATGGCTGACAGGCCCAAGCAGTGGTCCCTGGAGCCCTGGCCTCCACGGGTTACTGAGCTGTCCCCATCGTCAGGCAGGCTGTGCGCCGGCCCCTTGTGAATATGCACAGGCCCAGGTGACTGCGGCCAGCCTCGGGCAGGTTCTGTCACCACCACCACCATTCCAGGGATGAGGACTCGGGGCTCGGAAGGATCTCGCCTTCCATCCAGGACACAAAAGCGGATGAACAGGAGCTGTGCCCTGAGACTCCGGGCCTGCCCTCCACGGCCACAGGCTGCAGATCTGCTGGGCGCTGCCTCCTGGGGCCTCGGTTTCCTCATCTGTTAGTGCAGGTGCTGGAGTAGGTGGTCCCTGCAGACCCTTCTGGAGAATGTCTTGAAGGTCTCAGAATCACAGTGAGCCCAGACTTCCTTCCAGAAGTTTCTGTCCTGCACAACCTGCAGGAGCTCCACTGTGTCTAGACAAGAACCCTAAGAGCTGAGGATCGCTGAGCTCGCTCCATCCAGCCCCCTCCCTGGAGCAGCAAGTGGACGTTCCCTCCCAGGTGCTGGTCCTCGGCCTGCAGACAGCACGCTGCCCTCAGGTCAGCACTTGCCCTCATTGGCCTCTTCGGTCTCCCCTCCCCAGGACTCCTCAGCCCCCCATGCCGGGCCTCTCTCCCCACCTGGAGCAGCAGCTCCTCCTGACCCCTCTCCTCCCTGGTCCCCGGGACCAGTGTCCCCACTGCCTTGGGAGGCCCCTCAGCTAGGTGGAGACGACGCTGATAACCCTCCGAGTCTTCTCTCCATGGGTTAAAAAGCTGGAAGGGGCTTCCCTCTGCTGTCACGTCCCTCAAACCTGCCAGCTGCCCCCCGGGGTCCCCAGTTCCCCAGCTGAAGGACTGGGAGACCTCAGGATAGAAGGGAGCAGAGACCTGACCTGGTCATCGTGACGCTCACAGCCCGGTGAGGCCAAGGGATGGCGGGTGAACCCCCAGGCTGCCCCGCAGTGAGCACCGTGCGAGTCGGGTGGGGACCAGCCTGGGCCTGGCAGGTGCTGGTGGAGAGAAGGGCAGTGGGATCCACAGGGGGCTGGGGACCTGGGGACATGAGATGTGGGGGGGCAGCAGACAGCGCCAGGCCGGGCCATCTCATCAGGCCCCTTGGCAGCCCTGCTGAGCGGGACAGGGTTGGCTTCTTGAGCCGCTGCAGCTCCCAGGGGAGAAGGAAGCCCCCGCTTCCCAGTGTCCCTGGGAGGAGATGCTGTGGCGTCACCACCGGGCCCAGCGTCAGCAGCGTCTGAGCTTCCCCAACAGCGAGGATGGCGCGGCCACGGAGGCCAGAGAAGGGGCCCTGAGACGGGAGAGGAGGCAAAGCGGGGAGGAGAGCCGGTGCCTCTGCCCACCCGCCCCCGGTCTGCTCCCTGTGCCCACATTGGTGCCCCAAGGGACCACCGCGGCCTCCTGGCAGCCCTGGCAGGATCGTCTCAGCTCCTGGCACGGCTCCCACCACCTCCTCTGGTGCTTCCTAGGGCTGTGTGCCTCCTTCCAGAAGGAGAAGCCGCAGGAAAAGAAGGAGAAAGTAGGGGCTTCCTGGCTCGGGGTCAGGGGGCAGAGACGGGGTCAGAGGGCTCAGGGGGCAGAACCGGGGGCAGAGCCAGCCCCCACACCCGGGCCCGTGAGCTGAGCCTCGTCACTGGGCACAAGCAGCACACCCACCCCAGAGCCTTGCGGGGACCACGGGCTGGGTGTGGGCTGGGTCACAGGCTGAGCCTGGCCCCAAACCCGGCCCAAATCCCCGTCCTGTACCCCGCAGCCTCGTTCCTCCAGGTACGAGGCCGGATCCGTCTGTATGGTGGGGTGAGACGCCCACTTGCAGCACTGGAAGCAAGACAGTGAGACGGCACGTGCCCAGCGCATGGTGCGTGAACCCCTGATAAGTGGCCACACGATGTCGGCGTCCGTCATCTCACTTACTCCAATTGCCCAGATGCCACGTTCTCCAGCAGTGCCCTCCCTGAGAGGGGACCTGGCCAGGCCCGAGCTGTCCCCTCCTGGAGTTCCAGAGTCCAAAGAAGCTGCCATGACAACTGCCAAGACCAGCTTCCTCGGTGTCTGGAAGGGGGCCACGCAGGAGCCGGGCTTTAGCCCTCTGCCCTGGGGACAGATAGCTGGATTTGGGGGCCCTGCTCTGCAGGCCTGCACCCTGTCCAAGTCCCAGAGCCAGCCTCGGGGGCCCTGCCCTCCTGTCCTTCCTTGCCGACTGATTCCGTGACATGAACGCTCACTGAGCGCCCTCCTATGAGAGCAGCCCCTGGGGGCAGGCAGACAGCGCCCAGATTGCAGTTGTCTCCTGGTCGGTGTGTCCTCGGATGAGCTGCTTTACTTCTTTGAGCCTCAGTCTTCTCTTCTGTAAAATGGGACAATAAAGCCTTCTTCCAAGGAGCCTTGTGAGGACTGGATGAGTTTACCAGGCCAGACGGGCTGGACTACAGTGACACCAACAGCCCAAAGGCCCCAGTGGCTTTAACACAGCAAAGGCTTACTTCTCGTCAGAGTATGGTCCCGCCATCCTTGGTCTTCCACTGAAGCCTGGGCAGGGGACAGAAGGGCTAGAGAAGGGCAGCAACAATGAGATGCTGTGGGTCAAAAGCAACCCTTCCCACCTTCGCTCACATTTCATTGAACAGAATCAGCCACCTGGGGCTGCCTCCTTCAAGGGGACAGAGGGATGTGACCATCCGAGGATGGGGAGTCACAAGGGCTTACAAGCAATCACAATGTCTGCCACCAAAGATGCCCATTCACAGGCCTCCCCCCAAGATTGCACCTCATCTGCAGTGAAATATTTTCCCTTTAAACTGATCCAGGCTAACACTGTTCTCTACCTTAAAGTGTTAGTTGCTCAGTCGTGTCCGACTCTTTGAGATCCCATGGACTGTAGCGCGCCAGGCTCCTCTATCCTGGGATTTCTCAGGCAAGAATACTGGAGTGGGTAGCCATACCCTTCTCCAAGGGATCTTCCCAATCCAGGGATCAATCCCAGGTTTCCCGCATTGCAGGCAGATTCTTTACTGCCTGAGCCACCAAGGAAGCCTTCTCTACCTTAAAGTGAAGGTTGCTCAGCCGTGTCCAACTCTTTGTGACCCCATGGACTAAACAGTCCATAGAATTCTCCAGGCCAGAATACTGGAGTGGGTAGCCTTTCCCTTCTTCAGGGGATCTTCCCAACCCAGGAATTGAACATGGGTCTCCCGCATTGCAGATGGATTCTTTACCAACTAAACTTTCAGGGAAGCCCTAATAAAGCCAAGGAAGTTTCTCTACCTTAAACCTCATCCTAAACAAGAATGGCTGTGGAGTCATGGATTCGATGTGCAGCATGTATGCACGTTGGTATACATTACAATAAAACCATAACTGGGACTTCCCTGGTGGTCCAGTGGCTAAGACTCCAGGCTCCCAGTGCAGGGGGCCCAGGTTCAATCCCTGGTCAGGAAACTAGATCCCACATGCTACAACTACATACAGATCCTGTGTGCCTCAACTAGGACCCAACACCACCAAATAAATAAATAATCCATACACACATAACTGTTCAAATTGAAAAGTCTACCCTGTACCTACCCCTGAAATCACATGTGGGACCACAGTCATGCCTCCCACGCTGATGAACATAAGCTAATTTCACACTTTGTCAGTGCCCACCCCCTGCCTCTTATGAGGCTCTCGACCAAGGTCAGCTACTCTTTTATTCACCGTTTCCGGGGTCTAGCCTCAGGCCCACCGAATCCCCATTTTCTAGATGAGGAAACTGAGGCAAAGAGAAGCCTCAGCTAAGGCCATGCAGTTGGAAAGTGATGGAGAGGTTTCCCCACCTCCCACCCACCCCCCCATGCTGTCCCCAGCCCTATTGGGCCTCCATCTGAAGCAGCCCAACTGCCCTGGATCCTGAAGGTTCCCCGAGGCCCCATGGAGAGGCCCCTGCTCTCTGGAAAGGCAGGCAGGAGAGGGAAAGGGTTAAGCCTGTCACATTGTGTTCCCACCAAACACCTCTGCTTAAACGCAGAATCCCAGCAGGGTGGTGTTTGCTGCAAAAGCCCTAAGAGTGATTTGTGAAGTCTCGAGGCCGTAATCTCGTCAGCGTAATGGGATTATATTTCAAATCACCACGGCCTGTTCATTACCCATTTAAACTCCTCTGACAGAGGAAAACTTACATAAAACGCACACGGCAGCCCTTGCCGACTTCCCCACTCTCCTTCCTGATTAGACAAACAGATGCTGAGGTCTGGAATGAAAAAATAATGTGCCCATTTATTCATTTTTCTGACAAGTCACAATAGATTTTTAACTGCCAATGAGTGACCTCCCGGAGGGGTGGCGGCTGGGAGGTGGCCGCCGGGCAGCAAGTGGTCATTTCCTGGCCTGGCTGGTGATGTCTCCTGGGATCACAGCTCAGCCAGGCTGAGCCCCGCTCCTCGCCCTGTCCCAGTTGGGGTGGGGGACTGCCTGCTGGGCCGCTCGGCTGTCACCACCCAGAGGGGGCCGGGGAGCTCCTGAGGGCAACCAGGACCCAGCCATGGCCTGAAGTCACAGAGCCCAGGCAGGAATCCCAGCCCTGCCTTGATCAGCAGGGTGACTGAGGACACGTGTCATCTCTTGGAGCATCAGTGTTCCCGTCAATAAAATGGAGACAGCAAGACAGCTCATCTCAGAGGTGCGGGCTCTGGGCGCGTGGCTTCCCAGGGACGACATCCAGCTGGCACCGCCGGCTGTGCCTGGCCTGCCTCCACCGTGACCTCTGGCAGATGGGGCTTTGCTGTCACTTGCGGAGTCTGTGTCACTCTGCTCTGAGACGGTGCCTGGAGCAGAGGTGGGCGGGCGGAGGGGCAGCTGAGTCAGGGACCCACCTCTGTCTGCCCCCCTCCTCATTCAGAAGCCAGACGCTGTCTCTGAAGACTGGTGGCCAGGCGGCCACCAGTGAGATGGGACCCTATGGCAGTGAACGGAAAATGTCTCCCTTCCCATCTGTCATTCAAGGCCTCCCTCCCTCTCCCAGGACACTGTGAGCTCAGCCTCAGCTCGATGACCCTCAAGTCACCTGATGTCTGGTCACATGGTGCCTGCCTCTCACCCTCCCCCAGCTCCTGTCTCCGATGCCCTGACCCCGCAGACCAGTGGGGAAGGCACCAACGTGGCTAAACAATGTGCCCCTGAGACCCGGGTTCAATCCTGGAGCCTCACACACTTGAACTGTTAAGGCACAGTCACATCTCCCAGCCCTCTTTTCCTGGCCCTCCAAAGACTCTTTCTGGAAAAAACTCAGTCACAGACTTCCTGAAGGCAAACCCCAGTACTAGGGGATAGGGTAGGCCTGAGTTATCTTTGGGTCCAGCCCAGGGCCTGGCCTGGAGGTGGTAGCAGCAAGCACTTGCTACATGAACTGACCCTTTCAGCCCACAAACATCTGAGCCCAGGGCCTGGGCAGGGCCTGACCCTCAGGCTGCAGCAGAGACATAGGGGCTGACTCCTCTAAGCCCCCTCACCTGGCAAGGAGGGTGCACTTTATCTGAGAGGCCTTGGACAGATGAGAGCCAGCAGCTGTAGTGGGGGTGGATTGCAGGCCAGGGCTGGGACCCAGGGAAGCCCTGCTCCACCCACTGGGAGCCACTGAGGGAGGGGGTGGCCAGGTGGGTGAGGGTCAGCCTCAAGACTGAGCTAAGAATCTGCAGAAGAAGGAATGAAAATCTGTTTTCTTGCTGTGTAACCTTGGACTCATGACTCAACCTCTCTGAGCCATCTTCTCAGCTGCACAACTGGGACAAAATCTCATCTTCAGTGTCACTGACTTGGTGCACCGTAGGGGGTGAGTAACAAGTAGCCAGTTGTCAACGGTCAGAGTTGGACCATAAAGAAAGTTGAAAGATGAACTGATGCTTTCGAACTGTGGAGCTGGGGAGTCCCTTGGACAGCAAGGCAATCAAACCAGTCAATCTTAAAGGAAATCAACCCTGAATATTTATTGGAAGGACTGATGCTGAAGCTCCAATACTGTGGCCACCTGATGCGAAGAGCCAACTCATTGGAAAAGACCCTGATACTGGGAAAGATTGAGGGCGGGAGGAGAAGGTGGCGACAGAGGATGAGGTGATTCGATGGCATCACCGACTCAATGGACATGAGTTTGAACAAACTCTGGGAGATAGTGAAGGACAGGGAAGCCTGATGTGCTGCAGTCCATGATCACAGAGAGTCAAACACAACCTTCCAACTATACAACAGCAGCAACAAGTAGCCATGGAGATGGTGCCAAGTCACGTACTGGGAACATGTGTGCCAAGGCCTCCCCCTGCCAGTAGGCCTCAGAGGGCATCTCCAGAACCCCAGGGAAGTCCCTTAACCCATCCAGCTGGGGGCCTAGGCCCCCCTCCCAGGGCCCTACCACCAGCCCTCTCCCCTCACCAGCACTGCCTGCCTTGCTGAGTAGCCCCAGGCAGGGTTCATATCTTCATGCATTAACTCTATGAATACATAAGAAATACTGTGAGGCTAATTCTTTTTAAAATGATAAAATTCGTCTATATTATAGCATTCCAGCCCCCAGCTTCCTGAAAGCTAAAAATATTTTAATGTCATATTCCCATGTAAATTTCAGTTTAGAATTTAATATCCTTTTAACATACATTAAATTTTTAGCATTCTTCAAGCCCTTGGTTCTTCTAAGGGCTTAGCTGCTGTGCGTTAGAGGAAAGGGCTGGGGAAGGCTGTAAATTAGGAGAGAAAGTTCTAGAATTAGGTTACCCCCAAACCTCTGTGCCCATCCCCATTGTGGGAGTTATTCCTCTGGGCTGAGGAGTATCTGAGCCAAACCCTGGAGTCCTGGGAGGTGTCAGAAGTCTCAATTTCCTTGCTGGCGTGGCTGTGATTTTATCACGTAAACACAGGGATGGCTTTATGGGAGGACTCCTCACAGCAGCCCAGGTCGGGGTGCCAGATGGCCTGGCACCGGCCACAGTCAGAAGCCTGAGCTCTGCAGTCCATGGTCCAAAATGGGGCCATGTCGGAGTCAGTGCACAGACTATGTTATGAAAGGGGAGGTTATCAGCTTTGCAGAGGTGACCGCCAGGATGCACTGGCTGGCCTGGCTAAGGGCTCCAGGGTGATGACGTATGGGAGCCAGAGCAGATCATTTTAACTGATCTGTATCCCCACTCCAGTTCCTAAACTAAGACCTCATCCCCCAGCCATAGAGATGCCCGAGGGTGTCTCTGCAAAGCCCCATGATTGGCCCATGGGCTGTAGCTTCCCACTAGTCCCACCAGTTCCCTCTTGGAGCAAAGCCAAGGACAGCCAGGGGAGGCTCTGAAAATGACAGGGAGGAGTGTTCATGGCCGTCTGGGTGGAAAGCAGGGTGGGGACGTCATGCCTCCCTGGGCTCAAGGGCTGAGGGCTGAGGGCTGCCTGGGGCACCCAGCCCACCAGCCTTGAACTCTGGGGTCTCGGGCTGCTCTGGCCTGCCCACACCCCCTGCCGTGGGTCACCACGCCAGGCTCCTGAGTGAATCCCTCCATGTCTCTGAGCACCCATCTGTGAAATGGGGTCAGAAATAACAAAGCCTTCCTGGTGAGAAGACCCAGCACACAACTCGATGTGTGGTGAAAGGCTCGCCTGGCCATCCGTCTAAGCGATCATTAACCAGAATGAGAAATTTACAGTATGGAGCCCTGAAATCCAGTGAGATGATGCCTCTGCTTTCTAATCACTTTCAGGGGTGATATAATGCATTGATCGAAGGAGATGGACTGCACTTTGGGCTCCGACCAGTGTCTGCAATGAAAGCAGTGGGCTTGTTAACCTAGATTTACAAAGTACATCTCCAACCTGGTGAGAAGGAAGGCCTGGTGGGAGGAAGATGCTGCCAGTGTGTGATACTGGGAGGACCCGGGGTCCAGGTAGGGATTCCCCTTGAGCCTGCCCCAGAACAGGCCCAAGGGATCCCTCTCCAAGCAGCCACCAATGATTTAGCTTCCTGGTGCGGAGTGAGTTCTCCAACTCTGAGGAATGTAAGTGCTCAACCTTCAGTCAAGAAGTGCTCACTAGTGCCTACCTTGTGCCAAGCCCAGCTCGGGCCCAGAAGGTACAGAAATGAGCTGACCCAGAGCCTCCCTTTGGGAACTCATGGACAACAGGGCCAAGAGAGTCCCTGGAGCATGGGTGACAGAAGTGGAACAAGAGTGGAGGCAGACACATCCTTCCCCTCAGAGAACCCTTTGCAGCTGGGGGCTGGGAACACTCCTGGATCCGGTGGATCCAACTGGAAGATGGCAAGCTGGTGGACGCCGGGGGAGGCCAGATTCTAAGGCAAGAAACCCCAAGAGGAAGAAATCAAGCAAGTGGAAGGAGAGTGGCCAGAGAGTCCAACCCTATCCGTGTGAATCAGTGTGAGTGAGAAAGGGCTCCTCGGCTCCCTGTGGACTTAGGAGTCCTCGCTGCTGGGGCACCTTGAGGCCCAGGAGCTCAGTGTGCACAAAGACCTCTGCCAAATGGTCGTGTTGATCATACCCAATAAATCCTCCCTGTACTGTGGAAGGTAGGACTCCTGAGGGCTTCTGCCCAGATCACTGTTTTCTCCCATCCGTGTTAGGAAAGGAAGCCTTTGTCTTTGGGGAGGGTCTAATCTGTGCCCCTCCTTAGGATGCTGTGAGGGGCTCTTGGGAACAGGACCGACGTCCTAGGCTCTCACAGAGCAGTGCTGAGCTGACACTCGCCTCCCATAAGACCAGCCTTTCATCAGCATGTGTGTCAGCAGCAGACAGACCTTCGGCCGACGCCTGCGTCACCCTGATCACCCGCAACTCTGCTGTCCCCTGTCTGGACCTCACTCTCTGCCCCAAGAAGGGCATCCTCCAGGTCAGCTCCAGACTGTTCCAGGCTTTGGAACCTCAAAAGGAGGGACTTCTTATCCCCATGCATATACACAGGACAGGACAGGGGTCTGGTTGGCCTGGCGGCAGCCACATGTTTATCTTCTGGCCAATCCCTGTGGCTGGGGGCGGGCTGCTGTGAATGGCAGCGTTCCCAGGACACAGGGATCGGGGCTGGACCCCAGTCACCAGAGCAGAGGAAGTGGGGCAGGTAGAGTCCATGGATCTCTTCAGCAGTTGCCGTGTACCAACCACTGTGCTAAATACCTACTCAAACAGTATTCTCAAAATTCCCCTGAAGCAGAAGCTCATGGCAGCCTTCCACAGTAACAAGACCTAAAGGCTAAAGAGGCTTTGCCCTGTGAGGAGGATCCGCTTCTGACTCCAACCCCAGTGCTCCCTGTCGTGGGCCACCTCCTCCACATGGGCATGAGGGAGGCGAGGCTTCCCTCCAACCACAGCGTCTCTGGGGAATGGTGGGCTGTGTGAGGGTGTGTGTGTGTGGTGTGAGTGTGTGTGCAGTGCACATGGTGTGTAAGGCGTGTGTGTGTGGTGCAAGTGAGTGTGGTGTGTGTAACATATGGTGTATGGTGTGTGTGGTGTGAGTGTGTCTGATGTGAGTGTGTGGGGTGAGTGTGGTGTGAGTGTGTGTGGTGTGTATAACAGGGAGTGAATCATCTGAGTGTGTGTGTGGTGTGGTATGACTGTGTAGTGTGTGTGGTGTTTGTGTATGGCGTGTGTGGCACGAGTCTCTGGTATGTGTGTGTGTGATATGAGTGTGTGTGGTGTACACGGTGTGTGTGATACGTGTGGTGTGTACGTGTGTGTGAGGGAGCGTTTACTCCATGAGCCGCCTGCCCCTGCCCATCCCCGCTCCCCCCGAGCAGGGCACACGTCCTCACACACCTGTGCTCGGGGCACAGCGAGCCTGGCGGTGTCTGCTCTCGAAGGAGGCCATGAGGGTCTCTAAGCAGCCCCTTCCCTACCGCCGAACAGCTGCCCACCATCTTGGCACACATTCGCCTGTCACATCTGATTTGCAAAGTCGTGTCTGTAACAGACCCACAGGAGCGTCCAGTTGGGGCTTTTTCAGGTCAAGGAATATTTTACAGAGTCTCCAGTTCTTCAGAGGGAAAAAAAAAAGTGTGAACAGCCCTCCTTCTCCATTGTCAGATTGACACTCTCAGTAGTGGAGTGGTCCTCCCAGCCACCCTGGGCTAAAGCCTTGAGAATCACCTGAGGTTCTGGCATGATCCCATTTTACAGATGAGGAAATCGAGGCTCAGAGGAGTCCTGTCATTTCCCCAAGGTCACATAGTGACTAAGAGCAGAGCCAGGATTTGAACAGGGCCCCTTTGGCCCCTCAAGCCATAGCTCATCGCCATCATGTCCACAGCCTCCCTGCAGATTCCTGAGCTGAGCTGTCCTTGCTGGTGTGACTCCAGGACCTCCTCCTCCAGGAAGCTTGCCTGAGCTGTCATGGTCCTCCTCGGCCCTTTGAGCTCTTACCACTGACTAGTCTCTGGTTTCCAGAGCATTCTGGGAGGGGCCCACCAGAGCTGAGCACTTTGATCCCCTGAAGGCATCAACTTGGCCAAGGTGCTTCCACTGCCTGGAGTAGAAGCCCAGGAGGATGCAGGCTAAGCAGGTTCTTTTCCTGCAGGAACCCCCAGAACCCTCAGTGGGTACCATGTACCATGCGCCAGGAAGGACTGACATGTGCAGTGTTTTTCAAACACCATTTTTTTTTTTTTTGCCAGAGCCACATATGGGTCGCTCAGAACTTAGAGTGACCATGCTGTTTCAGGCAGCTCAAGGTAAGCAGGGTCAGGTGCAGCCTGAGAGCAGACCAACTCTGCCACCTCTTAGCTGTGTGGCCTTAGGCAAGTTGCTTTACCTCTCTGAGCCTGTTACTCTCTACACTTCCACGTGGCTCATCAGGGCCACTCCATCTTCATCCAGGCAGCCATCATCACCCTCCGTCCAGCAAAAGCCTCTTCCCAGGTCTCTCTCGCTCCCATCTGTCTCTCATTCCCAGGTGTGATCTCTGGGCCTGGAGGACTGAGTTTGCCTTGCTCTGCACTCACAGTAACTCCAGCACCAGAGCAAGCCTGGCACAAAATAACGTTTGTTTAATGGATGCAAGAATGAGTATTCCTACGTGAGCGCTTTGAATTTAATACGAGGCAGGCGTGGCCCGGCACAGCAGCCCACAGCCACGCCCCTCTCTGACCCCCATCCCTATCCTTCTACAGTTCAGTCTGCTCTGAACCTTAAAGGAAGTCCAAGTCTCATTCAGCAAACATTTATTCAATTTGAATAATTATATCCTGTTGGGAGTTGGCAGATGGCAAAAGATGACTGGGAGAAACTCTTTGTCTTCTCGTATAAAAAACAGCCTCTCTCTCTAGAGGAGACGAGAGGCTCCAAGCCTGGGCTCTGCGCTCCCAGGCTTCATGGGCTCCTTGCCTCTACACTACACCACCATGGCAGGATCATAGCACCTGTGCCCATTGCACTGATGAGGAGAGTAAGACTCAGAGTTCTCAGTAACTCGCCAAGGTCATACAGCTAGGGGGAAGTGGGGCAAAAAATTTGACCAGGTTTCATCTGATCCCAGACCCTGCAATCTCAACCCTTCATAGTTCTGGACGGAGAGGCATGTGACACTGTAAATAATGCCATTCCGTCCTGGGTTGCCTAGCTCTGCTTCACTCCCTATTTTTGTGTGACACTAAGCCAGTCATTTCACCTTGGTGAGCCTCAGTTTCCTCATCTGTAAAATGGGGCTAATAATCCCTCCTCTACAGAGTCATGACAATTACATGAGCTAGTAGATGGGAGCAAGATGTCAGAGGTAGAGCCAACTTTGTGACTGTTTATGGTCAGAGGAGCAGAAACAGCTGGGAAGTGTTTGCCTCAAAGATGAAGCTCTTGGCTGAGCCTGAGGAATCAGTGCCAGTGCAGTGGCCAGCATATAACAGGTGATCGATAGACTTTGATGGAATGAATGACTACCTTCTGCTGGTGCTGCCAACTGTCCTGGAACATGGACAGAGGCACAGAGCTTGAACCAGGGTTCCCTTGGCTAGACACTGAGAATACAGGGGATGCAGTGGAGCAGGACAGCCAAGACCCATTCTCCAGCCTAGGCCAGGACAGCCTAGACCCATCCTCCAGCTTCATGGGCTCTGCGTGGGCGCATGAGCCTCGGTACACATGGCCAAGACAAGTGCCACACAATCAAGATGGCCGCCTCAACACTCAAGATGGCCGCCACACCTGAAAAGATGGCTGCCACACAGCTGCCCCAAAAACCAGTGTCCACGGGGTACCAAGAGCCCCACTGTGACTGGATTCAAAACAAAAAAAGCATTAAGTGTTAAATTGTGACCAGACTCCAAATAGAGTGAGTCAAAACTCAGGCAGGGCAGCCTAAACTCTCTCAGGAATAAGAATCCAGTCAGCCCATCCCTGTGCCCCTGAGAATGCTGGGTAATTACTTTTTCCCTTTTGTCTGTTTTCTTTTCGCAGAACCACCAAGAAGCAGCCTCAAAAATCAGTTAAAGCCTCCAAAGTGCTTCTTTCCCCAGAAATCTTTTATAAAAGGTGAAAGATTTACAAGACCTGAAGAGCAAACCAAGCAGGATAATTGTTTTTGGAATGACCCCAATATTTTCACCCTGGCAACCCCGGCTGGGCATCTTGCCCCGTATTTATGGTTCCTGGTCCTCTGCGCACCACCGAGTGACCTTTCTGAGCCCCCTCTGTGAGCCCCCAGTCCCTTATCGGGCCTGTAACTCACCCTGACGCTATCTCTCGGGAGGGTCTTCTGCACTTTAATTTAACTCCCCTCATCGTTATTTCCTGGATTTCAAGGTTTTCTCTTTCGAATTGCCCTTCCCGGGACAAGCATAATCTGTTTGCCATCAAGCCCAATAAATATGTTTGTGCGGGAGATGGAACCGTTTGGGGAGAGCTCTCAGGCCTGGGAAGCCGCCTCCGGCTCGCACCCCTTCTGGGCAGCGATGGCTGGCGTGTGTGTCCTTGAGCCTTGGTGCTGGTGGGAGCCACTGCCTCAGTTCTGAGGCCGAGTGGCCGGCTGTAACAAATAAAGATACAAGACACCTGGTTAAATTGGAATTTCAAATAAACAATGAATTTTTTTTAGTATAAGTATGCCCCCATTCAATATATGTTTTAAAAAAAAATTCTTCACTGTTTATCTGAAATTCCAATTTAACTGGGCATCTTGGGTTTTATCTGGTATCACCTTCTGGGGGCCATCTCTCTCACTCCCCCGAATGTAGATTAATACACTGGAGAGTGTTTATTTACCAGTGTTGCCATAACAAAGTACCAGAGACTGGGTGGCTTAAACAAAAGAAATTGTTTTTCTCATACTTCTGGGGGCTGGAAGTGCAAGATCCAGGTAGCCAAGCAGGGCTGGTTTCTTACAGAGTCTCTCTCCTTGGCTTGCAGATGGCCCCCTTCTCCCTGAGTTCTTACACTGTCCTCCCTCTGTGAGTGTCCTGATTTCCTCTGCTGAAACAATCCTGTTGGATCAGGGCCCACCCTAGTGACCTCACTGTAACTTAATTAGCTCTTCGAAGACCCTGCCTGCAAATACAGTCACATTCTAAGGTACGAGGGTTGGGCCTTCAACACATGAATTTTGTGGGGACACATTTCAGTCCACCACGAAGGGCGTTTAACTCCCTCCCACCAGAAAGCTCCAGAGTCTGGGCTTACTTCAGGGCAGCCCTGGAAGACAAGAACCTTGCCTGTCCATCCACCGTAGGTTCTGCAGAGCCTGCAGGGCCCTGGCTCAGAGCAGGCCCAGCACGAAATCTGTCAGGGTCCTGTCAGATTCACCCCCACTCTCTCCCGACCTCACCATCCTGGCAATACTGAGGGGTGCCCCCACGACCCTGCAAGCAGTCATTCAAGGAGTGCAGAGCAGGGATGACCCACAGGAGCACAAAGGCAATGAAATTATTGAAATTATCCAGCCCTAAAGTTGTTCAAACCTGCCTACCCTGGTGTTTTGATACTGTGTAACAGCCATGAAAGATATTACCTTTGGGGATAGCTTTGGGGGAATGGTATCCCAGACTCTTCATACTATTTCCCAATTTCCTGTACGTCTATGAACAGTAAATAGTGTGATTCCATAGCCCAAGAATCGAACCAGGGTCTCCTGCGTCGCAGGCGGATTCTTTACCAACTGAGCTATCAGAGAAGCCCTTATAAGTCTACAATTAACGTCAAAAAATTTTTTTTTCATTTAGAAAAATTTTTAATGAAAAATGTGTTGAAGAAATCAGAGCCAAATCTCTGTTTGCCTGTGTGCGAGCCAAGTCACTTTGGTCGTGTCTGATTCTTTGTGACCCTTTGGACAATAACCCTCCAGGCTCCTCTGTCCCTAGGATTCTTCAGGCAAGAATACTGGAGCGGGTTGCCATGTCTTCCTCCAAGGGATCTTCCCAACCCAGGGATCGAACCCGCTTCTCTGATGTCTGCTGCACTGGCAGGCAGGTTCTTTACCATTAGCATCACCTGGAAAGCCAAATCTATGTTTACATGAAGTTTATTAAACCCCAGTGAGAATACAAAATACTCTAAGGATCCAGAGTGAACTATGAAAATATGATAGATACAATTTATAAACTCAAAGAACTTGAGTGGGAAAGTTAATACATAATAAGTGGGCCGTCTCTGGGGTCATACAGAGTCGGACATGACTGAAGTGACTTAGCAATAAGTTTAACTGATACTAGTGTAAAAGAAGCAACACTGAAACAAAATAGGGAAAATGCATAAATATTGGCTAATTAATGGATACATAATAAAAAATAATTTAGTAAATAAGAAATAGATAATTGGATAAAGCAATCACCTCGTATCTTAATGCTGGCTGGTTTTCTCTCCTAACCCCAAGACTGACAGATTTTCCTTGCCTTTATCCAGTCATGTCTCTCTTTGATGTGAAGGTTTATTTATACTTATTTTTAGAATAGCCCATTAGCTTCTAATATTTCTAAATATTATTAAATTAATGTCGGCTTCTGTACTAGATAATCCACATGAAATAAAAAAACAAGTGGAAAAAAGAATGGAACTACGCCTTAGAGAAAATGGTACAAGAGCAGGAAAGTTTAATCAGGCAGTGTGATAAGACAAAGGCTTACCCCAGGAGGAGCGGCTGCCACTCCAGGGGACAGGGCCTGTCTGTGTGTCTGTCTCCTCACCCTCTTATTCTCAGAGCCTGGCACAGAGAAGGCACGTGATAAATATTTGTGGAGTGACTGACTGACTGAGAGACGTCTTGGTTGGTCATCTGCTCATGGCCTCCCTGGCTGGTGAGCCCCTACAAGCTGGGCCCCTGAGGCCTGGTCTCCAGAAGCAAAGTACAGCCGTTCCACTCCCACCAAGGCCCTGCCTGTGTCCTGCAGCCAGGGGCAGCCACCCCCTGTCCCTTCCCCAGTGGCCTGGCACCTGAGCAACCACCTCTCTGGGTACCTGGCTACAGCAAAGGGAGGGTGCCCAGGGCAGAGAGCCAGCCTGTGCCTGCCCAGGAGGCCCGGCCCAGCTGTCTGGGGAAGCCATGGGCCTGTAAAGCCACAGTGCTTCTGCGAGGTTCTCCTGATACAATAAAAGATTATCAGCTAAATAAAACAAGGAGTGACTGGGGCCACTATGCCCTGTTGGATTGAAATCATGTGAGCAAAGTGGTTTTCTCTGAGAGATTTATTTCCTGCACTGGCTTCAGGCAGCCAGCCCAGCCTGAAAGAACAGGGTTGGTCTCCCTCCATTGGGGTTGGTGGGGAGGACACGCGTTTTTACTTATTCTTCCAATGAGCTGGAACAGTGAAGACAGCGTGAATGGACATTAATTCTGAAACAAATTATTAAAGTGCGATCTGGGATTCTGGGAAAGCCATCTACCCTCTGCCTGTCTGCCATTTCCCCTCACCCAGGCCATAAAATCCTTCCCCTCCACTCAAACCCCAACACAGGGTTTCCCATCCAGAGAAGACAGGCCTGGAAGTGACCCGAGCCCAGGGCCAGTGGAGTATCGGCCTGGCGGGACGGCCTCTGCCCTCCAGCTGACACCACCTTCCTGCTGGGCCTTGGCCCCCCAGAGGGACCCCCTACATTTTGTTCCCTCATTACCTGTATCTGTGATCAAGGATGCCCCAGGCAGAGATGGCCACCACCTCCTTCTCATAGGCTCAACCTTCATCGGCCTCCACCAGCTCTGGCCCGCTTCCTCACACCCAGCCCAGCCCAGGCCAGCAAGGACCTCACTACCACCCTAAACTGCCTGGCATTCCACCCTCCACTGCTGGGCACTGCCCGGGCCCTGCTCATCCAAGAGGAAAGTGATCTGGAATTCAAGGAGGGAGCCAGAAAGCATGAGCTGGGCGATCTAAGGCCTCTGGGTGGGTCTTGGACACAGAAAATGTCAAACCCAGCACCTCCTGGTGGCCAGTCTGGGAGAAGGGAGGCAGCGAGTACTGAGTAACCTCTGTGGAGAGGGTACGCCAGGCACAGGGTGGTAGACCAAGGGCATCTCAAGTCAGTTGAGTGCTGGAGGAGTTCAGAGGGGCTTCCAGAGACAAGACCCCTGACCTGGGAATGGAAGGAGGAGGAGGGGTACAGCACCCAGACCCAGAGGAAGCAAAACTTCAGAAGGTCTGGAGGTAGAAAGAACATCTACTGCTGCATTCAAGATCTATTACAGTAATGATAATCACGATGGTTAAAATGCACAGAGCACTTCCTGTCTGCTGTGTCACATGCTTTACACGTGTTCTCAGATTCTAATCTTCCCAACAACCCCACAAGGATGCTATTGTTGTTTAGTCACTAAGTCTCCCCTGGTGGCTCAGTGGTAAAGAATCTGCCTGTGAAGCAGGAGAGGCAGGTTTCACCTCTGGGTCAGGAAGATCTCCGGGAGAAGGAAATGGCAACAAGTATTCTTGCCTGGGAAATCCCATGGACAGAGAAGCCTGGTGGGCTACAGTCCACGGGGTTGCAAAAGAGTCAGATATGACTTACCGACTAAACAACAGGGAGGTAGGAACTACCAATATTCCCATTTTACAGATGAGGAGACTGAGGCTCAGAGAGGCCAGCTGCCCAAAATAGTATGTGGGAGAATTTGAACCTAGGTCTCTCTGACTCCAGAGGCAAGGCCCTACCACACCCTGCCTCCCCTGGACCCCATGCAGGCTCCCCCCACTGGTCTATGTTGGGGTGGGCAGGGCAGCATGCAGATCAGCAGGCTTTGAAGCCATGTCTGCACCAGCAAGTCAGAGCATGGTCAAACCCACTTGGGCCTGGTCTTCCCTCTTTCCTTCATCCCTTCCTGACTCTAACAACAGAGCCTGTGTCCGTGGGTGACAGGGGTTGGGTGGGAGTGAGAGATCCTGGCCAGGTAAGTTCTCCTGCCTGAGCTGATCAACCCATCACAGCCACGTGCATAGACATACCTGCCCAAGACTCACCTTTTTTAATGATCACAAACACATTTTATCATTATTATTATTTTAGTTTTAATATTTTTTTCAATTTTTTGGCCACAAGCAGCATACAGGATCTTAGTGCCCCAATCAAGGCTCAAACCCATGCCCCCCTGCAGTGGAAGCCTCCAAGGAAGCCTCCAAGGAAGTCCCAGTAATCAGAAATCTCTTGAGGCCCACATAGCCACGTATCATACCCTACCTGTACAAGGTAGACAGGCCACTCTAGGCTCCTGATTCCCAGAGCCTGGCATGGATCAGGGCCGAAGGTTCAGAGGGCTCCTTCAGGCCAGGCTGGGGGCCCCACCTTCTGTTCCTCCCAGCAGCAATGCCTCCATCCACTCAGCTGTACAAATCAGGAAGGGCCTTCCCGCCTCCCGTCCATCACCCCGTAACCAATCTGTCAGCAAGTGTCTGCGCTCTGTTGTGCTTATTTGCTTGGTCGTGTCCGACTCTTTGCGACCCCATGGACTGTAGCCTGCCAGGCTCCTCTGTCTGTGGGATTCTCCAGGCAAGAATACTGGAGTGGATTGCCATGCCCTACTCCAGGGGATCTTCAACACCCCAACACAAAGCACACCCCGAGTCGGTCCACTTCTCCCTGCTCCACCACCTCCTCCCTGGGCCCAGCACCCCATCTCCCACCCCTCCATGACTCCCAACCACACCCTCCTCAGCAACATCTGATGGGTGTCAGTGATGGGATCGCAGACAGAAACCTCATGTGTGTGGAAAATAGAGCATTCTCTTGTTCTCTGATGATGGGAAAAGGAGTACATTTTCTATCAGCCTAGACAACAAAAATGATGGAAACCAAGCATTCAGTAAGGATTTAGTTAACAATGACCCTTTAATCATGTCACCTCTCTCCAGCTAACGTCCTGCACACCCCTCTGCCCAAGCTGGTTTGCTCAGGTCAAATTTGCTCACTCTAGACTTAAATGTCTTCCTCCCTTTATCTAGGATGGGATGGGGAGTCTTTCTTGATCACTGCAATTATTTTGAAAATGCTGTCTCTTTATCCTCTGGGTCCCTCTCGGGGATCTCAGCCCCCAGGGACCAGGTGCCCCATCCTCCCTTCCCCATCGGGTCAGAGCTTCTGGGAGGGGTAGCTGGACCCACAAGCAGCCCCCACGGGTGATGACAGCCCCGCCCCAAAGATTCCGGTCCTTCCACACTTATGGGAACAAAGCCTTGAGGGATGAGGGAAGAGGGGCAGCTAGTCTGGAGGGGAGATGGCAAGCCAGAGATTCCTGGAGGGCTGGGTTAAGAGGCTGGGATGACTTCCTTGCACAGACACTGATAATAATAATAATAGAAGCCTGCCACACACGGGTCTGGTCCTTTCCGGGTGCTGGGCCCTGTGCTAACACTCTGCGTGCCCACACCTCCCCGCTGAGGTGGATAATTGTGTTATTTTCCTGTAGACTGGGAAGCTGAGATGCAGAGAGGGTGGGCACACAGCTAGCAGAGTCCTGATTCAAATCCCAAAGCCTGGCCCCTCACCACTGTGCTCCAGGCCTGGCGCTCAGCAGTTGGGAGAAGCCAGCACATAAGGATGGGGAGGAGGCCAGTGAGAGGGAAGTGGAGGGGCAGGCTGTGCCCTGAAGGTGGGCCCAGGACCAAGTCAGGACTCGGTCCAAGAGCAACAGGAATTCACGTTTGGGCTTTTAACCGGAGAGGTTCATGGTCCTGTTTGGGTTTGGGTTTAAAGGCTGCTTGACTGTCCTGTGTCAAGTGGATAAGAGAGAAAGAGACTGAGGCTGTGGGGGCAGGAAGGGGAGGGGAGAGAGAGGAGCGAGAGAGAGAAGGGGGAGGAGGGAGAAATGAACAGACCTCATGGATGCCACCGCTGCCGTCATGGGGGCGCTGGTGACCCGAGCTGGCAGGGGCTCTGGGTGTCTAAGGCTCAGAGCCCCCCTGCAGCTACTGCAGCACCCCACTTTACCCCCACCCCCCACCCCCAGTCTCCCCAGTCCAGCCCAGCAACTATTCAGCCTCCTCCTTCTTTCCTGCTGGATCCTCCAAGGGTCCTTGTCCCCCCTGACTCCAGGGAAACTGTCCAGAGTCCCTCAGGGAGAAGCTGCAGAGATGGGGACCCTGAGGTCTGACTCCTCACCTCAGCTCTTGCACCTGCTCCGTGTGGCTGCTGCCAAGAATGAACCAACCTGCACACAAAGCAGCCCCAAAAGTATTTCTGAACTGCTCAGGACTTGCCCAATAGCAGAAATAGTGAAAATGCAAGCCTTCTAAAGTCAGTAACAGGTTCAAAAGCCGAGGCAAGAATAAGTGGTGACAATTCCTACCGCCTGTCCTGCGGGAAAGCCTCCGGCCAGGAGTGGGGTCCTGCGCCCGTATATGAATCAGTCACAGTGCCAGGATGGGGAACCGTGATGTGCTGGGCCTGGAGGGCACCTTCTTCCTTGTACTCAGTGGTGGGTGCTGGGTTTGCCACCACTAGGGAAGGGGGAAATAGTGTGGGACCTCAAAATCAAGTTACTACAAAGCCTGTTTCACGAACATCTCAGAGAGGTTAAGCAACCCGTCAAATCACCCAGCTTCCCCTTCCATTGCTCTGAATCTGTGTTCTGAATCCCCACCTGCAGGGGCGGAGCAGGTTTTGGAGTAGGGACAGGGCACATTGGTGGCCCCTGTGAGAAAAAATCCAGATTTCTTTTTTTCTGGCTCTAAGGTCCTGCGAGGCGATCCCACTTCCCATTTCCCCCTCTGACCACATCCCTCCTACATGCGCTGCCAACCGTAGGTCCTACGGCTCTGCTGGACTGCAATGACCTGGCGGGGGCGGGGCCTCAGTCCTCTCTAAATCTCCTCTCCCTTCCCTCACCTTTCCCAGGGCAGAGCCTGGCTCAGGACAAGTGCTTCTGAAAGGTTCTGTGTGGATTCTCAAAGGTTCTGTGTGAATGAGCTGGAAAGGACCTACAGATAGTCCCTGGGCTCAAAACCTCCAGACGCACAGCTCACCACCTCCAAGGCCCCCTGCTGTTGCTGGTTTCAATTCCACTTCCTCCCAAATCAAGTCTCCCTGTCAAGTCTCCAAGTCAAGACTCCCTGGCAAGTCAATTCCACTCCCTCCCAAGGCTCAGGTCCCCACCAGGGCATGCCTGGGGTGAGCCTTCTCCCTGGGACCTGGAGTGATCGAATCCCTAGAGATCAAGTGCTTTCTCCGCCCAAGATTCATGGGTCAAGAGGATACCCGAACACACACACATACACAGCTCCATTTCTTCCAGGAGGGGAGGAAACTCCCATTCAGGTCTTCTCTTTGGGGAAGGAGGCCAGGGAATCGGGAGATGGGAAGGGGAAAGGGAGGAAGAGATCTCCTCCTTCATCTGCCTGCCCTTGTGACCGTCTCCCAGGCCTGCAGATCCCGGCCTGGGACCCCCACCCCTGCTCACCCCCTCCCGGCCTGTGGGGAGGAGGGGCGCCAACAAAGGAAGGGTCCTCAGCCCGCAGGACCCGGCGCACCCGGCCCGCCACAGCAGGTCTCCCCAAGGACACACACGCTGGACGCGTTCCCGCCCGCGGCCGCTGCCACACGCGGTGGATCCGCAAGGGCTCACACACACACACACACACACACACACGCACATCCGCTGCCACGCGGAGCCGGACACACGCGTCGGGAAGGCCTTGCGGGGGCCACGGTGCACCGGGTGGGTCGACGATCGGATGCCCGCGCGTCCGTCTGGGCCTGGGCCTCGTTCGGCGGGGTCGCGACCCCAAGCGCCGCAAACACCCGCAAGGGTCCCGGCTGCCCGACGGCGGCGAGGCGGGACGCTAGGGCTCGGGAGCGGCCGAGACTTCCGCCCCGGCCCCGCGCCGCCCCTCTCCGGCGGTCTGCGGCAGCCGCCAGGGAGGCCCAACCGCGGCCTCGTGGCGCCCCCTGCGGTCGGCACTACGCGGGCTCGGGCTGGGCGCCCGGGGGCGCCGGGGTGGGTGGTGGCTTCTCCTCTCCCGGGCTCCACTGTGGCCGCAGACTCTCCACCGGAGCGGCCGCGTGGAAGGGCCGGCGGCTGCCGCCGCGCCAGGGCCCGGAAGCCGGGCCAGAGCCCCCGACGGCTGCCTGCCCGGCCCGTCCGGCTCGCACCCCAACCCGGCCCCCCATGCGTGGGGGCTGCTTCCTCCTTTGACAGAGCGGGTGACCGAGGCGGTGCGCACAGCCGGGACGCGGGGAAACCTGGCTGGGACCTTGACTCTGGGGCATGTGAATGGGGGTCTCCGAACCCGGCCGGCCACCTCTGGGTCGTATTGGTCTCATCCCAGCACTGCCTGCCTCTGCCCGCCCCAGCTCTCCTCTGAGCTCACCCACCCACACCCTGCCCATCTGTCCAGGAACTGCCGGCACCCACTTAACACTCTCCTGGAGTCTTAAAATAAAAAAAAAATCACATGCGTGTGTGTGCCATGTCGCTTCAGTTGTGTCCGATTCTTTGCAACCCCATGGACTGGAGTGTGTTGCCTTGCTCTCCTCCAGGGGATCTTCCCCACCCAGGGATCAAACCTGCATCCCATGTCTCCTGCATTGGCAGGTGGGTTCTTTACTACTAGCTTTCTGGAGTCTTAAAACAAAAATCACACCAGGAAAAAACACCTTAGGAGCCCCAGTCTCAGGGTCCACCTTGGGGCCAGGTAACCCATGAGAGCCCCTTAGCTTTGGCCTGGTCTCTGTGAGTCAGTCTGGTTGTCTAACTACACTGAGATCCTTTAGGATCCCCTCTGCCCCCTTCTGTGCCAGCAGGGAGGTGGCACCCAGTTTTTTGCACTCATGACACATGTTCTGGGCCAGGCCCTTGGGCACCTGTCCTGCGATCCTCACAGCAAATCGACCCTGTGGGGTGGTATTATTGTTACGGCATCCTACAGATGAGATCGAGGCCCATGAGGTGGGAGGCTTGCCTGAGCTCACACATAGCAGGTGAGTGGCAGAGCTGAGATTGCAGCCCTGATTCGAGACTCACTTCAGAGCTCTACCAGCCCCGTCTACAGTTACTATGTGGAACCCATGCCAGGCACCACCACCGGCTCTTTGATGTGACCCACCCTGACATGGACAGTGGCCACCCCATCACACCCATCACAAGAGTCACAATCACACTGGTAAGGCTCCAGCCCAAGCCTGGCCCTCAGAGTCCCCAAGAGTCAGATGCCTCCAGACTGACCCTCCCATTTTACAGATGGGCACACTGAGTCCACAGAGACACAGGGTCTTGCTCAGGATCACACAGAGCAGCTGTGGTCTAGGCTGCTCAATACCCCAGGCAAGAAAAGAGTTCAGGTCCCAGGATCTGACCCATCTGTGCTTCAGGGCCGCAGTCCTCGTTGTAAGATCAACGGTTTAGCTGGAGTTCTGTCTGGAGGGAGGGATAAAGAGCAGGAGACAGACACTAACACAAAACAAGGACAAACCCAGAGATCAGAGCTGAGATGAGGGCTTGGCTGGGGTTTGGGGAAGCTCAAAGGAGAGACTGGACATGGGAGGGGTCAGTCAGGAAAGGATTCCCAAAAAAAGTGACGTCAAGTGGGCTTTAAAAGGATGCATAAGGGTTTGCCAATGGAAAAATGCAGGCAGGGATATTTCAGGAGAAGACGTGGGGCTCAGAGGCCTGTTCCCATCTGGGCCTTGGTAGTGAAGAGTATGGGACTGGGTACTAGACAGTCCTGGGTTGGAGTCCCAGCCCTGCTGTGTGACTTAACCTTTCTGAGCCTCCATTTCCTAGGCTATAAAATGAGAGTGGGGATGATCTTCTCAGTCACGAGGCAGTTGCCGGGTGATCAAGGGGCATGGCACACAGGAAGACAGGGACTAGAGACTATTGTAGGGAGCAGTTGGGGACTGGAGGAAAGAAAGACATGGCTGAGGCGGTCGTCTGTCTTCTGAGGACAGACATGTGAGGGACCTTGAATGTCAAGCTAAGGAGCTTGGCTTCGTTCTGAAGGCAGTGGGGAGACATGGAAGGGCTTTGAGTCAAGGAGTTACAACTGTGATTTGTGTTTCAGAGGATGCCCACGCGGAGGTGCTAGGGTGTCCTTGAAGCAGGACAGGGACGAGGCTCCTGATCGCTAAGCCCACCCACGTCCTGGCACCTGGGATCCCTCCAGCCTGCCGCCTTCTCCCTCTCTCAGCTCTACAAGGCTGAGAAGTTGCCCTGCCCTGATTCCAAGGCTGGTCCAGGGCCGAGGAGGCAGGCGGCCTGCAGCCCCTACCCTCACTGCCCTGTGGTCCCAGACAGCCCTGCCCAGGAACCCACAGCCTCTGTGACCAGTTCTCTGCTTTCCTCGAGCTGCCCTTCCCCCTACACACACACACACACACACACACACACACACACACACACTCCACAGTCCCCATTACAGAGAAAGGACGGGCAGCACCACCATAATTTCTATTTCCTTCTAAATAGATGCTCCCAGACCTGCTCCCACAAAACCAATTAAAGCACCTGCCGAGGACGGGGCTTTGTCAGCAAATTATTTCCAGGCTTCGAGACTCGGGAATAAATCTCAGAAGATGAAGTGAATGGAATGAGTAGGGGAGCTAGAGATGGGGGGCTGAGCAGGCGGGGGAGGAGGGTCACTTTAGGTCCAAGCAACTGCAGCTGGAGTCTTCGTTTCTGCCACCAGACCCTCAGCCCAGGTCCCAGCACTGGCCCCCTTTACAGTCCCACCGGAGAAGCGGCCTCTAAAGAGTCGGACATCCTGGCTCCAAGTCAGGAATTCCCCTGGAAAATGGCCTGGAAACAACTTCCAGAACCACGGGGTGGGTGGCACGGCTATCTTTATGTCCTTGTCGCATCACTGCACCCCTTGGCTGTTTCCCCGCCACAAAGGAAATGGTACCATAGCCTCGGTGGGGAAACAGGATGTCTGGGCTCCTAACTCACTGTGGGGACCTCAGACAAGTCCTTCTCTGATCTGAGCCTTTGTTTTTCTATCTGCAAAGTAGGGGTGGATGGAAGTTCAGCCAGCCCTCCAGCTTCACCTCTTCATGTGCCCATGAAACTTCAGAAGGCCTCCTGGTTCAGGCCCAGCTGGCCTTCTGGGATGCCCATGGACTCTCTCTTTGGGCAGGCAAAAGCCAGGGAGCAGGTAGAGTTCCATCCAATGCAGCCATCATGGCCCCCATCAGCTCTCAGACTGGCAGCGGGGAGCGAAGGGCTGAGTGAGCCCCAGGTGGGCCCACATCCAGCGCTTAGTAGTACACCCTGCCCATAGTGTGGCCTCAATAAATGTGGCCATTCTTACTGTTACTATAGCAACACTTGCCTCTCTAGACTACCAGGTCCTTCAGCTCCAGGTCACATTCCCATCACTCCACCAACACCCACCTTGGTCCAATCAACAGTAAGGACTTGCATGACTGAGACCTCGAGGTGGGTATCATCAGCACTACCATCTTACCTGAGGAGACAAAGCCTCAGAGAGGTTAAGCCACATGCTCAGAGTCACACAGCTTGCCCAGCAGGACATGATGCCAAAATGGAGCCCAAGCTAATTCCCCAGATGAATCTGAGTTGGGAATCTGAGTTGAATGCACAAAAGGGATCAGACCTGAGAGGTGGAGAAGTCAGGCACCAGAGCTACAAGCTTACCAGAAGCCTCCCAACCATCCCAGATTAGAGGCCATTCATAAGGGCTACAAATTAATTAATAAATTCAGAAAAGAATGCCCTGGAGATCCTGTGGTCCCGACTCTATGCTTCCACTGCAGGGCACCCGGGTTCCATCCCTGGTTGCAGAATTAAAAAATAATAATTAAGGGCTGCAGACTACTTGCCTCCACAGAAGTGAGCTCCACAGAAGTTAGGGTGCCCACCCGTCATCCCAGCACCTGGCCTGGGGCACCTGAGGAGCCCTGGAATCTGGCCTTACACTTCCATAGGCCACAAGGGACCCACTCAGGCCACAGATTGCTGGCAATAATAACAAAACAGTAACAAAACAATAATTATAGGTGGTACCCGTCCTCTGGACCTTTGAATTAGTTGAAGGAATCCTGACAATACCCCTGGGATAGGGACCGAGATTACAGGTAAGAAAACTGAGGCCTGTGAGAAGTCACATGTCTGGGGTCACTCTGCTAACAGCAGGAGCACAGTTTTCCTGGCCCCTATCATCAATGCCTGAGTGGGCAGTGGCCCATGGGCTCCCAGAAGCATTTTTCCTCTAATAGTTACACATTTCACTTCATATGTGTCAGGAAAAAAATAGAACCAGCTCTTCAAGCCCAAATAGTTTATGGATATGAAAAATGGACATATTTTTTGAAACAAGAAAAATCCCGAGTCAATGAGAACAGGTGGTACTTGTCCTGGGCAAAGGTGGATCAGTAACTGAAACACAGCATCCACATCCCTCCTCTGCATCCGCACAGCTGGCTGAGGCCCCAGAGGAGGAGGAGACGCAGACACAAGAGCTGAATAGGCTTATCGGGGTGACTCCGCTCCAGGCTACGGGCAGCGCTTTGACTACTGTGCAGTCACACCACCGTTGCTGCCTGAGGTGTGTTTGTGCTGCCTCTTCGGGGATCTGACCTTTAAACTTGACTTCTCTCCCGTAATGAGGAGAGATCTGGGCTCAGAGAGGCTCATGCCCAGGGGCTCTGAGCTCCTAAGTTGAGGCCTGAGATTCCAGGACCAGTCTCTGTGTCGTCCAGGGGCTGAGAGAGGATGGATTTGCCTGAGGGAGTTTTCCAGGCCTGCAGAGCCAATCCAGATCCTCAGGATCTTGCCCAGGATTTGTTTCTTGTTGCTTGTCTTTAATGACTTTTCTTTCTAACTATACGTGCATTCTAAGTTGCTTCAGTCGTGCCCAACTCTTTGTGACCCTATGGACTGTAGCCCACCAGGCTCCTCTGTCCCTGGGGTTTTCCTGACAAAAATACTGGAATGGATTGCCATTTCCTCCTGCAGGGGATCTTCCCAACCTAGGGATCGAACCCACATCTCTTGTGTCTCCTGCACTGACGGGCAGGTTCTTTACCACTAGCGCCGTCTGGGAAGCCTTCATTGTAACTAACGAGGTGACTGAACACAGCAGCCCAATAGTAAGAGCTCAAAGAGCTTCTGAGCATTGTGACAAACTGTATGACTTTGGGTTGCATTATTTAACTTCTCTGAGCATCAGCTTCCTCATTTGCAAAGTGAGGATCCTAATATCTCCCTCAGAGGGGCATTTCGAGAGTAAAATGAGATCATGTGCTTCCATCAGCATTCAACCATGAAAACAGTACTTCAACAGGTGGAATTTGATACAGGCAATTAACTGCACAGGTAACCGAAATGCTGAGAAGCCAATAGGAACGGAAGAGAGACCCAGAGATCACTGAAGCAGACAAGCACCTCGCCACTGTGTGGGCAGCACAAAAGGAGGAGATGGAGTTCACAGGGGCCATGGGGGTGGAGCTGCAGAGACAGCATGGTCCCTATCAGAGGCTGCCAGGGCAGGACGAAAGGGGGAGAAATACCCTGGCTTCTCCCTTCTCCTGCTCTCCTGTCTCCCCCAGGGCCTCCCACTGGCCATTTGAGGGGCCTGGGAAGCTCAGTTGCAGGGCAGGGCAGAGCTTTGCAACACCAGGCAGAGCGGGAATAACCAGGCATGGATCTGAAACATTTGCACAGGCCCGGGGCCGCACAGTACACAGTGTCCTGCCCAGTCAGTAAATGACTGTGATCTCTATAGTGTTCACTATATTAGGACTATT
This sequence comes from Bubalus kerabau, assembly GCF_029407905.1. Classification (NCBI taxonomy): domain Eukaryota; kingdom Metazoa; phylum Chordata; class Mammalia; order Artiodactyla; family Bovidae; genus Bubalus; species Bubalus kerabau. The sequence goes on along the minus strand of NC_073634.1, from coordinate 99,086,900 downwards.
TTGGTTCCAACAGAAATCCATTCAAGCCAGATTCAACAGGACAAAAATGGAATTTAACAGAACACTACAGTGAAATCTCCTAAAACCCAAGGGCAGGACCAGGAGAAGGCCTGGCAGGATTGTCAGGTCTCCCCAGAGCATCCCTGCTGTCTCCTGCTTCTCTCTGCGAGGGTTGCTCCGTACTCCTCGTGGCACCCAGGTTCCTTAGTCCACTGGGCAGAGGATGGCCGGAAACAGTTCCCAGATTCAGACAGCCCTGGGATTCCTTAGTCTGTTTTCCAAATTCCTGGGGCAGCCATTCTGATTGGCCCAGCTTGAGTACCTGTGTCCTCCTGATCCAATCAGCTATGGCCAAGGGGGTGGAGTCACAGATGGGGAGCGCAGACCCTCCTACCAAATTGTGTAGGAATTACAGAAAGCCTTAAAATGCACTGTATTGTCTTATTTTCGGATTCTTCTATTTCGGCGTCCCTACTCTTATGTTTAGGGCTTCTCTTGTGGCTCAGCTGGTAAAGAATCCGCCTGCAATGCAGGAGACCTGGGTTCGATCCCTGGCTTGGAAAGATCCACTGGAGAAGAGAAAGGCTACCCGCTCCAGTATTCTGGCCTGGAGATTTCCGTATAGTCCATGGGGTCGCAAAAAGTCGGACATGACCGAGTGACTTTCACTTCACTGTTATGTTTAACATAAACAATGCTGCAGCCCCACCCCCACATTTCCTGCGGATGAATTCTTAAGGGTGACTCAGCTAATACCGAGAAGGTCCTTTACTGCCCTCTTCGTATAAATGCGCAGCAGCTGGTGGGACGTCTTTAAATGATTGTTCTTGAGGGTTTCAGAAGCAAAAGACAACCAGGCCCCACTGCAGGCCATCCCCTCCGAGGTTTTATTTGGCTTTCTTGCATATTTGTTTAATTAATTATTTTTTGATTATCTGATTAATTATTATTCCAGACTCCAGTAATCCATAATGCAAAATCATACAGATGCTGGACTTAATTAAATGGACTTTTTACCTCATTTGGGAGAAAAAGAGTTTATTTAACAAGAAAAGAAGGTAAAGCAGTTCAAGGCAGCCAGTTGGGACGATGTTTTTTCTTTCCAGTTTTTATTATGAGCTTTCAAAACAGGAAAGCTGAAAGAACTGCACACTGAACTCTTTCACGCCCTCCAGCAAGATTCAACAACAATTCATACTTTGCCCACTTATCTCTGTTTCTCTCTCTGGGTCTCTGTCTCTGTCTCCCTCATTCTCACTCTCTCTCTATATATATGTATGTACACACATATATATTATATATATATATATCATATATTATAAATTATACATATTAAAATATATAGCATGTATATATAAATATATATATGTGCTGAATTGCTTCAGTTGTGTACAACTCTTTGCGACCCTATGGATTGTAGCCCTCTTTGACTGTGTGGATCACAATAAACTGTGGAAAATTCTGAAAGAGATGGAGACCACCTGACCTGCCTCTTGAGACATTTGTATGCAGGTCAGGAAGCAACAGTTAGAACTGGACATGGAACAACAGACTGGTTCCAAATAGGAAAAGAAGTACGTCAAGGCTGTATATTGTCACCCTGCTTCTTTAACTTATATGCAGAGTACATCATGAGAAATGATGGGCTGGAAGAAGCACAAGCTGGAATCAAGATTGCTGGGAGAAATATCAAAAACCTCAGCTATGCAGATGACACCACTCTTATGGCAGAAAGTGAAGAGGAAGTAAAAAGCCTCTTGATGAAGGTAAAAGAGGAGAGTGAAAAAGTTGGCTTAAAGCTCAACATTCAGAAAACGAAGATCATGGCATCCGGTCCCATCACTTCATGGGAAATAGATGGGGAAACAGTGTCAGACTTTATTTTTTTGGGCTCCCTAATCACTGCAGATGGTGACTGCAGCCATGAAATTAAAAGACGCTTACTCCTTGGAAGAAAAGTTATGACCAACCTAGATAGCATATTCAAAAGCAGAGACATTACTTTGCCAACAAAGGTTCGTCTAGTCAAGGCTATGGTTTTTCCTGTGGTCATGTATGGATGTGAGAGTTGGACTGTGAAGAAGGCTGAGCGCAAAAGAATTGATGCCTTTGAACTGTGGTGTTGGAGAAGACTCTTGAGAGTCCCTTGGACTGCAAGGAGATCCAACCCGTCCATTCTGAAGGAGATCAGCCCTGGGATTTCTTTGGAAGGAATGATGCTAAAGCTGTAACTCCAGTACTTTGGCTACCTCATGCGAAGAGTTGACTCATTGGAAAAGACTCTGATGCTGGGAGGGATTGGGGGCAGGAGGAAAAGGGGACGACAGAGGATGAGATGGCTGGATGGCATCACTGACTCGATGGACGTGAGTTTGAGTGAACTCCAGGAGTTGGTGATGGACAGGGAGGCCTGGCGTGCTGCGATTCATGGAGTCGCAAAGAGTCGGACACAACTGAGCCACTGAGCTGACTGAACTGAACTGAGGCTCCTCTATCCATGGGATTCTCCAGGCAAGACTGGGGTGGGTTGCCATTTCCTCCAGCAGGGGATCTTCCTGACCCAAGAATTGAACCCAAGTCTCTTATGTCTCCTGCACTGGCATGGCAAGTGGGTTCTTTACCACTAGCACCACCTGAGAGAAGAGAAGAGTGTATATATAATATATGTAAATTACTTTCCTGGGCCATTTGGAAGCGAGTAACAGATATCATGACCTTTCACCCACAAATTTCTTTTCATCTCCTAAGAATAAGGACGTTCTTCTACGTAACTACAATGCTATTATTATGCTAAGAAAATTAACAATGATTCCATAGTTCCATTAAACATTTCAGAAGGGCCAATTCAAATTTCAGGGAGACTAATTGCCATTGATAAGCAATTTCAAGAAATAAATAATATATATAAAAGTACCCGACATAATGTCTGGCACACATAGGAACTTAGTAAATGTCAGCATCCCCTGCCACCCGGCCCCCGCCCCCCACATACACGAATTTCCATCACCACCATTTTTAAAACCACTAAGTAACTACAAATAGCATCGTTCAATGTGATGCGACATCAGAAGAGCATGATCAGACCACCGGTGCCCCAGATGGGGCTCCCCCAACTCTTCCCCGCAGACACTGAAAGCAAGAGGAAAATTGCTGGAGACAAAAGACAGAGTCACAGGGCGCTGAACTTGGCCTCACCAGCCTCCTAGTAATGGCGCCAGGGAGGGGATCGGTGCCAGCCAGTGCTGCTCAGCCACGACATGGCAGACAGAGCTGGGCTCCTGGCCGGGGTCCCTCCACTTACCAGGGCAAGAGCAGGGTTTTTTTTTTAATTGTTTTCAAAACAGATTTCATGTGGTCCCAAAATGAGACCATGATTGTAAATTAAAGTGTAATTAGCCTTTACGCTTTTATATTCATTAACTCTTCTCTGTTAATGATGCTAGGCTGGAGCAGAAACCCTGCATTATGAAACCACATCCAGGAAATAAAATAGTGATTTAGATAATGGCCACAATGTATTGCTACTTACACATAATTAAACAAATGCTCCATTTAAACTTGGAAACATGACTGAATGTTGATTAACCCTCGCCCAGCAATTCTGCTTGGAACTGGGGAAGGGGAGGCACCGTGAGCTCGTCCGTAACAAAGTGTCTGGAGCAGTCACGTGTGCCTACTACATTGCCAGCCATGCCCACCAGCCCCACCTGTGCTGTCTGGGTGGCTACAGGTCTCATGCCAAGGAGTGTGGCCGTGGATGGAGGTGACCGTGAAAGTTATCCCAGGACCACTTAAGAAACCACCACACTAAGTGAAACAAGCCAGACACAAAAAGACAAATATTGTATGATTCCAAATTTATAGAAACAGAAAGGAGAAAGGTGAGCACCCAGGGGCAGAGGCTAGTGCTTAATGGATACAGCATTTCAGCTTGGGGTGGTGAAAGATGTTGAAAGATTCTGGAGATGGATGGTGGTGATGGTCACATAACAATGTGCACACACTTAATGCCACTTAACTGTATCCTTTAGAAAGGTTAAATAGTAAATTTCATGTATAATTTACCACAATTTTTTAAAGCTTTTTTAAAGCATTAGGAAAAAAGGGAAAAGTCACCACACCCCAACTCCACTGCCCACAAATACAAAAAGTCTGAATCTCACCTTCTCAGAGATCAGTTCACATGGTTCATCACAACTCTGATAAGACCTGACTCAAAGTTAGGAAAATGGAAATTTTTTTAGGTTTTAAAAATTATAATGAAGTATTGCTTAACATATAAGCAATAATTCAGACATATAATTCAATAACATATAATTCAGACATGTATTGACTAAAAGGTAAAGTTTCTGATTCTCAAACCCACTCCCAAAAAAGAAGCACCCAATAATTTTTATGTTTGTCCTTTTTCTACATGTAGCTTTTCCACATAATGTGTTGCTCTGCTGGGTCCCCCAGAAGCAGACCCTGGGACAAGAAAGGGAGGGCAGGTGGGAGATGTGGGGGGTGATCCCAGGAGAAATAAGTAGGCAATAAGACAAGGAAAGAGAAGACTAAAACGTGCATGACCCTATCTATTATTTATTGCTGCATAACAAGTTATTCCAAAATCTAGTCACTTCAAACAATCACTATTACTTGACTGTTGATTCCTGTGGGTCGGGAATGCAGACAGTAGGGAAGAATTGCCCCTACGCCACCAGGGTCTGAGGCCTCAGATGGAAAAGTTCAAGGCTGGGGCTGGAGTTGTCACGAAGGATGCCTGCTCACACATCTGATAATTGATGCTGGTTCTCTTTGGGGGACCTAGCTGGGTGGGGAGCTGGAACACCCACAGGTAGCCTTTCCAGGTGACCTGGGTTCCTGAAACATAGTGGCTACGTTCTAAGAGCAACCACCATGCAAGTGAGAGAGAGAAAAGGGTGGGGGGCAGCGAGAGAGAGAGAGAGAATGAAAGGCAGAAACCAGACTGTTAGGACCAGTCTTAGGAGTCACATCGTATCACCTCCACCACCTGTGATGAAGGTCTGCCCAGGCTCAAGCAGGCAGGAACGTCAATGACGCATTGTAACAAGAACATGCTGTTGTTTATTCCCTAAGTCGTGTCTGATTCTGTTCAACCCCGTGGACTGTAGCTCCTCTGTCCGTGGGATTCTCCAGGCAAGAATACTGCAATGGATTGCCATGCCCTCTTCCAGGGGATCCTTCCAACCAAGGGATTGAACCCACATTTTTATGTCTCCTGCATTGGGAAGTGGGGGTTCTTTACCTCTAGTGCCACCTGGGAAGCCCAATGAGAGCATGTGGGAAATACGATCTGCCATAGCCAGGCTAAGTACATTTGCAGGCAACTGGTGCTTGATTCCAGTAGGGACCTCTGGGAGGTAGCCTGTCACCCTAATACTTATGGGGTGGTCACTATGGGTCAGGTTTCCCAGGTGGCTCAGTGGTAAAGAATCTGCCTACCAAGCAGGAGACATGGGTTCAATCCCTGGGTGGGGAAGATCCCCTGGAGAAGGAACTGGCAACCCGCTCCAGTATTCTTGCCTGGGAAATCCCATGGACAGAGGAACCTGGCATGCTACACTCCATGGGGTCGCAGAGAGTCAGACACGACTTAGCAACTAAACCACACCACTGTGGGTCAGGGACTGTGCTGAATGCACACACATTCTGTCATTTGCTGTGCAGTGGCTGCTACCACTGCCCCATAATAAAGATAAGGCAACTGAGGCTTAGAGAACACCAGGCAGAGACAACACATCCATCCACCAACTCCCATCTTTCCTGCTTCCCATACACACAGCTAGAGCACATCTCCCAGTGTCCTCCCGGTTAGGTGTGACCGTATGACTAAGCCGTCTGCAATGAAATATGGGCCAAAGTAAGGGGTACCCCGTCCTGGCCGGGGCCGTAGGTTGTCCCCCATGCGCCTGTGCGCTCCTTCTCCCGTCTGGCCAGAATCAACACGCAGCCTTGGAAAAGCACCTGTTGAAGATGTCAGGCTTTTTCTCAGTGTGGTTCCCTGAATCGCCTCCTGGAAGAGAGCCCCCCCATCATTTATCTCATCCCCCTTCAACCTGTGTTGAGCAACAGACAAACCTCTGTTGTGTTCACCCATTACCTGTTCGGGCCTGTTTATCACCACAGTGCAATCGAGTCTAACACAGGTGTGTAGAATGAGATGGAATCCTCTAAAAGTGCCATGACAACTTTGTAAATCAATAATGGTCAAATGTTAGTAATTCCAGATAGTCAACCTCACACACGCAGTTCTTTTCACTCGTTCACTCCTGCATAGTGTTCCACTTATTATTTAACCACTTATTTAACCACTCCCCCTTTGATGAACAGCTGTGTTTTCCCCAGTTTTTTGTCCTTACAAACAACACTGCGAGGACCATTCTTAAATATTTATCATTATGAGTTTTATGAAGCTGTCCATCAGACAGATTCCACAAAGTAGGACTGCTGGGTAGGTGCTGCACATTAAAAAATTTTATTTGTGTGTGCCCACTTTAGCAGCATAGATACTAAAACTGGAAACAATACAGAGATTAGCATGGTCCCTGCACGAGGAGGACACAAAAATTCGAGAAGCATTGCATATTTTTATCCTGTAATAAACCACAATAAAAGAATATGAAAAAGAATATATATGTATAATATATATTGTATAACTGAATACCTTTACTGTACATCAGAAACTAACACAACATTGTAAATCAACTATGTTCAATAAAAAAATAAATCTTGGGACTTCCCTGGGAGTTTAATGGTTAAGACTCCAAGCTTCCGCTTTGGGGGCACAGGTTTGATCCCTGGTTTGGGAACTAAGATTCCACATGCCACACAGAGTGGTCAAAAAATAAATAAATAAAATATCTTTAAAAAATAAAATAATAGTCATGTGGCAGTTTAAATAAATAAATCTTAATGGATAACAAAGACCTACTGTATAGCACAGGGAACTCTGCTCAGTATTATGCAACAACCTAAATGGGAAAAGGATTTGAAAAAAGAAAGATACATGTATATGTATAACTCAATCACTTTGCTGTGAGCCTGAAACTATTGCAACATTGTTAACCAACTATACTCCAATATAAAATAAAAAGTTTAAAACATAATAATATAGGACTTACAATGTGCTAGGCAGTGTTCTATGTTCTTGACAAATAGTACTTAATCCTTACCACAACCCTGTGAGGTAGGTACTATTATTATCCCACTTTATGGATGGGGAAACAGGCCAAGAAAGCTCACTTGCTCAAGGTCATGCCCCTGGTACACGGTGGAGCTGGGATTGGAGCCCAGGCACTGGGCTCTGAGTGGCTCTTCAGAAGCACTAAGTCGTCTGCATGTGAGAGTGAGGCCCGCCCTGGAGAGGCCTCTCGGACTACATTGTGGCACCTGGGCCCGCCTGGGAGCCTGCACTCGTCCCTCTAAGGAAACGTGAGCAAACAGCAGCAGGGTCGCTGCCGCCGTGAGCACTGGGCCTGCCCTGGGGAAAGGGCTGCACAGAAGTTTTTTTTTAATTGCTTAATCATGTCCGACTCTTTCTTTGCAACCCCACGGACTGTAGCCCACTCTCTGTCCATGGGATTCTCCAGGCAAGAATACTGGAGTGGGTTGCCATTCACTTCTCCAGGGGATCGTCCAATTGAACCTGGGTCTCCTGCACTGCAGACAGACTCTTTACCATCTGAGTCACCAGAGAAGCCCCGCATGTGCTTAATAGAAGACAGCTAATAACCTCAGATATGCAGATGACATCACCCTTATGGCAGAAAGCGAAGAAGAATAAAGAGCCTCTTGATAAAAGTGAAAGAGGAGAGTGAAAAAACTGGCTTAAAACTCAACATTCAGAAAACTAAGATCGTGGCATCTGGTCCCATCACTTCATGGCAAATAGATGGGGAAACAGTGGAAACAGTGGCTGACTTTATTTTTGGGGGCTCCAAAATCACTGCCCATGGTGACTGTAGCCATGAAATTAAAAGATGCTTACTCCTTGGAAGAAAAGTTATGACCAAACTAGACAGCAAAAAAAATGTGAGGTTTGGACTATAAAGAAAGCTGGGCACTGAGGAATTGATGTTTTTGAACTGTGGTGCTGGAGAAGACTCTTGAGAGTCCCTTGGACTGCAAGGAGATCAAACCAGTCCATCCTAAAGGAAATCAGTCCTGAATATTCATTGGAAGGACTGATGCTGAAGCTGAAGTTCCAATATTTTGGCCTCCTGATGCAAAGAACTGACTCTTTAGAAAAGACCCTGACGCTGGGTAAGATTGAAGGCGGGAGGAGAAGGGGACGACAGAGGATGAGATGGTTGGATGGCATCACCAACTCTATGGACAGGAGTTTGAGTAAATTCCAGGAGCTGATCATAGACAGGGAGGCCTGGCGTGCTGCAGCCCATGGGGTCACAAAGAGTTGGACACGACTGAGCCACTGAACTGAACTGAACCGAAATCTGAGTAACTCTCAGGAGTCCTCTCCCTGATTTTCTTTATTCTCAGTCAGACTCCTGGCTTTATTTGTTTATCGGTCCCTGGAATTAGACCAAGCTGAGCATAGCCAGTAGCTTTGTGCCCTTCTCTGAGCCTTTGTTCTTTTGTCTAAAAAGCGGAGATAAAAAAAGTGGGGATAATAGCAGAACTTACTTAAAGTTTTCAAAAGCAACACAAGAACAAACTAAGTGAAACACCACAATTTCAGCCACTCACTCAAGGATTTCTAGAGCCCCTACTGTGTGCCCTGCAGAGCTGTGGGTCCCTCTACCCCACAGAGAAAAGCTCCCCACACCCCCACCGAGTCCAGCCAGGATAACAAGTTGCCCCAGGAGTCCAGCTCAGGCTGCTGAGCAGGGTTCCGTGGTGAACAGTGATGATCAGGGAGGCCTCTAATCTAACAAACCTGATGACTAGTAAGTTGGGGAGTTCGAGGGGATCCCTGGTCCAGGCTGGGACAGGAGAGGCTGCTCTGAGGAGGCAGCATCTAAGGGGTGAGGAGTGTTCTGGGTGGGGGGCGGAGCAGCCCGTGGGAAGATCCAGAGGTGAGAGGATGACTTTGGACTCATCTTAAGGAGGCTGCACCATATCCCAAGGGCAATGGGAAGCCATGGAGGGATTTAGAGGTTTCCCTCTGGCCCCCTTGTAGAGCGTGGACCAGAGAGGCTGAGCTCGGAGACAGGAGTGAACTCAGGAACTAGGTTTCTGTTTGTGTCTCCTGTTTATACCATGAAGATTAATCTTAACATGAACAAGACCATCCTCTTTAACAGCAGAAGTCATCCGAGTGGCTTCACTGGTGGTCCGTGTGAATAAGACTCTGTGCTTGTGATGCAGGGGATGCTGGTTTGATCCCTGGTCAGGAAACTAAGACCCCACATGCTACATGGCCAAGAGAAAAATGTTAATAAATAATTTTTAACAACTCAAAAAAAATTATCAGGAATCATTCTAGAAATCAAAACCTAGAAGCAGCCTGAAGTGAGGGCAAAATAAAAACCTCACTCTTTCAGATGTGTGCCCTGGGTTCGCGTCTGCACAAGCCTTTTCCTCCCTCGGGAAGGCACACCTAACTCCACCTGTTTCAGTCCTCCCTGCTCAGCACCCCCTACAGGAAGTCCTCCAGGATTCACTGGCTGGCGGGGCCTCACTGCCTCTGAGCTCCCTGCTGGGTCTCTTCCTGGGTTCGTTCAAGGGTACTGGACACATTCATCCATGTGTGTTCCGGTCACTCACAGGTTAGCTCATCTCCACCTCCCTCCACCTTCAGCCTCTCCCCAGAGTCATGCAGAGTATAAGTGCTCAGTACCGACGGCCGCGGCTAGCCTCCTCCCTGTCTGATTTTTCTCCCAGCTTTCCTAGAACCCAGCAACTATCATTCATTCATTTGTTTATTCACTCACCCATTTGCAAACGTATATTGAGCGCCGCTCTGTTCCAAGCTTGTGCCAAGTGCTGGTCGGACCGTGATAAGTCGGGAGACTCAGCCCAGCATCTCAGAGCTCACAGTCTGCTGGGGGAGGCGGGGCAGGCATCGGGCAGGTGTGGGGAGGTGATGCTCTAATCTGTCGATTTAGGGGCATTTTAAGGACCTGGCTGCTGGGGTAAAGGGGACATTGGTGGTCCATGGCATGCAATGTGAAGCCGACACTTAAGTGATCACCTTTTGACCGTTGGGGTGATGGCCTACAGAAGGCTCTGGGTGACCAAGCAGCTGCTGGCATAGAGCGTACCTGGAAATAAAGAGCATCAGGACCACCGGGCTGCTCCTTTGCTTCTAAGTACACCAGAAAACTTAAGGGGAAAAGATGAGCTCAAGGGCTTCAATTCCCAAAGTCTGAGTAAAGAGCCAGAGGTTCTCTTTGTGCCTAGAGAAACTCTAGTGGCCAAGGGATAATGCTTCTCAGACTTAAGACCCTGTGAGTTTCAGGGTATCAGGCACATAGTGTGACCCATGAGGAGGCGTGTGTGTGTGTGTGTGTGTGTGTGTGTGCTCACTGGCTCAGTTGTGTCTGACTCTTTGTGACCTCATAACTGGAGCCTGTCAGGCTCCTCTCTGTCCATGGGATTTCCCAGGCAAAAATACCGGAGTGGGTTGCCATTTCCTCCTTCAGGGGATCTTCCTGACCTAGGGATCGAACTTGCCTCTTCTGTGAGTCCTGCACTGGCAGGCGGATTCTTTACCACTGCGCCACCTGGGAAGCCGGAGAAGGCATAGTACACACCAAAGAGCTGCAAGATGTCTCCAGTGTATATGAACAGGGAAATGTGTCTGGGAATGGACACTAAGTAGTGCATTATAATGAAAGGAGTATCACGTGTTGAAGTGGGTGGATGCATTAATCATAGATCCTGCATTCCTCCTGTTAGCTCAAACAGCTGGGGATGGCTCTAAAACAGTGGTCCTCAGCATTTTTGGACCAGGGACGGGTTTCATGGAAGACCATTTTTCCATGGACTGGGGGTGGGGATGGTTTCAAGATGATTCCAGGGCATGACATTTACTGTGCACTTCGTTTCTATTATTATTACGTTGTGATATATAGTGAAACAATGATACAACTCACCATAATGCAGAATCAGTGGAAGCCCTGAGCTTGTTTTCTGCAACTAGACGATCCCATCTGGGGGTGCTGAGGGACCAATGGGGAGTGGCTGTAACATGGCCTGGGGCTTGCTCTAAAGGGTTGCTTGGTTGACTCATCGAAGGCTGGTCCCAAGGCAGCCTACACTGAGTGAAGCTGAGAGGCCAGGATTCCTTTAGTAGAGTGTAGAAGGAAGGGTCCAGAAGATTCCAGAGATTGCTCAAATGCTGAGTGGACTTTTTTTTTTTTTTTGCTGTGCCATTTGACTTGCAGGATTCCCCACCAGGGATCGAACCCAGACCCTCGGCAGTAACAGTGCACCACCAGGGAATTCTCTGAATGAATTTATTTAATTTCTGCTCACCCACCTCACCACCTCACTATTGTTCTCCAGCTGTGGAGGGTGGAATGCAGGGGAATGGAATTATTAGTGATCGACTGATTGATCAACCAATTATGGTGCTCCCAAGACCAAAGTAAGTGGGCAGCCTAATAAAATCTTGATTTGCTGAAGCAGGAAAGTTCTAGGTCTGCTGAACAGAAGTCTGAACTAAAACAGTATAACAGAGAATGTGAGTCAGTGCCCACCCATGCCAGGACCAGGCATTTCATAGACACAGAGCCCCTTGAATGAAAGAGGAGGCTGGAGTCACTTGAGGAAGGACCCTACACAGCCAAGACTATTTACTATACATTCTCCTCCCGACATTCCCCTATGGGACCTGAGGCCTGAGTGACTGAGTGGGCTGGAGAAGGCGAAGTGCCAGCTATTTTAGACATTACTGGATGCTGGTTCTGAGTTGGCACTAGTTCCAGGAGACTCACCATGGTCCCGTCAGAGTAAGGGCTTCTGGAGGTATTGTGGACATCTTTTCTGAGTAACAAACCACAAACATTGTCTTATGCCCTGTTATCTCATGGGTGAGGAGTTCAGACAGGCCTCAGTGGGCATTCTCCTCCTTTGGGTGTCAGCTGAGATCACTCAGTGGCACTCAGCTGGCAATGGGCTCTTCTGGAGAGTCTGAGATAATATCTCACATACTCAGTGCTTTGGCTGCCATGGCTGGTGTGCAGGACTCAGCTGGGACTGTTGATGAGGCTTGGCATGGTGGTCTCAGAGCGGTCGTGATTCTTACTCAGGGACTCTGGGTTCCATGAGCAACAGAACAAAGTCAGCAAACAAAGTGAGAAGTCCATCGCTCAGAGGCCTAGCCTTCAAGGTCCCATAGCAGCACTTCCTTTATACTTTATTGGTCAAAGGAGCCACGAGCCCCCCACCCCCCAGATTCAAGAGGAAGGGACACAGTCTGCACGTCTTGATGGGAGTAATGTTAAGAATGTATGACCGTGTTTTTGTATTGAGTTTGTATTTGCTTGTTTCTTTATTTTTTAACAATATTTATTGGAGTATAGTTGTACAATGTGTTAGTTTCAGGTGTACAGCAAAGTGAATCAGTTACACACACACATATACCCACCCTTTTTTAGATTCTCTTCCCACGTAGGTCATTACAGAGTATTAAGCAGAGGCCCCTGTGCTCTACAGCACTTCCTTATTAGTTACCCATTTGATACACAGCAGTGTGCATATGTCAACCCCAATCTCCCAATTCATCCCTCCCACCGTTCCCACTTGGTAACCCTGTTCATTTTCAACATCTGTGAATCTATTTCTGTTTTGTAAACAAGTTCGTTTGTACCATTCTTTTGGATTCCATACATATGTGATATCACATGCTATATCTTTGGGTATGGTCATATTTTTAAAATACTCTTGGGTAACCAGGAGAGTTGGGTAACTAGGAGAGTCTTGTTCACATCCAGCTCATTTGGACCCAGCGGATCCCTGCACACAGCTCAGGGATCCTTTCCCAGTTCTGAAAGCAGCTGGGAGGAAAGGTGCATTATGGGAGAAAGGCCAGATGGAAGCCCCTCCCAATGAGGTAAACCAGGAGCAGAGCACATTCCTATTGGTGCCTCCATCCAGGACGCCATATCGCAAGGGGGTGTCCCTTCCTGTCACATCCCCTTTCAGCTCACCTCCTGGGTCCGCACAGAAGACCTTGGAGAATGGCAGTAGACGATCATCAGCTTCATCATGTGGTGATTCCCACTGCAGCTATTGTTCTGACACCATTTCTTGGCTGGAGCTGACCATCAGTACATCTTGTACCTCTTCTTTTTCAAAAAACTGTTTGTTTATTTGGCCGGGCCAGGTCTTAGCTGCAGCACTCGGGATCTTCGGTCTTCGATGAGACACACAGGATCTTTAGTTGCAACGTGTGAACTCTTAGTCGCAGCATGTGGGATCTAGTTCCCTGACCAGGGATCAAACCCAGGGCCACCTGCATTGGGAGCTCAGAGTCTTAGCCATTGGACCACCAGGGAAGTCTCTCTTAGCAGCAGTTGTTTACATCCAGTGGGTGGGGCCAGAAATATACCTTCAGCTTTCCAGCCCTCTTCCATAGTCCAGACCACAGAAACCTTGACTGGCGTTTCTTCCCTAAACCATCACAATAGAGCTCATTCTATGACACCACTCCCCAAGGAGACCAGAGCACCCTGGTAGCAGACAGATTACAGAGCACACTACCATCATAGAAGGAGCAGCACTTCATGCTTCTTGGCATAAACTTCTCTTGAGTATAGATTTGCTTTCCCAGCCCCAAATGCTGTGCTAAAACCACCACCCATGGACTTACAGAATGCCTCATCCACCAATGTGGTATTCCACAAAGCTTTGCTTCAACCAGGACATTCACTTTGCAGCAAATCAAGCCTAGCAATTGGCCCATGGGATTCCCTTATTCACGTGGAATTCCCTATCCTGCTAAAGCAGCTGGCTTTAGAGAAGGGTGGTATGGGGCCTTCCCTGATGGTCCAGAGGCTAGGACTCTGAGCTCCCAATGCCAGGTGGGTAGGAAGGATGGGATTCAATCCCTGGTCAGGGAACCAGATCCCATAAGCCACAACTAAAGGTCCTGAATGCTGCAACTAAAGATCCCACATGCCACAACTAAAACCCAGCACAGCCAAATAAATAAATATTAAAAAAAAAAAAAAAAGTGGGATGATCTTCTGGAGACATTGTTTTTGGCACTGGGCATGAGTGCTAAGTCACTTCAGTCATGTCTGACTCTTTGCGACCCCATGGACTATAGCCTGCCAGGCTTCTCTATGGAGTGTTCCAGGCAAGAATACTGGAGTGGGTTGCCATTTCCTCCTCCAGGGGATCTTCCCAACCTAGAGATTGAACCCGCATCTCTTATGTCTCCTGCACTGGCAGGTGAGTTCTTTCCTGCTAGTGCCACCTGAGAAGCCTGAAAAATAAATTTTCACTTTTTGGCCTCATGGCATGTGGGCTCTGAGTTCCCCAACTGGAAATTGAACCCATGCCCCCTGCATTGATAGCACTGAGTCTTAGCCACTGGGCCACTGGGGAAGGCACCAGTGTGGGGCAACACCTCATAGGCTGGGTCAGGATCCTCCAGGGTGCAGGCTGTGATCTGAGTCAGCATTCAGCACGAGGGCGTCTCTCTCACAGTCAGGATTCATGAGTGTAGGAGTCAATGCTGGATAGAAGAGGGAGTAGCTCTTCTCACCATTTCCTCTCGTGGCCCACTAGCAAAGTGTTTGTTTCCCATCCCTGCAATTTTGAATTCCCAAAGGAGAAACATTCACACTGGCAGACATAACAATAGTTCCACCAAATCGATGCTTCCTTCTGGCTATTTTGGGCTCGTTATGCTGCCAAATCAACAGCCAAAAGGGGGTGATTGGCCCTATCTGGGGAAATAGGGCTGCTAGATATATAATGGGGGACTTCCCTGGTGGTTCAATTATTAAGACTCTGTGCTTCCATAGCAGGGGATGCGGGTTTGATCCCCGGTCGGGGAACTAAGATTCTGCATGCCACGTGGTACAGCCAGATACATGCATATACATATATACATATTAATACGATGGGAGTGAGGAGGGATATACCCACTCCAGTATTCTTGCCTGGAGAATCCCCATGGACAGAGGTGCCTGACAGGTTGCAGCCCATGGGTCGAAAAAGAGTCAGACAGGACCGAGTGACTAAGCACGAAGCTCAAGGAGGGATATAGTTGGAATGGAAATTACAGCTCAGTATGGGCAGGAACACTGACACATCTTCAGGAGGAAAGGCCTGGCTCCCCCCACCAGTTAGGAACCGCAACCAGCTGGGTGCCTGATGCAGGCAGAGAGAATGTGGAACGGGTGACGGAAGAGGAATTAGTGCCAACTGCAGCCCTGAGGCTTCTTGCAGAAACCAGGACTGCAGGAGCCACTGGTACGCTCCCCTTGTCCACCTATGAGTGTGTTGTTTTTGTTGTTCAGTCGCTCAGTTTCATCTGACTCTTTTGCGACCCCATGCTCTGTAGCCTGCCAGGTTCCTCTTGTCCATAGGATTTCCCAGGCAAGAATACTGGAGTAGGTTGTCATTTCCTTCTCCAGGGTCTTCCTGACCTGGGGATTGAACCTGAGCCTCCTGCATTAGCAGGCAGGTTCTTTACTGCTGAGCCTCCAAGGAAAACCACCCGTGAGTGTACTGCATAGGTAATCGATTCTTTTCCTTTTCCCTTTCTTCCTCTCTCATTCCCCCTCACGTAACAGAGTGCACTAATAGCAGTTACACTTTCGTCAGTGCTCAAGTTCTAGGGTATCAAAGGGCAAGTGTGACACAGCTGGGAGAGGAGTTAACAGCCCCTGAGATGGATGGAAGGGACTTTGTGTGCCTTGTGGGTACACGGCCGCACAGCCAGAGAGATGGGAGCTACATGCAGACTTCTGAGCACCTCCTTCACAGTCAGGGGCTGGACAGCCAGCCGGACCTTCCTCCCCAGGTTGGCTGGTTGTGATTCTTGCTCTGATCCCCTAGTTCCTCCCTCAATCATCACTGTCCCAGCTCCTTCCACGACCCCATCAGACTTCAGCCTAAACTACCCGCCCCCATCCCACAGGACCTGGTGGCTCCAGATGGACATTGACTGGCACAAGGGGCACCTGTGCAAGGGCTTGGAGGTGAGAGTGCAGGGGGGAGTTCTATGGGTCCTGGAGTGGGGGGGCGGGCAGCAGGAACTCACTCTGGGAGGGGCTGCAGAATGGAGGGTCTTGGTCCCCCCAGGCCTCGAAGCCCACGCCAGTCAGCATGTGCTACCGGAGGGAACGGATGAGACATGGCCTCTCACTGGCACAAAGCCCCCCAGCCCTGCAGACCCAGGCCTCTCGTTCCTCTCTGTGTGGCCTTGGGACGGGCCTTGCCTGTCTCTGTGTCTGTTTCCCCACTTATACACATGGTGGGAGACTCATCTACGAAAGCTTTGCCAGCTTCCAGACTTGCTGAGTCCCTTACAGGAAGTACTGGTTTGGAAGAACAGTGCTGTTTTTAGTCGCTCAGTCATGTCCAACTCTTTGAGACCCCATGGACTGCAGTCCACCAGGCTTCTCTGTCCATGGGGCTTCTCCAGGCAAGAATACTGGAGTGGGTTGCCATGCCCTCCTCCAGAAGATCTTCCCAACCCAGGGATTGAACCCAGGTCTCCCCCATTGCAGGCGGATTCTTTACCATCTGAGCCACCAGGGAAGCCTTGTGAGAACAGAGCCCCTCATAAAAAGACAGAAACACCAACAACAAAATCGGTGGTCCCTGACTCAAGTCTTGGGGGGCAGGGACCCGGGTCTGGGCAGCCCTACAGTGAGCCCCTGGACCCTGGGCCGTGTCTGAGGCTTGGAAAGTGGTTGGCAGGCAGTAGACTCAGGATGAGCAGAAGGAAAGAATGCTTCCCGTCCAAACTTTCAGGCATGTGACCCGGTGACACTGGGGGCCTGGCTTCCCAGCCCTTCCCAGTGAAGGCAGTAGGCTTGATGGTGCTGTTTCCTAGGGCTGCTGTAACCAATACCATATGCTGCTGCTGCTGCTGCCAAGTCGCTTCAGTCGTGTCCGACACTGTGCAACCCCATAGACGGCAGCCCACCAGGCCCCCCCTCCCTGGGATTCTCCAGGCAAGAACACTGGAGTGGGTTGCCATTTTCTTCTCCAATGCATGAAAGTGAAAAGTGAAAGTGAAGTCGCTCAATTGTGTCCGATTTATAGCAACCCCATGGACTGCAGCCTACCAGGCTCCTCCATCCATGGGATTTTCCAGGCAAGAGTACTGGAGTGGGGTGCCATTGCCTTCTCCGATACCATACGCTAGGTGACTTAAAATCTAAATATAGTTCTCATAGTTTCAGGGCCCAAAAGCTTGAGGTCAAGGTGTCAGCAGGGTTGGTTCCTTTCCAGGGTTGTAAGGGAGAATCCATTCCTCACTTACAATGGTTTGGGGACAACCTTTGTGTCCCTTGGCTCGTGGAAGCACCACCGTAATCTCTGTCTCCATCTTCACAGGCCATTTTCCTGTACACTCTCTGAGTCCAAATTTCTCCTTTTAACTGGATTCTAGGACTTACCAGGCTCAGATGGTAAAGAATCCGCCTACAATTCAGAAGACGAGTTCGATCCCTGCGTTGGGAAGATCCCCTGGAAGAGGGCATGGCAACCCACGCCAGTATTCTTGCCTGGAGAATCCCCATGGACAGAGGAGTCTGGAGGACTACAGTCCGTGGAGTTACAAAGAGTCGGACAACCGAGCGACTAAGGATAGCACACAGCATTAGATACTAGTCCCCACCAGGTGGCGCTAGTGGCAATAACTCACCTGCCGATGAAGGAGATAGAAAAGACATGGGTTGGATCCCTGCCTGAGTCGGGAACATTCCCTGGACAGGAGAATGGCAACCCACTCCAGTGTTCTTGCCTGGAGAATCCCAGGGACAGGGGAGCCTGGTGGGCTGCCGTCTATGGGGTCGCACAGAGTCGGACACGACTGAAGCGACTTAACAGCAGCAACAGCCACAGGAAGGACTTCCTTATTTGAAGACAGGCTCTTTAGAGAGAGAATCAGGTTTTTAACTTTACAGAGACAAGGTTTTTGTTTGGTTGGCTTTTGGGGTTTTTCTTTTGCTGCACGAAGCATGTGGGATCCTAGTTCCCCTATCAGGAACAGAACCCAGGCCCCCTGCACTGGAAGCGCAGAGTCCCAACCTCTGGACCACCAGGGAAGTCCCCAAGGCAACAAAATATTTCAAC
This sequence comes from Bubalus kerabau, assembly GCF_029407905.1. Taxonomy (NCBI): domain Eukaryota; kingdom Metazoa; phylum Chordata; class Mammalia; order Artiodactyla; family Bovidae; genus Bubalus; species Bubalus kerabau. The sequence goes on along the minus strand of NC_073634.1, from coordinate 99,068,648 downwards.
TTGGGGTGATGTCCCATCACTCTGTGACTCTGGGGTGAGGCATAGATGAGGGTTGGGGTTTGCGTGATGGGTGATGTGAGCCAGACTCCTTATTGATGAGTCAGGGATAAGGGGTCTCCAGCACTGGGGCACCCAGGTGTTGCTCATCCCTGACTCCCCTGCTCTGGACCCTTAGATCATCCAAAATCCCACAAGACCAGGCTTCCTTGGGGATGAGTGGTCACAGCCGCAGGGCCTCAGGCCTGGTCCCCCCCTTCTCGAAGCTGCCCCAGGGGCTCAACCTGTCCCAGCCCAGCATCTCCCAACCCCTACCCACCCCACACTTACTTCTCCCTCCCACACACAAAAAGTGTTTTAACTTGATTACTACTGAAAGATCTTGTCTCCAGATGAAGTCACGTTCTGAGGTCCTGGGGGTTAGCACTTCCACATGTGGATTTAGTAAGGGGACAGGATTCAACTTTAACAGTGACTGAGGTTTGGATTTGCTAACCTGACCCTGCTCTGCTCCAAATCTCCCCAGGATGGTTCTCTTACTAAATTCATAGAACGCTGGTCTAACTTCCTTCAGGAGGCAGAGGGCCAGGTTGCCCTGCTTGGATGGAGTACAGTGAGCAGCCACGGGTACCCCCAGGGGGCCTGACAGACCAGCACAGCAACTTCTAGGCAAAGCGGACTCCTCTTCACCCAGCTCTGCCCTTGCCAGTGGCCTGGCCCTGTGGGCACCTCACATATCCCCCCATTTGCCCCTCACAACCACCTGCAAGTTAGGGATAAACTAGTCCCATTTTACAGATGAGAAAACTGAGGAGGGAATTCACCTCCCTATGGTGTCCCAGCTGATAAATGTCAACACCAGCCAACCTGGCCTCTGAGCCTGAACTCTCACACTCAGCCACACAAGTGGCTCCGTTCCCCTCCTGTGGATCTGCTGGCATGGAGTTGGTTTCGGGTGGCCTCGGTCTGCAGTGACTTAAAGCAGGATTTCAGTTCCTGACCAGAGATTGAAGTCAGGCCATGGCAGTGAGAGCGCTGAATCATTGCCCCTGGACCACCAGGGACTAGTGTCCAGCGACAAGTCCCTGGCCCATCAGCTTTGTAGAAATAAGTTCCACAAAGAGACAGAAATTAGTGAAACAAGTATAGTGTTTATTTAGAGGAAAAGGAGTACGTGTGAATAGGCACACACAAGCAGACTCAGCCAGCCAGGCCTCACGGTAGTTTGAATCACTCATATGGGGCATTTCTTCTGGGTTTCCTTTGGCCAATCATCCTGTTTCTCCTGGTTCTGAGTCTGTATTGGATTTTTCTCAGGGTCCTCCCTGTGTGTGTACATGCATCTCTTAGTCAAGATGGATTTCAGGAAAGAATCCAGGAGGTTGACATCACTCCCTTTTTGACCCCCAGGGAGCTTTTCTGCCCATGTACGGTGGGAAAGGTCTCCACCTCGAGAACAGGAAATATGTGGTCTCCATTTTTCTCTGGGCAGGGCTCAGCCTCTCCTATTATCCTCCTGCTATTATCTTCATCTTGGAGTATCTGTCCACAGCTGTCCCTGCAGCTGTTTAGCCGGGGGTCCATCTATCTCCTGCCTCAGGGTGGTGAGCAAGGTGGAGGGAAGCGGAGGCCGACTACAGCCCTGGCCACCAGCTCCAGGCAGGGCCCGGCTTCCAGATGTAGCTGGCAAGGAGCTGGACCCGGGCCGGAACTGCCTCTCCAGCCCTAGTGGGCTGGTCTTCCCATCCAAGCCCAGGCTTGCTACTATACAGTGGAGACTGCTGGGAGCCGGCATATTGCATATTGAGTGAGGATCTGGAATAGCTCAACTGGAATTCTATCACTGCCGGGAGCCAGCGTGAGGCACTCCGCCCATGACAAAGGTCATGAGGAAGGAGGCTCGGCATACGCAAAGGCGGGATCGAGCCTCAGGAGTCCCCCTGGAAATTCTCGAGCATCTACCCCCAAAACCAGAGTCTGCCTACTTTCTGCTTTGTGCTTTCACCTACACCTCTGACTTTACAGGGGGCTGTCCCCCACTACCTCTCTCTGAAAAAAAGAGTTAGCTTACAGCTCCAGTTAATAATTCCTGGGTGTGACAGTGTTTAACCTACAAACTCCTTTGGAAATCCTCTAGCCTGCCTGAATGGGTTTTCCCGGCCACATGTGATTGTTCAGAGCCTCCCAACTGTGAGAGGCAGGAGATGTTCTAAACTGCCTAAACACAGATTCCTTTGAGTAGTTAAAAGATTGATTAGAAATTGTATTGGTAAAGGGTTTTTCACTTGTTGGGCCAATGTTTGCTGCTAAGTCTCCATACTCCTTACCTACTGTGTCCTTGGCAGTGTATTGATTGATATAATGGGTGTATAGAAATGTAAAATGCAGCTTTGTCCAATGCTTTTTGGAAGGCTGGCGCCTGACTTTGGAATAATCACCTTTAGAGAAAGATAAGTTTCTTAAAATGTTAACAGGCCTCTGGGCCAGAAGATGATGTCTATCACCTGAACTTTTGCATATGATAAGTTTACAGGAAAAAAGCCTGGCTTGCTGCATGACTCTACCCCTTCCCCCATTATCCTCTATGCATAACTTAAGGTATAAAAACTACTTTGGAAAATAAACTGCGGGCCTTGTTCACTGAAACTTGGTCTCCCCATGTCACTCTCTCTCCCAAATTCCAGCTGAGTGTCCATCTGGAGCGTGGATGTCCTCTGCGACCATTTATTTGCCTGGGCTTCTAAGACCCACTCGAGAAGGTGTCTAAGGTGGGGCACCTTCCGCTATTCGAGAGGGCGCCTGCGGCCTCCGTGGTCAGAGCTAACCTGGTGTCACGGGTTATATTGATTTTCCGCGTAAACCAAGCCACTCAGCTTCTTTTCTCCACTGAATTTTCCTACTGAGCTATCCTTATTTCAGCCGCTTTTCTCCACTGAATTTCCTCACTGAGCTATCCTTATTCTATTACTCTTTATATCTTTGATGAATAAATAATTAAATAAGTCGCCGACGCCGTCCCCGCTTCGAATACCCTGGATCAGCTGGGGCTGGACCCCGGCAGGAGACCGCAGTTCCCAATGGCTCAGGGGAGTCTCCAGCGAGAGCCACCAAGACAGCCCTGTGTCCCAACAAAGCACGTGCTCCGTGTTGTCCGCTTCTTGGCCCAGGGGAGCCTGGCACACTGAAGGCACCAACAAACACACAACACCAGACTTGTGGTTTCCAGAAAGGTGAATAATTAGTCAAAACCCTCAAACTCTGGGTGTGGGATAGAAACACATCCTGGGCGCAGACCCTTAGACCTCAGCTGCTATCAGGTGAGCAGCAGGGTCACCAAGATCCAGCTCCTGCCTATAAAACAACAATGAATGCTCCTCCCCCAGCCAGGCTAATGAGGCGCAGCTAGAGGAGGGGCAAGGCCATGGAAGCTGCAGAGCCAAGTACAGTGGGCAGACCGAAAGCTGAGAGTGGAACAGACACTGAGAAAACTCCTGTGGCAAATCAAGCCCAACCCTTAAAACACAGAAACGCTGAAGGAATGTTAAGCAACCCAAGTAAAAAATGGGCGAAAGATTTGAATAGACACTTCATCAAAGAAGATATGCATGTAACAAGAATATGAAATTGATGCTCAGTACTATTAGTGGAGAGAAACTAAAAAGCCTCTTGATGAAAGTGAAAGTGGAGAGTGAAAAATTTGGCTCAAAGCTCAACATTCAGAAAACGAAGATCATGGCATCTGGTCCCATCACTTCATGGGAAATAGATGGGGAAACAGTGGAAACAGTGTCAGACCTTATTTTTTTGGGCTCCAAAATCACTGCAGATGGTGACTGCAGCCATGAAATTAAAAGACACTTACTCCTTGGAAGGAAAGTTATGACTGACCTAGATAGCTTATTTAAAAGCAGAGACATTACTTTGCCAACAAAGGTCCGTCTAGTCAAGGCTATGGTTTTTCCAGTGGTCATGTATGGATGTGAGAGTTGGACTGTGAAGAAAGCTGAGCACCGAAGAATTGATGCTTTTGAACTGTGGTGTTGGAGAAGACTCTTGAGAGTCCCTTGGACTGCAAGGAGATCCAACCAGTCCATTCTGAAGGAAATCAGCCCTGGGATTTCTTTGGAAGGAATGATGCTAAAGCTGAAACTCCAGTACTTTGGCCACCTCATGCGAAGAGTTGACTCATTAGAAAAGACTCTGATGATGGGAGGGATTGGGGGCAGGAGAAGGGGACGACAGAGGATGAGATGGCTGGATGGCATCACTGACTCGATGGACGTGAGTTTGAGTGAAGTCCGGGAGTTGGTGATGGACAGGGAGGCCTGGCGTGCTGCAATTCATGGGGTCGCAAAGAGTCGGACACGACTGAGCGGCTGGAATGAACTGAACTGAGCTATTCGTGGAGCCAGTAATGCTAGAGGGATGTGAGCGTCGCCATAACAACACGACCCAAACTCAACTCAACTCCTGGTCAGAATGACTCAAATCCCAGAAGAAAGGCCTTGCAAAAGAGGAAATGTGTCCATTTCCAGATTAAATACCATTTACCAGATCAACAGCAATGGTGGAAAGTAGGAGACGATGGAATAAACTCTCAAAATTATCTGGGGATGTGACTTCCTACCTAGAATATCACACCCAGCCAAACCATCGATCACACAAGTGCATGGTGTAAAGCCATTTTCAGAATCACAAGATTTCTATCATACTGCATGGAAAACAGACTTCAGAGGCATTAAAGAGTTGGGGAAGAATTAACAATTGGGACATTAAAAAAACTAATCAAACGAAAATATGAGGATCCAAAAAGCTATCAGAGAAAGGAAATGTGATCAAAATTTCTTACAAGGCCCAGATGTGAACAAGACTTACATAGATGCTGAGTCCTGATTTAACAAATATTGTTATATACCTACACTGTGAGCGTGGAAAAGAGAAAGGTGAGGGCAGATGAGCAAGAGAATTAAATTTTCATGTTCCATTACAGGAAACGAGCAGAAAATGTTTAAGGCTGTTGGAATGAGAAATAGTGGTACAAACGAATTATTGACAAATATGAATTAAGTGCCTGTAAATTGTTTAAGGTCTTCCCTTGTAGCTCATTTGGAGTAATTGCCTTTGGGGAAAGGGACTTGGGAAGGAGGTAGGAAGGGGTCAAGGGACAGCTGGCTTTTGTTAGGAGCTGTTAGTACTATTTGACTTTTTTTTTTAACTACGTGCTTATATACTTTGGGAGAAGAGGGATTGAAATAATTAAAATACAGTGAAGAAAATGATGAGGTTGCACTGATTGGTCTCAGAAAGACTTTCCAGTTCTGCCAATCTGTGGTTCTACAACTGCCATGGAAAACGAGACAGTGAGGGCCATCAGATCTGGGCCAGCCCTTGACCTCAACATCTGAGAATCCACTCACAAATTCTGCCAATTGTACTAGTATTTGACTAATATTATCATTAATATTTTAATTACATGGATATATTTCAGAAGGTGTTATGGGTTAAAGTGTCCCCTAAGAAGATATATAAAGAAGGCTGAGAGCCAAAGAATTGATGCTTTCAAACTGTGGTGCTAGAGACGACTCTTGAGAGTCCCTTGAACAGCAAGAAGATCAAAGCAATCAATCCAAAAGGATATCAACCCTGAATATTCATTGGAAGGACTGATGCTGAAGATGAAGCTTCAATACTTTGGCCACCTAATGTGAAGAGCTGACTCATTGGAAAAGACCCTGATGCTGGGAAAGATTGAGGGCAGGAGAAGGGGACGACAGAGAATGAGATGGTTGGATGGCATCACTGACTCAATGGACATGAGTTTGAGCAAAATCCAGAAGACAGTGAAGGACATAGAAAGCTGGCATGCTGCAGTCCATGGGGTCACAGAGAGTTGGACACAACTTAGCAACTGAACAACAGCAAGATACCCTGAAATCCTAACTCTCAGCACTTGTGAATGTGGCATTTTTGGAAACAGTCTTTGCAGATGCAATCAAGTTAAGATGAGGTCATTAGTGTGGAACCTAATCCAATACGACTGATGTCCTTATAAGAAAAAGAGACACACAGAGAGAAGAAAGCCATGTGACAAGAGAGGCAGAGGCCAGAGTGATGAAGTTACAAGCACCACCAGAAGCTGAGAGGCCAGGAAGGATTGACCCAGAGTGTCAGAGGGAGCATGGTCCTGCTGACACCTTGATTTCAGACTTGCGTACTCCAGAACAATGGAACATGCTGAAGCTGAAACTCCGATACTTTGGCCACCTGATGCAAAGAACCCACTCTGGGAAAGAGCCTGATGCTTTGGGAAAGGAAAGATTGAAGGCAAGAGGAGCAGGGGGTGGCAGAGGATGAGTCACCGACTCAATGGACATGAATTTGAGCAAACTCCGGGAGATAGTGGAGGACAGAGGAACCCAGCATGCTGTAGCCCATGGAATTGCAAAAAGTCGGACACGACTTAGCAACTGAACAATGACAATCTTCCAGAACTGTGAGAGGATACCCTTCTGTTGTTTTAAGCCCCCCAGTTTGTGGTACTTGCTGATGGGAGCCTTAGGGAACTAATGCAGAAGAAACCAGAATATTAGCAGGAATTTGCCATTAAATCTAAGATCACTGTAGAAAGACTGCATTTTTACTGCAATGCTTATAATGTCTGGCACCACAGAGCTTGTTCCTGGAAGTGGCTTAGTTTCCTGCCTTCTAGGCCATGCCTGGCTTTGGGACACCTGAGAATCTGGGCTCACAAACGTGCCATTTCTCCAGACACCATGCCACTGACAGGCTTGAATGTGCTCATTCTTTTCTTTAAAAAAAAAAAAAAAAAAAAATATATATATATATATATATATATATATGCATATATATTTTTTCTGTATTTCTTTCTCTTTGGCTGTGCTGGGTCTTTGCTGAGTTTCAGGCTTTCTCTAGTTTTGGCAAGCAGGGGCTACCCTGCAGTCACGGGCTTCTCGTTAGGGTGGCTTCTCTGGTGGAGCAAGGGCTCTAGGGCACACAATCTTCAGGAGTTGCAGCTCATGGGCTCAGTAGTTGCAGTTCGAGGGCTCGAGTAGTGCACAGTCTCAAGCGTTGTGCTTCACGGGCTCAACTCCTCTGCAGCATGTTGGATCCTCCCAGACCAGGGATGGAACCCATGGAACCCATGTCTCCTGAACTGGCAGGTGGATTCTTTACCACTGAGTCACTAGGGAAGCCCTCTTTTTTTTTTTAATTAATTTATTTGCAGCCTGTGGGATCAAACACAGGTTCCCTGCATTGGGAGCACAGAGTTTTAGCCACTGGACCATCAGGGAAGTCCCCAAAGAGTTCTTTCTGCTCAAGAACTCCTGCAGCTCAAGAGCTCTGCTCAAGGTGGGGCTCCTGCAGCTCTCAGCCCTGCTCTCCAGGTAGAAGGGCTAGATAAAGGTCAAGAGGGAGGCATTTTTGCAGCCCAAGCAACCACACATGACCATAGGTTTGCTTCAGTTCAGCCGCTCGGTCGTGTCCAACTCTTTGTGACCCCGTGGACTGCAGCACGCCAGGCCTCTCTGTCCATCACCAGCTCCCAGAGTTTACTCAGACTCATGTCCATTGAGTCGGTGATGCCATCCAACCATCTCATCCTCTGTCGTCCCCTTCTCCTCCCGCCTTCAATCTTTCCCAGCATCAGGGTCTTTTCCAAAGAGTCAGTTCTTCACATCAGATGGCCAAAGGATTGGAGTTTCAGCTTCAGCATCAGTCCTTCCAATGAACATTCAGGACTGATTTCCTTTAGGATGAAGTGTTGGATCTCCTTGCAGTCCAAGGGACTCTCAAGAGTCTTCTCCTACACCATAGTTCAAAAGCATCAATTCCTCAGTGCTCAACTTTCTTTATGGTCCAGCTCTCACATCCATACTTGACTACTGGTAGACTCTCCCTTCATAAAATATATATATATTATATTTTGTCTCTCAGCTCCCCAACCAGAGATCAAACCCATGCCCCTCACAGTGGCAGCAGAGAATCTTAACCACTGGACCACCAGAGAAATCCCATAGGTAGGCTGTCCCTTGAAGTTCTCTTCTCTGTCCCTCCCCCGCTTCCCCACCCATGTCTTCTGGCCCCCATGCCTCTGACTCAGTGAAATGAGCTCATCTGTCTGGAAGGCAGGCTTACAGAGAGTTCCAGAGCAAGGGATGATCTGGAAGGGGGTGCAGGCCGATAGGAAAATGGAGCCTGAGGTCATGAGGCTAGACTCTCTGGAACTCGGCCTGTGTGTGCGTGTGTGTGCACTTGTGTGTGTGCCCTATGTGCACGTATGTGAGTGGTTATGTACGTGAGCGTGCATGCACATGTGCTTAAGCACATGTCTGTGTGTGCATGTGCATCCATGCGCCTTGTCTGAGTGTATATCAGGCTGGAGCAGAGAAGCTCTGTAAATCCACCTAGGCCCACCCCAGATGGCTTTCCACCGCCAAACTTTTGGCCCAGGAAGTTCATTTAAACATTCTTCCACCTCCTTTCTTTCCCTCCATCACTATTGATCACGAAGATCCCACCCTCCAGGTCCTCCTTTTGGAAAGTCTTTTTCTGCCTGGTGCTCACCAGCTCGTGACCAACTTCCAGGTAGAGTAAAGGATTAAATGGAAGGCACAATAAGAAGTGAAACAATTAGAATTTCTGCCTCATTATCATGGTAATCTTATCAGTCGGATAATGAGGTATTAATGGAGATTTAATGTGCATCTCATAACAGAATCCCTTGGAGAAAACACACAGGGAAATTGCTGTAAATCCACTTAATGATGGAGAAGTCCCAAAACACCATATTCCAAAGGATGAAAAATGCAGGATGCAAATGAGAAAGAATCAAGGTCAATAACACCACGGGGACAGGCCTAATGGCAGATTTGGAGATATATGTAATAAAAATTGCATGTTGCTTTTAAACCTCACCCTCTGTTGTTTTCAAATGTGCATTCCTCGTAATGAAACACAGAAGTGCAGCCAGAATGATTTGTATGTTTTAGAAACCATAGGGGGGATGGAAACGCGTCTTGCAACCCATCAGTTCCCCTGTGGGGAGCCACGGGAGAAACGGGGTGCTTCACCAAGAGGCCTCGAGAGGAGGGCAGAGGGAGAGCCCCTTACTTAGTGGAGGGGAAGCAGCCTGCATGAGTTCAAGGTCATTTGGGAAACACTAACGGAGAGGGCCACGTTTATTCATACTTCCACTCCTTCATTCAATCAGCATTTGTCGGGCGCCTGCTGCGTGGCTGACCACAAGCAGCTCAGAAAGCCGAAGGACACAACAGATACAGGCTGAAAATAAAAGCTCTAGTTTGGAGAGCACCTACTAAGAGCCAGGGATTACTGAAATGCCTGATACAAGGATGATCTCATTAATCCCAACAGCAACACTGGAACGGAGGAACTTAATTAAGAGCCCCATTTTTCTGATGAGACACTGAAGCTCAGAGATATTAAGTAAGCTGTCTCCAGTTGCTCATGGCCTGAACTTCACTGCTACTATCTGAGGTTGAACCCTATGAAAATGATGATATTGGACTGTTGGGGATCCACAAAAAGGCTATTTTCATATGGTTCAGGCTAACAGTTTACTTTCTGCCTAGGGACCCTTTCTGGATGTGGATGCCTCTAACAGAGGCAGGAGGGAGGGACAGAAACGTGACCTGAGTTGAGAGTGACAGAATTCAAGGAGCCTCACAAGGGACCAGTGCCCTCCTTCCTTAGCCCCTGATAGCCTGTGTTCCCATACCAGCCCTAGGGGCTCAGGCCATGGACGCTGAGTAAGTGGAAAGGAAGCCCTGAAACACTCATCCTGCAAATTAAAAGCAGTTTGTGGATTAAAAAACACTAAGCAAATGTTGGCTATTTGGTTCTTATAATTTATTGATGATAATAAATAACCCTTGGGCCTTCCACACGTTTGCAAGCATTGAAGATAAAGTTAGCTCCATTTTTCATTTCGGGGAACTTGGAAAAGCAGAGTTTCCTGGGATTTTGAGAGCAAACTGACTGACTGTCCCTGTTTTAGTCCTAAAAAGCCCACATCCTGGGAAACATCCTGGGCAAACTGAGACTGTCGGCCGCATCATCCCAGAGGGACACCGGGATGCCCGGGGTCGTGGACAGGAAACACCAGGCCAGTTCCACCCAGCACTGGGCAAGCAGTCCCTATGTGCCAGGCTCTGTGCTGGGCCCCCATGGTAGCAGCAGATGCAGATTTGCCTTGTTCAGGGCTGTCTGGGGGACCCTGGGGCCTGCGTCTTAATGGCAGCCCAGAATCTAGGGGGTACAGAAGGAATCTTCACCATCCAGTTTCTGATTGGGGCCTAGAAGAGCCGCTGAACACCCATCCCAACAGCCAAGGATCACAAACCCATTATACAGATGAAGAAACTGAGTCGTTGGTGCTGGCGCTGGCACTTGCTCAGAGTCACAAACAGTCTGTGAGTGCATAACAGCTGAAGAAGGATGACAAGACCCCACTTGAGGGTAGAAATGGCCTCCAGAGAACAGGTCCGTCTGAGCTAGGAAAAAAAGGCGGATGGATATTAGGCAACATTTCTGGAGTCTTGCAGCTGTGTTTCGTTTAATCACAGACTGCAAATTGAATGAAGTGAAGACAGTGTTGCCTCTTTGAATTTCCCCCAGGCCCTGTTTAATGAATAAATAGGCATGATTTGTAATTAGCTGATCCGTTGTGCCAACGCTGCGAGAACACCTGAAGCGCGTTAAACATGCCCCCTGCAATCTGGCCGACAATATTAATACGCCCGGCAAAACTTCCTTCCTGGTCCACGGTGCATGTCACCCAATGATCACACGCATTGCTTTGAAGTGGACGTATTGAGGAAAAAAAGGGGGGAGGGGGATTTTTTTCAGCCTGGAAAGATGAAGACACAGGGTCCTCATAAGCCCTGCGTCCCCGTGTGGAATTTTGGAAGCTACAAGTTCAATTTGTTGCCATCCGCAAGTGCTAGACAACCCACAGTCATCTCACTTCCGCACTCTCAACCAGCCTTTCAGAACCCCACGGCTACTCTCAGGAAATCCTTCTGGGCAGGACCCCCTGGTCGAGGGGTCCACGGCTGGGCCAGGATCCTCAGCCGTGCGGGCTGCGTTTCTTTGTGCAAGCTGGCGTCTGTTTGCAGGGGCCGTCTGATACCCACCCGCAGCCGCTGAGTCCACAGATTCCTGCCAAACTAACGGGCATCCTGTATCATTTATTCTCTAATTGGGGCTGCTTATCACGAGTGTTGCCTGCTTTCCGTGCTAACCATGTGGCTGGTGCTGAAATTCCGAATCCTAACATTTCCCTGCGCGGAGCTGGTAGGAGGGCCCCCGGCCCAGGTAGCGTCTTGATTGCCGCCACATTTTCCAGCAAAGGGGTTTCCATTCATCTTCATCATGGGCTCAATCTGTGCGCCGAGAGGAGGCGGCTGCCCCTGTGGGTCCTCTCCACCCAGTCACCTGGAGGCTCGCTTTCATCTGTTCCTCCGCGTTCTCAGGCGCATTTATATTCCGCCCGCCCTGCTGCTTTCTCGGGACCTGCGAGGGATCTCCCGCCACGAAGCCCTCTCCCTCTGGGCCCCGCGTGGGAGTCCAGGTGCCAGCCTATTGCAACCAAGGAGGAAGAGAAGGTCACCCCTTCCTCTGAACGAAGTGAATCAGGAGGCAGAGACTGACTATCCTTGCCTCGACCATGAACACTAGGAAGTGGACCTGGGCCTCATGGGGATGGGTGCGGAAGTGGGCATTTCCCTGCTCCCCAGACTGCCCACTGGGTACCAGGCTCCGTGCTGGGCCCTGAGGATGCCATGAGCATCCAGCCCTGCCCTCAAGGGGCTCACACGCACAAGGGGAAGTGCACACCAGGAGCAGGATAATAATGCACCGTCAGGGGCCCCGTCCTCTACAGTTCGCAAAGCTCTCTCCACGCCTGCTTGATATGATTCTCCCATAATCCTATGGGGCTGATATGTTGCAGAGAAGCAAACGGGGTTCCCTAGTAGCTAAAAATAAGGACTCAGGGGATTTCCCTGGTGGTCCAGTGGCTAAGACTCCACACTCCCAATGCAGGGGACCCAGGTTCCATCCCTAGTCAGGGAACTAAATCCTACATAGGCGTGCATATTAAGTCGTGTCCAAGTTTGCCACCCCACAGACTGTAGCCCACCAGGCTCCCCTATCCATGTCCATGGGATTTTCAGGCAAGAATACTGGAGTGGGTTGTCATTTTCTCCTCCAGGGAATCTTCCCAACCCCAAATCAAACCCACAACTCCTACATTGGCATGGGTGCTAGTCGGGGGGATTCTTTACCTCTGAGCCACCTGGGAATCCCAGATCTCACCTGTGGCAACTGGAAAAGATTCCTCATGCCTCAACTAAAGATCCCCATGCCACAACGAAGATAGAAGATCTCACATGCCCTAACTAAGAACCAGCACAGCCAAATAAATAAAAATAAAAATATATTTTTAAAGATTAATATATTTAAAAAAAAAACACAAGGATTTGTGAATCCTCCAGACCTGGATCAGATCCTGGCTCTGCCATTGATTTTCTGGGTGGCTTTAGATGAGCCAGTGAAGGCAATGGCACCCCACTCCAATACTCTTGCCTGGAAAATCCCATGGGCAGAGGAGCCTGGTGGGCTGCAGTCCATGGGGTTGCAAAGAGTCGGACACGACTGAGGGACTTCACTTTCACTTTTCACTTTCATGCATTGGAGAAGGAAATGGCAACCCACTCCAGTGTTCTTGCCTGGAGAATCCCAGGGACGGGGGAGCCTGGTGGGCTGCCGTCTATGGGGTCACACAGAGTCGGACACGACTGAAGTGACTTATCTTAGTGATTTACCTTAGATGAGCCACTTCACCTCTCTGAGCCTCAGATTCCTCACCTGTAACATGGGGCTCATAATGCTGCCGGGCTCACAGGTGAGGGTTCTGTGAGATACTGTAAAGCACACAGCTCTGTGCTCAGCACCAAAAAATGAACTCAAGGCATTCCTGTGGCCAATAATACTTCCACCCTTGGCAGCACCTCCCTGGACAGTGGGGTACACGACACCTGCGGCTCTCAGCCCTATGTCCGGCAGCATGCTGCAGCCTGACAAAGCTGGGCTCCAGTCCTGCTGCGGTTACTCAGGGCTGCTGCCTCATCTGCAAAATGGGAATAATAACCTGGTCATTGTGTGCTAGTCACTCAGTGGGGTCCAACTCTTTGCGACCCCATGAGGCTCCTTTGCCCATGGAATTCTCCAGGCAAGCATTCTGGAATGGGTTGCCATTCCCTTCTCCAGGGAATCTTCCTGAGCCAGGGATCACCTGCATTGCAGGCAGATTCTTTACTGTCTGAGCCACCAGGGAAGCCCTGATCACTAGCTTGCTATATAATGCTAATTTGCCCCAAGAAGGGGTGGGCCAAGAGAAACCCATTATATTCGTGTGTCTAGCTCAGGGGACACAAGTGAGTTTGGCGGTCTGCCTGGAGCTGTCCTAGATAAGAGTTCAGTGAAAGGGTGGGTGCAAGGGGGCTGGTTGGGGCTTCTGAGTCCGAGAGCCTGAGGCCTCCTCCAGAGGAGCCTGAGGGGGGACCTTCGTTCCGCAGCCTTTGCCGCCGCGGGTCTGTACCCGTCCTTGGCCACAAGATGTCGCCCAAGCAACAGCAAAGTAGGGGCCTGGGCGAAACCGGCCAGTTCAGAGTCAACTCAGCGAACAGCGAGGTCCAGCCGCATCCCTCTCCCACCGCCCCGCAGCTCTGGGACGCCTCAGGGGAGGAACCCCTGCTGCCTTGGGTTCAAATCCCAGGATTTCCTACCCAACACGATACTGCTGCCCCCAGAGGACACCGGTTTGTAGACCCCACCTAAAGTAATAAATAAATAGAGATAATAATTACTCCTACTCCTTTACGGTGTAGGATTAACCCTTGCCTGCGGAACCAGGAGGACCGGGAGGCGGTGCAAACAGAAGACCACGTGGCCCGATTCGGAGCTGCAGCCGGGCGGCACTCCGCAGGGCACCGGAGACCCTCCATCCCCGCCCCGTGGCTCACGGGGGTGCGGAGCAGACACCGGACAGGCGACAGTATGGCATGTCCTCGGACCCCGGGGCGGCCCCAGACGGCCCAGCAGGGCCCACACTTCTTCGTGGCGGCCACCTGGCACCGGGATCTGGGCCGCCAAGCGAGGGAGGCAGGGTGAGACCCCCGGGCTCGGCTCCCCGGAGGCAGCTTGGGCCCCGAACGCAGCCCCGGGCGCTGGAGGAGCCGTCGAGGGCCGGCTGGAGCTGGAGAACCGCGTGCGTCCTGGACGGCCAGCCTGACCTCCCAAACTCTCCGCCGGCCGCCCGCCCGCCCGCCCGCCCTGGACTTGGCGCGGCTGTGCCGGCGCTTCGCTGGGTGGGGGGTCTCCTTATCCGACCCTCCATCAACTCGAAGGACCACCTCGGTGAACCGGCCTCGCGCGGTCCCAGCAGGGTGACCCGGGGGCGGGCCTAAACACAGGCGCGCGCAGCGGGACAGGGCCGCCGGGAGCCTGTGCTCACCTCCGTCTCCCAGGTAGAGGTCCGGGGCTTGGGACGCAGTGTCTTCCCCGAGGACGAGCAGAGCTTTCGGCCCCGGACCACGTGAAGGTGGGGGAGAGAGAGCCCCTGTCCCTGCACAGACTGAATCTGGGAGGAAAAAAGAGTGGAATCCCCGCACCCAGGGGCTACTGTCTGACTACCTACCCTCCTCCTCGGCCCCCGACACTTGGGGACACCTGCCAGCTGGTGTCCTAAGGAGACAGTCCCTAAGGAGAGCTCAGGTTCCAGAGAGATCACTTCTTTGTAGAGAAGTGTAGGGGGATGAGCCTCCTAGGAGAGGGAGGGAAGGATGGGGACATCTGGGGAGTCGCCCGCCCAGAAGAGCTGCAGAGCCTACTTAGGGAGAGCACTGAAACCAGAGGGCCCTGCAAAGGCGGAGGCTTGGGGGCAGGTGTTGACTGGAAAAAAGTGCACAATCTGAGGGTTGTGAGTTGTTTTATTTGGGGTCAAATGAGGACTATAGCTTGAGAGATAGCATTTCAGATGGCTCTGAGAAACTGCTCCAAAGAGGGTAGGGTGGGGTGAGGGCAGTATGTGTGATTTTATGCAGGGCAAGTACATGCAATCAGGCACATAATTTTTGCAGAACGTTTCTGCTAGCCACAAGGAGCAGAGGTCACCGTGAAGGAGAGGAGATGCAAGAATTGGGCTCATAAAATCATCTCCTAAAATTATCTGTCTGAAGACTTGTTCTGCCAGTTTTTCACAGAGCTCAGAGGGCCTCATTCCTCCTGATCTCCACCCTGAACTCCCTTCAGGGGGGTGTTGAAGGTCAGCAGCTTCAGTGGTTCATAATCTGATCCTTGCAGAGGCAGAGGGCCAGTGCCAATTTGTGGGTAATGCAGGTAAAGCATGATTTACTTTGAGGGGCAGGAGTGGAGCTAGACGGGAAGAAGGGACAGAGGCATAAGGATGAAAATACAGGTTAGAAGCAAAATAGAAAATGTTCTGGAGAGAAGAGAAATCTGATCAGACTTGACTGACTCTAGGAGAAAGGGGGGAAGGGAGGCATGGAAATCCATCAGTTGAGATCATGGAGATGAAAAAAAAAAAAAGCACATTAGAGCTGTTTCCTAAGGAGACTCTTCAGGGGGTGTGAGTGATCCAGGGATGGGGCAGTGAGGAATAGGAGAGGTGGGTGGACTAGAGCACTAAAGATTGAAATAGCCAAATCCAGAGAAGAACTGACAACTAAAAAGTCACTCGCCGTCTGCTTTTAGGAGGGTTAGGTCACAGCCACTGCAGCTGCTGACCTTCAACACCCCCTGAAAGGAGTTCAGGGTGGAGATCAGGAATGAGGCACTCCTTCATCTGGAAAAACTGGCAGAGAGATATTTTCAGGAGAAAATGTCAGGAACCCAATATCTTGCATCTTCTCACATCTAGAAAAATCACTAAAATCATTCATGGAGACACCTTCTCATGACTAGCAGCAACCTTTTAGTGAGATGTATGCTTCACTGCATGCACCACCTTCACCAAAATCACGTATGTATCAGCCTTCCCCTTCCTCCAGAGCAGGTCCTCAAAGCTGCTTGAGAACCATCTCCTCAGTAAGTCCCCAAATAAACTTGGACTCACAGCTCTTACGCTGCACTTTTTTCCAGTCGACAGTATAAAGGAAAGTTTCAGAAGTTGTGTCACTATTATTCATGACCACAGCAGCACAAGCTTAAGTGCACAAGGGAAGCTTTTAGTTAAAAACAGGTAGAGTGGTTTTTGTGGTCATAGGTCGTTCCAGTGTTCCTGGGATGTCACGACGCAGAACCAACGCTGCCCCTCGGCTCTGCTGGCTGATGTCAGAGAAGAGTGCTTCTCTAGGATTACCCAGCCTGTACCTGGTCACCCACAATACATCAGTCCTGGTTCAAGTTCATTAAACCAGATTAGAAAGTAGCTGGGTGCCTAAACTGGTGTTCACTGGCTGGAGTCTCCCTCCTTGAGTCAGCTCAGTGGGCAGCCTCTTCCATCAGGGTTTCCAAACACCCATGGTCCATGCTGGCAACCTCTGCAGTGTCACTGCGCTCTACTACATCCCTCAGTTAAATGCTGGCACAGGAGAACTATTTCAAGACCATATAAATATACACACACACATGTATACACATACACATGTATATATACACACATATGTATATACACACATGCCTGCCTGCCTGCTAAGTTGCTTTAGTCACATCCGACTTTGCGACCCCATGGACTGTAGTCCACCAGGCCCCTCCTCTGTCCATGGGATTCTCCAGGCAAGAATACTGGAGTGGGTTACCATACCCTCCTCCAGGGGATCTTCCTGACCCAAGGATCAAACCCTCATCTTCTGCAGCTCCTGCGCTGCAGGAGCGGGTCCTTTACCACTGAGCCACTGGGGAAGCCCCATATACACATACATATATGCATATATATACATATTTGTATATCCATGTATAAGTCTGTGTATACATATATATTCACCAAGACTGGATGTCCAGGACCACTGAGGTAGTAGAGCCCAACTCAGGAAAAGCCCTTCAAAGAGGTTTTCATTGGCCTTAGGATTGATTAGTGGCAGATCTAAAACAAGAACCATTTTCAGGCTCCTGGACCTGACATTACAACCACATACCACTTGAAACCAGTGGCTTTCCAGGAAGTAGCAAGAATGATCTGGATGATCCCACTGGTGTGGCCCAGCTTTGCTGTGGAGGAGGTGTTTCGGGGCATCACTGTGTCACTGTGCTGGTGGGACGGCCTTAGCACCTCCCCTTCCTGTCACTTGTGACTTTCTTATGCGCCTGCCTCTGTCTCCCCCCACCCCACCAGGCTGGCTCACTCCCAGACTGCTACCCCAAGCTGCTGCAGAAAGAACGTGAAAGTCGCTCAGTCACGTCCAAGTCTGTGACCCCATGGGCTATACAGTCCATAGAATTCTCCAGGCCAGAATACTGAAGTAGGTAGCCTTTCCCTTCTCCAGGGGATCTTTCCAACCCAGGGATCGAACTTGGGTCTCCTGCGTTGCAGGCAGATTCTTTACCAACTATCAGGTAAGCCCAAGCTACAGCAGACACAGCCCCAACTGTCACCATCACAGCCACAGAAGAAGGAAAAGAACGTTGTTACTGATCAGAAAGTGAGTGAGAGAGAGGAAGGGGCTGGAACTCACGTATTGACTGAGAGGATCAGAAATAGGAGGAGAAGTGACTGCTTACAGGTTCTCTCACTTTCAGCAGAGGGCAGGCCAGGAAAAAACCCAGTTGGAAGCTGGGGCTGCTGGAAACAATGCTGTTACTTAACACGGGACAGCAAAGGCAACAGAAACCAAAGAGCCATTTTAAAAGCTAAAACGATGAGGAAGATTAGACGATACGTTTTCACATAGAAATTCGAACACCGTGATTATCAAATGTTTAGCAATTTGAGGTTTGAGAAAGAAACAGTTTTTATATAACCAGAAGATTATCAGAAAACATTTGGATTTAAGCAAAATTTTAAAAAAAGAAAAAGCTATCCTTGAAGGATATCAGCTTGGCTACTAGGTCCTTTATCCTTTTTTTTTTTCGGCCATGCTGTGCAGCATGAAGGATCTTAGTTCCTTCATCAGGGACTGGACCTATGTCCCCAGCAGTGGAAGTGCAGAATCTCAACCACTGGACCACCAGGAACTCCCTGCCAGGCCCTGTATCCTTTAAAAGGGGCTCCACCCACCTTGGGGATGTGGAGCCAAAACTTGAAGAATTGAACACCTTTCACAGATCACACATTTTTTAGTTAGCATGAGTCAGAAGGGGGGTTTGCTAGGCATGCAGATTTTTTCTCCTGTTCCTCCCCCAAAATTGATTCAACGTGCCCTGTGAGGAATAATGAGTCAGCAGTTTATCATCCCAGGTGGACAGTGCACATGGCCCTCCAGCTCATACTTCCTGAAATGCTGACTCCATGGTGCTGCTCTATGTTCCACAAAAATAAGACACCTGGAGTACTTGTTTAAAGATTCCTGTCCCATCCCCTATACGTGCTGATTTATCAGCAAGAGCACCAGGTGATTCTTAACAGTGAGGTCTGAAAACAATGTTTTCCAGACTGCCTAGGGCACTTAAAAGTGGACCTGTTTTAAGTGCCACCCCCAAAGATTGTGGGCTTCCCTGGTGGTTCAGATGGTAAAGAATCTGCCTCCAATGCAGAAGACCTGGGTTTGATCCCTGGGTCAGGCAGATCCCTTGGAGAAGGACATGGCTATCCACTCCAGTATTCTTGCCTAGAGAATTCCATGGACAGAGGAGCCTAGTGGGTTACAGTCCACGGGGTCACAAAGTATCAGACACGACTGAGTGACTACCATTTTCATTTTCCCAAAGATTGTGGTTTACTTTCTCAGTGAGTCAGATCAGACAGATCTCTTGACTAAATTCACTAGGAATTACTGGTAAGAAACATCAGCAGTTATGTATAGTAACCAACAGTCTTGGTGACAAAAGTTCTGTCAAAACTACAAATTAGTAGGGCTAAGGAGAGCTGAAGTAAAATGGTCCATGTTTAAAAATCACACTGGATACTCTTTTTGACAGGAGCATAAAATTTAATGATTTGGGCCAGCAATATGCTGAAATCCTAGTTAACAGAAATGAGAGTACCATGGTTTTCATGTTCACTGTCCACAACAGGTTCAATGACAGAATTGAGAGCTTTTTCCATTTTAGCACAAAATGTGGAAGATGCTTCCTGGATCCTCATAACCAGATTTTCCTGCCTCTCTGACCAATGTTTCCCCCCACCCTCAAGTCTTTGTACTGTATTTTGGCACCCTAAGAAGATGGAATAGGGTTCTTCTGGAATGAAATGACTGACTCAAAAGCTCTTCAATGAATACTTAAATCTCTAGGTAGAGACGCATTTACAGCTAAGAGGAGCTTCTGACCTGATTACACTTTCCAGGATCGTGACATATTTTACAGGCAGCACTGCAGGGAGGCCTAGCTGAACATCACTAGCTCTGCATCCTCAGGGAAAAGCCACAGAGCCGCTTACTTAGAGAGGGCTGAGTAGGCACAAATATAACAAGAGTCCAGGTGACATAGGGAATTCCAAATTGGCAAGAAAAGTTGAATTCTATTTGCAGTTCTAGGAAAGTCATAGCATTAATTTTAATAATGAACAGACTGAGTGAAAACTGAATCCTCATCCAGTTTTTAAATGTTTCCTTCCAAATTAAGTGCAATCAATATGAACAAAGTGCTTTTCCATCAGCGAGTAGAATGAGCTGGCCTCTGCAACAAGGGCTCCTTGGCTAATAGAAACTCCCCTCAACTGAGAGGATCAATCAAGACTCCCGTGAAGACCATGATTAGGACTTCTGTGCTCAGAACTAAGGCTGATGAATAGCTAACCAAATACAGGGTTCAGACAGGAACCGTGTTAAAGGAGTGAATGTGCACCATCTCATTAGCAACTGCTGGATGATTCCAATTCCTTCCTAGTACTGTAGTTAACAAGTAGATGTTCAGATGAAAAGGACGAGTGTGAATTCATGGAGAACCTTAGTTATATCTGAGAAGTCAAGAGAAATTTTCAGAAATGCTTCCAAATACAAAAGAGATGATGGAAACATAAAACCCAATGAATTCAACTGCTCTCCCTTTTTAATCAATTTTACACAATGATATTGTACATGAGTAATCACATTAGGAGACAGGATGGGTTTCCTGTACATATACAAGATGGTGCAAACTCATTCACTGAGGCTTATAGGTTTTTATCAGTTTCAAGAGGAGAGGCAGTACAAAGCTTTTTCACACAGGTGAAACACGAGAAGACGGTAGACAAGACAGAACATCAACTCAGCAGAGGTGAATTCTTAAGGCGTGTGGCTCCTGCCCACAGTGTCTGCCACGAACCAGGTGTAGAGGACTTTCTCTCCCGGGGATTTAACCTTCGATGAGCACAGGCCTGTGGGACATGCAGCTCTGTGGTGATGCCACAGTTCAACCACACCAACCTTGACACTGAAGCAAAGCATATCTTCCTTTCTCCAAGTATTCTCAAGAGTAATAAAGCTATTCCTGGTCACCCTACTCCTTGGGTAACCCACATTCTAAAATATATGATTATTAATCTGGCAACATTCTCAAGCATTTTGGCAAAGTACCTCAAATATCTCATCACTGTTCATCTACTCAACTAAAAATTCTTTGAGCTTCAAGAAGATCTTTTCTGACTTCCCCCCTAAAGTATGGCAATTACATATAGAATAAACTTAATAGTTAAAAGAACTAAACAGAGGGCAGACTTTTCCTTACAAAATAAAGCAGGAATGGGAAGGGAAGAGAAAGTCTAGGACGCACATCAACGGAGGAAGCTGAGTCCACCAACGACTCTATCACTTCGACACAACCCACTAACAATTCTGAGCAAGGGTGTTCCTACTTCCCTTTTTCACACCCAATCTCATCAGACACGGGAACTGTTAAATCTTCGCGACGTTGATCTTCACTTGGCCACGGAATTCCCACGGCAGGCAATGGGGAACAGTGCCGACTGGCATGCACAGTCAGGTATAGCTTCCTGTGGCCAAAACTAGACCTTGTCACTGCCTGAGACAGGTTTTAGTTCTCTCGCTTACATACCTCAGGAACATGTAGGTTGAAAGTCTACATTAAACAAAGGCTTCCAGGACACAACAGGGAGAGAAAAACCCATGCATCTCATCCACATCTATTTTCCATCCTTCACAAAGCCTAACCCTCTTACAGTGATTTCGTATCTGTATAAAATAGCTTTTATAAACAGGTTTTTAAAAAGATAAAGTAGGAGAAATCAGTTAACTGTGGCTGAGATTTGACCTAGAGAAAGAAAACAAAATGTTTACTAGATTTAAAAAATAATACTTTTACAAATAAAAGATAATCTTCAATCTGTAATTCTATTACTTAACTATCTCTGGAAGCACAGTATTAATACAAAATATGAACTGATTTTTTTCGTGAGATAATTCCACAGAATTTCAGTGAACATTTAACATTCATTTTCTTTGTAAATTCCACGTAATGATCGGTGGCTACTGAAGGTTTCCTACGTGTGATTTTGTATTTTTGCACACTCCTTCATATAACCTATGTCCTGGGAGGATCCGTGGTACGAAACAGCTGAAGGACAACTATTCCTTTCCTGAAAGAGTACAATCAGATTACTCCCTATCTCACGCCCACCGCTGCCACACACACAGGTGTTGTGTAGTCACTGAATCGTGTCTGACTCTATGTGACCCAATGGACTGTAGTCGGTCAGCCTCCTCTGTCCATGGGATTTCCCCAGCAAGAATACTGGAGCAGGTTGCCATGCCCTTCTCCTGACCCAGAGATTGAACCTGAGTTTCCTGTATTGGCAGGCAGAGGCTTTACTGCTGAGCCCCCTGGGAAGCCCATGCAGACAGTTACCAATTCCTAAACTCAGAACTCAACACTACTAAACCCTGTTACGACGAAACTACCAATGACAGTTAACGCTGAAGTAGTCCTTACTCCTGACCGGCTTCCCGAAGAAAACAGCTTAACCTTAAACAGCTGGGCTGTGCGCTTCTCTGCTGGCACCTGAGTCAAGACACAAGCACCCACCTCCATCTCGGATGTAACTGTGATGCCAAATCTCTGAGGTCCTCCTCTCACAACTGTCTCAAGCCCTGCAGAGCCCGACCTCCTGCCTCTAGGAGATGCAAACTCACCACCTTCTCCACAGAAAAGAGCCCCATGCAGTGTCCACATCTTCATATTTATTTCCATAGTAACAACATGGAAAAGAGTTAGGAACCACCACGGGGGTGAAAAACTGCCTTGACTTCTGAGTTAAATCCCCAAACAATAAATTTCAACTATTCCAAGACTTCTGTTGACTTAACATTTATTGAATCAAATGCTGAACTGCCCCCCTCTGCCTTAGAAATCATGTTAAGACAATCTGTCTTGTAAAGTATCTACGGTGGGATCTGACTTCTAAGACCTAAATGAGCTTGACCGTTAGAGTCCATGAAGCATGACTGTACATAGATTTCTTGATCTAACGTTCAAGAGGACATTTTTCAGTACTACTTTAATTTTGATCTGCCCCTAAAAGGCAGAAACCTCATCTCACAACCCTCTGCAACTTATCTCAGTATTTTAGAGTAAAGGAATGAGAAGAGGTCAAGGCATAAAGAAAACCCAGCTTCTTTAGGCACAGTGGAGCACAGAGCTCCTGGAGAGACAGCCTCTGTCCTTATCTGCTCAAGGCTGTTGGTCACAGTTCCCTTAAACATGCCTGGAAATGCTGCCAGCAACAAGAGACTCAAAGGAGGGGACCAATTTTCATAAAAGAAGTTAACACGTTTAGGAAACATACAGAGCGAAACCAGTCTATGTCGGCCTATGTGTAAGACTTGTGCTTGAAGCTTTGGTGGGCCTCCTTGGCCTGTTTCTCAGACACCAAAACCCATTCCTGATTAATTAGCAACACACGATCAAACCAAAATACAGAAAAACATACTTTTGTTCAGAAGAGGGAAACAAAGGCACAGAAACCTGCCAAAACAGATTTTTCCCCCCCATAAGAATAGTATGGTTGATTAAAATAGTTTATCACTAGTAAAACTTGTATCACTAAAGCAGACAATACAAATTAGTTTTTTAAAAAAAAATGACATTCACTGAATTCCTGGTCTGTGCATTCAATGTGAATCATCATCAAAAATATATTACAGTTAAAGGTTTGTAGGGAGTTCTGGCTGGGGTTTCTACACTACATTTAGCATTTCAGATGAGAAGTACCACAAGGATGGGTTAGATATCTACTGTCCCTTTGTATGCCACATATGATGATTAAACAAACAGTCTATCTCCTACTGCAGGCTCAAAGACGTCCAGGGTGAGAAAGTCTAAGTGATATATTCAATAAGTTCTATACCCCTCATCAAAGGCAGCCCTGTGCATCAAATTCCATACCTAGAAAGTTCAATAAACTGTGTTACACTTTAATAAATACTTCTGTGTATTTGTTCGCCTTCTGCTTTTAAGCTCAGCTTAAATGTTGTCAAGGAAACCATTTTACAAGAGGGTACATGACAACCTACTATCAGCAATATTCCTTGTTTATTAGAATCTGAAGATGTCCATATTACATCAAATATAAATATATATCATATTTACATTCCCTTCTTGGCTCTTCAGTTTAGGCGAGTGTATTTATAGATAGTGCCGCTAACGTCGCCACTATTATATCCTCAGTGCGACCGGTATCTTCCTTCTGTTAGATGCTTCCAAGGTTAGGCAGCATCCTAAAAGAGGTGTACTGTTCTTTTTTTAATGAAAAGAAAGAATGAGTATCCATAAACAGAGATCTAGGAATTTTCTAGATTTTGGGTTTGTTTTTTTTTTGTATTTCAAAATACCTGAAAAATGTGGTCCCTTTTTGCAGTACTATTCTCTATGTGGGGACAAGAAATTAATGAAATATGCAACTCAGAAAGGAAAAGAACCCAAAGAAAAGAGAACCTGCTTGTTAGCTCATTAATCTGTTTAGTAAAGATCTGTTTTAAAAGGTCTGAACACTGTACAATATTATACAAAAACCATCTTCAGCCTTCAAAGCAGCTGGTACATTTTCTGAGAGATCTGTGGGCCCCGCTAACAGTCCGCTGCCTTGCTGGGCCTTTGTCTCGGTCACTTTCGGTCATCGATAGTCTTAATGAATTCCACGGCCGCTGTGAACTGCATCCACCAATAGGACTCCTCTCCAGACAGACAGCTGGCATAAAAGCTACTGATGTACTGAACAGTGGACAGCAAACAGGGTGGATTTGCCTAGAGAAGTGAAAACAAAGTCAGCTACTCAGCTGGAAAAACCATTTATGGTAACATCTTTCAAATGTTTTCCTGTGAAAAAGAGATACCAGTCCTTTTCAAAATAATCCCCCAAATCCTTTTTGGAACTAATTTGTAAACCCGACTTATTGTGAGGAGCAACAGTGTATTGGAAAGAAGACTCAGGTTCTAATTCTAGCTCGACTAGAGCTTTCTAGCCTAACAAAGCACTTGACCTCATTGGTCCTTAGAGGGGCTGAACTAATCCCAGTGGCTTTACTCAACATCCCCGGATTCCAGATAAGGAAGGAAATGCTGCAAACAAATTGAGTTATATCTGTTTAGTAAGTATAGGTAGAACCAGCCGAGAAAGAAAAAAAAACTAAAAAAAGAGTAGGCCCTCTGCTGCAGGAGGCTCCAGGCTCAGGTGTGTTAAATCAGGAGGGCAAGCTAAGGCCTGCTCCTTAAAAGGGGCTTAGACTGGCTCTGCGTAGAGACTAAACACATCACCTGCGGAAGGGAGCTAAGCAACGGGCAATAGGAGGAGTGAAGAAGGCTCATCGCACAGATTCAGAGTCAGGGTTCTGACTCTGAGCTAAGAGTTCAGGCTGCAGAAATACCACAACATTAAGAATTAGTAAGCTATATGTCAAATACACTTCAGACATCACCAGAGGCCTGAGCTGACTGGAACACATACTAGGTGGCTGTTGTGCACCCAAACTGCAGGGTCCCCACCTCCAAACCAAAATGTACAAAATAAACCATTTTAATGGTGACACTTTAAAGTCAAAAAAGGACAAGAGGTGTTGTACTTTTAAAAACAATATGGTACAATTAATAAAACATGAGGTCAAAAGAGGAGAAAGATAGTAGGAAAATGTAGTAGTTTATGTGATAACCACTATGAAGAATTCAACATGAAAGAAGATGGTAAAAACATTATTACCAGAGAACCTGCCCTCATTCATTCATTCAGTAATTACCTACTGAGCTCCAAGCAAGACCTTCAGGCACTGCTTTAAAAAGCTGAAAACGTTCATCTAGGAATCTAGCTCTTCCTTTCTTTGGAAAACCCTAACTTCTGGACAGAACATAACTTGATGTTAGCTACTTTCTTCCTGGGTATCATAGAGCTGGAAACTTGTAAAAGAGTCAAAGTCCGTTAACACGTGGCGACCCTCTGCACAGCCCCCTGAATCAGGACACCAAAGAAACTCCTCTCACGGGTGGTAGCGAGGACCTACCTTGATCAACACAAACACCAGCACAGGGACGAAGTCATCTGCCCCTGGGACGGAGTCCTCGTTGGCCAGGCTCAGGAGGTTCATGATCGTGGAGCACATTCTCAGGATGCACTGTACTTTGTCCCGGGGCGTCTTGTAAGCACTTATTGTCCTGATTTCTGACTGTGCCGAGGGCCACGGTGCCTCCTTAAGATAAACCTAAGCGAGATCACACACAGACCGTCATGCAGGTGGAAGGCAGTGACCAGAGCAACCTCCACGTCAGGAGGCGGATGGGCGAAGCCGCTGCCTTTTCCCTTTTTCAGAAAAACCAAATTGCAATTCCTCCCCATCCTCCCACTTCAGGATTGAAGCCTAACTTTTAAGCTTTTAAATTATTTGCTTTGCATTTTAAAATAAAACCACCCAGAGAAATTCCCTGGCCATTGAGTGGTTAGGACTCTGAGCTCTCACTGCCAGGGGCCCAGGTTCCATCCCCGGTCACTGGGGAACTAAGATCCCCAAGCTGCATGATGCGGCCCCAAAGGAAAAACAAACAAACACACAAACCCACCCAGATATATCGTAATAGAGGCATATGATAACACAGAACCTAGAATTCATAAATTTTAAACAATTATCTTTCTTAAAAGAGCTAGAATGGGACTTATCTATGTATTGCAGCTGATTCCAAAAGCACCAACAAGCTACTTTTAAAATAGCTTAAAAATTAGTATCTACCTGTGTTGCAGCAGCTCTAGAAATCAAGGACAATTAAAAATTTTATGCCAATTAATATCCAGATTCTAATGAAACAACCAGAAAACTCATATACCTAAAACTTTCCTGTTTCCTGATTCTGTAAGAGGTGTAAGACAGGTAAAAATGTTAGTATCAGGAACTAAAAGCTAATTCTGAGGTCACATTCAGATTCAGTTCCCTCTTCTGGACAGGAGTTTCTACACTCTCTTTGAAGTTCCACCAGATCCCTTCATATGTGACATTCCTGCAGGATGTTCTGGAAAGAACACTGGCTGTTGAGTGGTTAGGACTCCGAGGCTCTATATGATTATAAAAGCATCAGTGGAGAGTGTGGCTGCCGCAGGAGGAGTGAGCTGTGAGCAGGAAGCCCTGCCTAAAGGGGGTGGTGTCAGGGCGGGGGCTCCCCCAGGCTGGCCCTCCCTCCACTCACCTCTCACTACTAAGGTCCCTTCTCAGGCTAGGGAATTTTAATCCACGGAAAGACCTTTGAGAATTTTACTGGCTGAAGGACATCCAGTGCAAGTGGTTTCTTTATAACTTACTATATTCTGCTTCCCTGAAAAACTGGTAACATGTACATAGCACACCAAGACACTTTTAATTGAATAATACCATCCATACTGTATAAACTGTTATTACCTCTGGTATCTGCAGAGCTCTGTGATTTGCAGTCACTACTTTAGACAATCTCTGAATATGTTCATGAAGAACCCTGAAAATGCCCCGAAACACATATGTAAATATATAATTCAGAAAAGAAGGTATGCAGGTAGTCATAATCGGTTTCCTCAAAACACATTTAAACCATTTTAGACTCACTTCCAGATACAGATTACCATTACAGTCGAGACTCTCTCTTAGCTATAAGTATTCTGTCTTGGTCAAAAACTCTCACATTTAGGATCTGCTTAGAAAGGCTCAGGGAGCCAAGGGGATGCAGGGGGAAGAGTGGGAACCCCTCCTTTCTGGACCAGGGCAGTGTCCACAGGAGAAGTGAGGGGACCCCTTAGCCTGGAAGCTACCTGGACAAGCTAACTGGTGAACAGGCCAAGAAGAAGTGGAGGGGTCAAAGGGCAGAAATTGGAGAGCACAGACGCTTTGACGGAGAAGGGACGCTGAGGACGCTCACCTCTCATTTCAGAGATGACAATGGTTAGGCCTAAAAGGTGAAGGATTTCCCTAAAGCCACACAGTGGTGAGCAGCTGAGGCTACGCCCAGTCTCCTGCCTTCGAGTGTCCTTTCTAGAACATAGTGCTAACTCTCTATAAACCTGCAAAGATGACATGGAGGGGACAGAGGCATAATCGGCTTTAAAGGTGCTCTCTGCAGTAAGTAGTTTGAATGTTCCCATTCCTCATCCCACCCCGGAAGCCAAAAACTGGGGCTCTGGAGAGAAAACAGAACCCAGTTGGCAAATTGCGTACAGAAACGTGGGGAGGGGTAAAAAGCCCGAGTCTAGGAACAAGTGAGAGAGGCAGGTGGGAACAATCCTAACCCACTCACAGGAAAGTGAGCTCTCTCAAATATACAAGAGATATCTTAAAATTTCCATAAAAAAAAAAAAAGCTTACAGAAACCACCAGCGTCCCACCCTGAGGTCCTATTACGCGGGCCCCTCAGGGCCGCTGACATGGTGAGCCACTCTCACTGCCGGGGGTACACGGCGGCCCCTGAGCAACACACTTGGGGGCAGAAACTGGGTCGTAAACCAGTGGTCAAGAAAATGCAGAAGAGGAAAAAATTAAAATGCTGAGTCTCACTACCCCCAAATAACCACTGTTACTCTTCTAGATTTTTTTTTTCAAGATTAGTATTTTTAGGATTGTTTTTAAAAATAGGCTTTATTGAGATTTAATTCATATGCCATACACTTCTTGATATTTTGATATTCAAATACATATCATTCCCAATAAATAAAAAGTACATATCAGAAGTCACACACTGTGCTTGATGCCCTAATGGAGAGACGAATGAAGCGTTGTGTTCCTGCACTCATGGAAGGAACCATCTGGAGGAGGACAGAGGCGTTCATCAAATAATCACACAAACCAGTGATCCGGAAGAGGGGGCAGTTCTGCCCCCAAGGGGCACTTGGCAGTGTCTGGAGACAGTGTGGTTCTCACAGCCGGTAGGGGACTACCAGCCAAGGCCAGCCATGATGCTACATGTCCCACAAGGCACAGGACAGCCTCCCACATTAAAGAATCATCTGGCCTGAAATGTCAGCCATGCCAGCTTGAGAAACCATGACTCAAAGTGTAAAACTGCAATGGTGGCAAGTGCTAAAGAAAGGTACCCAGGCCTGAGGCAGCCCTGCCCTGCCAGGGCATCTCACCCAGGCAGACAGGCTAGGAAGGGTTTCCCCCGAGGAAGTGAGGTCTGAGTCCTGATCTGAAGGGTAAGAGTAGGTAGAAGAAGGAAGGAACGAATAGCTGTGGCAGAGTAAACAGCAGTGCCTTCCACAACGGCCAGGCCAGTATACACGGCCCTCCAGCCCAACTCCCCGCATCTCTGAGAACACAGCGCTTTCCTTCTTTCCGGTCTGGTAACTCTGAGAGGTGCAAAAAGGAAACACGTATCTTTTCCTTTACTACTCAGATACCATGTCTCATGAATAACTTGTCTAAACTACGGGGCTGGCTGGGATAGCCCTTAGTCCATCACAGGCAGGAGCACTTACTGGTCACGGAGTATGTCCCCGTCCTGATTCGGGTAGAAGGCAAGTTTGAAGATCCGGTTCATCACACTTCTCTCGATGGCCAGCTGAGCGTCCTGAAGCTGTTCCTCGCTTGCGTTCTGCCATATGACATCCTGGGCCATC
This sequence comes from Bubalus kerabau, assembly GCF_029407905.1. Classification (NCBI taxonomy): domain Eukaryota; kingdom Metazoa; phylum Chordata; class Mammalia; order Artiodactyla; family Bovidae; genus Bubalus; species Bubalus kerabau. The sequence continues at coordinate 99,039,442 of NC_073634.1, read as the reverse complement.
GCGCCGTACAGGAACTGCAGAAAATCTTCCACCTGGGCGGTTTTATCATCAGCGGCTGTGAGTTTCTGAAAGTCTCCAATGCAAAATAATATGCTTTAAAATAGAGTATTTGAATGATTTTAAATAGGAAATTATTAGAAAGTAGTTAAAAACAGAAAACTGTTAGAATCATAATCCACTACCTATGCAGCTACCATGCTCTCAAAGCCAGAAGTATCTGGGCATGGTTTCATTTGGGGAGAAAATACATCCAAAATACATCATTAAAAACAGGGGAAAGGTAAGACATGTGCAGAAGTTTAAGAACAAGAGGTTTGTTACAAAATGATATGCTTTGTTTAAAAAAAAAAATAAGAAAAATTGGGTGCATCCAAAACTTTGTAAATTTTTCCAACTTTTTAATAAACTATAGATATTCAACCAGGATAAACACAACATTTATTGGTTGAACATCAAGGTTTAATTACTAAGAAATAACTGGGAATTTAAGGAACTGCTCTTAGACAGATAGGTACTTAAAAAGTAGCAAAAGAAAACTTCCCAAATCTTCCCGCTAACATACGGCTTCACGGAGGGTCTCTGGTTACCTTGAATGAATTCCCTGATCTTCTTCTCTTTGCTCTCAAGCAGCAGCCTCACACAGACGGTGGTGAAGTATCGATTGGCCACCTCTTTGTCCCTCAGAACCCTCTGCAGTAGCCTTTCCAGGTGAGCCTGCGTGGTCTGCAGTCCTTGTCGACAGCGAGTGAGGTAAGCAATGTAGGGGGCCCGCTTCCTGAAAGGAAAGACACTGCAGGACGCCAGACACACACAGCGCACACCTTCCTTGGAGACGAAGAGTCCTGACTTTTCTCCAAAGGAAAAGAACTACACCAAAGACTCTGGTTTTACAGATGAGCCTATCGGGCTGCAGACAACCATCCTGAGAACTGACTATGTTGCCAGGTCAAGAAACAGAGTCAGGACTTCCCTAGCGGTCCGACAGTTGCGAGTCCGTATGCCAAAGCAGGGAACATGGGTTCGATCCCTAGTCCGGGAAGGTGTCACGTGCCGAGGGGCAACTAAACCTGCGGGCCACAGCTACTGAGCCTGAGCTCTAGAGCCCGTGTGCTGCGACTCCTGAAGCCGGCACACCCTAGAGCCTGCGCTCTGCAACAAGAGAAGCCGCAGTGAGGAGCCCACGCACCACATTAGAGAAAGCCCTCACGCAGCAGTGAAGACCCAGTGCAGCCAAAAATTACGCAAGGGTAGAATGTACACTATAGAGAACAGACCCAACATTTTATAACGACTTTAACCGAAGTGTAATGTTTAAAAAGCGAATCACTATGTTGTACACCTGAAACTAATTTAACACTGTAAATTAACTATATTTCAATTAAAAAAAAAATAAGAAAGAAAGAAACAGAACCATTTACTGGTCTGAACACTCAGCTCCCTAACTCCCTAAACACTGCTAAATCTCTTCACATCACTGGTCTGTTCTGCACTGGAGCACAGTCTCCTTGCTGGTAGAACCTCGTACTTAACAGGAAGTTGACTGCTACAAAAGACTAAAATAACAACAAAATACAGGTTGATATATCACGAGATCACTAAATATACCACCGATTATCTGCTTATAGTCTAAACGCAACAATCATTAGAGCACCCATTCCCTAAGCCTCTTTACTTTCTAAGCTTCTCAACTTAAATGTCAGCAGTGACAGGCAACAGGCAAACGGTAACAATTCCTAGGGCTCCTCCTGCTTCCCTGGTCCATGGAAGCAGTCTTTTCTATCACCACTAAAAGAGGGAAATGACATCCTAGTTATCCTGGCCCCACCTCCACCAAAGATGCTTTTGGGCAAAGCTGAAGTCAACTGTACTCTGTTACTAAGATCTGAGTGAGTGAGTGAGTGAAAGGCGCTCAGTCGTGTCTGACTCTTTGTGACCCCATGGACTATACAGTCCATGGAATTCTCCAGGCCAGAATACTGGAGTGGGTAGCCTTTCCCTTCTCCAAGGGATCTTCCCAACCCAGGGATCAAATCGCACTGCAGGCAGATTACCACCTGAGCCACAAGAAGCCCAAGAATACTGGAGTGGGTAGCCTATCCCTTCTCCAGCAGATCTTCCCCACCCAGGAATTGAACCGAGGTCTCCTGTGTTGCAGGCAGATTCTTTACCAACTGAGCTATCAGAGAAGCCCTAGTAAGAGCTGCTCGCTTACAACTACACTTCCAGACTAAATACCCACATATGTTGCTTGGAAATCTACATCCAGGAAAGCCCAGCACTTTGCAGTGAGCCTAGATTCATTTCTGAAATGAGGGCTGACAAGAAAATACTTGCAGCTGAAAACAGGTATACAAGTGAAACAGGCTGGGGATGTTACCTGTAGTCCTCAGCAATGGACGCCAGCAGCTTCCTACAGGTCCGGTTATCAAAGCGGCACACGCAACGCATTGTTTCCTGAAGCTGAGCCATTAAGTTCTTATCTTGTAAGTTAATTGCTTCAGCTATTTGCACTTTTAAGAAGCAGACAATTTCATTGTCTAAATAAAAAAACATCAGAATTCTGTTACTGTTGAGAAGTTCCATAGGCTTTATATAAGCTGAAGGTCATCCCTCAGCCTGTGGGATGTCAGTTATGACTGTATCAGTAAAACTAAGCAGAACCAATCAGAGAACATTTTCACAAACCATCAGTAATCCAAGTGACCTTCACTTCAGTTCAATTCAGTTCAGTCGCTCAGTCCTGTCCGACTCTTCGAGACCCCATGAATTGCAGCATGCCAGGCCTCCCTGTCCACCACCAACTCCCGGAGTTCACCCTGACTCACGTCCATCGAATCAGTGATGCCATCCAGCCATCTCATCCTCCGTCATCCCCTTCTCCTCCTGCCCCCAATCCCTCCCAGCATCAGAGTCTTTTCCAGTGAGTCAAATCTTCGCATGAGGTGGCCAAAGTACTGGAGTTTCAGCTTTAGCACCATTCCTTCCAAAGAAATCCCAGGGCTGATCTCCTTCAGAATGGACTGGTTGGATCTCCTTGCAGTCCAAGGGACTCTCAAGAGTTTTCTCCAACACCACAGTTCAAAAGCATCAATTCTCCGGCGCTCAGCCTTCTTCACAGTCCAACTCTCACATCCACGCATGACCACAGGAAAAACCATAGCCTTGGCTAGACGAACCTTTGTTGGCAAAGTAATGTCTCTGCTTTTGAATATGCTATCTAGGTTGGTCATAACTTTCCTTTCAAGGAGTAAGTGTCTTTTAATTTCATGGCTGCAGTCACCATCTGCAGTGATTTTGGAGCCCAAAAAAATAAAGTCTGACACTGTTTCCACTGTTTCCCCATCTATTTCCCATGAAGTGATGGGACCAGATGCCATGATCTTTGTTTTCTGAATGTTGAGCTTTAAGCCCACTTTTTCACTCTCCACTTTCACTTTCATCAAGAGGCTTTTTTGTTCCTCTTCACTTTCTGCCATAAGGGTGGTGTCATCTGCATATCTGAGGTTATTGATATTTCTCCCAGAAATCTTGATTCCAGCTTGTGTTTCTTCCAGTCCAGCGTTTCTCATGATGTACTCTGCATATAAGTTAAATAAGCAGGGTGACAATATACAGCCTTGATGTACTCCTTTTCCTATTTGGAACCAGTCTGTTGTTCCATGTCCAGTTCTAACTGTTGCTTCCTGACCTGCATGTAGGTTTCTCAAGAGGCAGGTCAGGCGGTCTGGTATTCTCATCTCTTTCAGAATTTTCCACAGTTTCTTGTGATCCACACAGTCAAAGGCTTTGGCATAGTCAATAAAGCAGAAATAGATGTTTTTCTGGAACTCTCTTGCTTTTTCCATGATCCAGCAGATGTTGTCAATTTGATCTCTGGTTCCTCTGCCTTTTCTAAAACCAGCTTGAACATCAGGAAGTTCACGGTTCACGTATTGCTGAAGCCTGGCTTGGAGAATTTTGAGCATTACTTTACTAGCGTGTGAGATGAGTGCAATTGTGCGGTATTTTGAGCATTCTTTGGCATTGCCTTTCTTTGGGATTGGAATGAAAACTGACCTTTTCCAGTCCTGTGGCCACTGCTGAGTTTTCCAAATTTGCTGGCATATTGAGTGCAGCACTTTCACAGCATCATCTTTCAGGATTTGAAATAGCTCAACTGGAATTCCATCACCAAGTGCCCTTAACTGATGCTAATATAAATGTGTTACATTGAACTGCTGTATAGTTTAAATACAGTTGAATACTGGCAGTTTCATATGGTTCCTATAAAGCATAGGGAAAAAATAAACTCTCATGTAGCAACCTACCTTCTGGGTCTGTATGGTCTGGTAAACCGTTTCTTGTTGAGTGGGTTAGCACTGGGAAAGCCACAGAATCCGCAGAGCAAAGAGCGAGCCTCAGTTTCTTTTTTGCATCTCTACAAAACAGATGAAAATATAGTCATTTCTTTATCCAGATATGGTCACATTCTATAAACTATTATCTTATTTACTATACAAATTAATGGGCTTCCCAGGTGGTGCTAGTGGTAAAGAACCTGCCTGCCAATGCAGGAGACATAAGAAACATGGGTTTGATCCCTGGGTCGGGAAGATTCCCTGGAGTAGGTCATGGCAACCCACTCTAGTATTCTTGCCTGTAGAATCCCATGGACAGAGGAGCCTGGTGGGCTATGGTCCAGAGGGTTGCAAAGAGTCGAATACGACTGAAGCGACTTAGCACACACACACATACACAAATTAACAGGCTAGATCAGGACTCAAATGTTTCAAATGGTCATAAATAAAAGATACTTTTTAACTTACTGACACCTTGCTTAAGGAGTGGGCTTTCTGGTTATCTGAGAAGCAAGATTGTAAAGGTGCTCTGAGCAAGGACCATTTGGTAAAGTCACTAGAATCAAACAAATCCTTTCTGACGTTCCAACATCCACTGAATTCTATGCTAAACGTGATGACAAGTCAGAAAGCCAGATTTTGCCCAAGCTGGGAAGGAATCAACAGAAGTCATCAGGACCATCTCAGCACCCAAACTAAGGAAGCCTTCCACCACATTTCTCAAGAAATGTTGATCCTGCCAGAAGACAAGCTTGTGACAAGACGACCTTTCTGTTGCCCTGTTGATCAAAACTTTGTATTGAATCAAAACCCGCTCAATTTCTGACCACTGAACCTCCTGCTACCACCTGGCAGAGCACCCTTCAGCAAGACATCACCCTCCTCAGCAACGCAGTCCTTCATGCTGGGAGGGTCTTGGAGGGCAGGGATCAGAGCTTCTTCAGAATGGCTGAGGCTGCCTCCCAATAAAAGGAGTCAAAACACCTCTGAGAGCAAGCCAGAGTTTGCTCCTATTGCAGGATTATCACTTGTCCACCTCAACTGACTGGTTCTGAGACCCACCTTAATGGTTTGCTTCCTCAAAAATGAGTAACTTACGAATCAGCTCAATCAACTGTAATATTTGCCTACTTTGTAAAGACTCCGAAATATAAAGCAGTAAAGTCATGGCTGGAAAATAAAATTGTCTCCCACTACACCCCATGCCATTTTACCATAGGAAAAAAGGATAAAGCTCCATAATATTTAATGATAAAATGATATGTACAGCACAGGGAATATAGTCATTATTTTATGATAACTGTAAATGGAGTATAATCTTTTAAAATTGTGACTATGTTGTACCCCTGAAACTTAAATAATATAAATCAACGATACCTCAATAAAAGTAAATAAAATGATATGCTATTACGAGTTTACTTAAATTAAGTGGGGGAGGAAGTAAACATGAAACAATACTGGCCACGTATTAGTAACAGATCTGGGGAACGGGTACGTCACTGTACTTTCCCGTTTTGTACAAGCTAGAAAGTTTCCAAAATACAAAGTTTAAAAAGCTAGAAAGGCAGACAGAAACGGAAAGATGGACAGATGATTAATGCTTTAAAACTGATAATCCGGGGGCTCCCCTGGAGGCTCAGTAGGAAAGAATCTGCCTGCCAATGCAGGAGACAGGAGTTCAATCCCTGATCCGCAAAGATCCCAAATGCCTTGGAGCAACTAAGCCCGTGCACAACTGTTCAGGCTCTAAAATCATTTTCTCAAACCGTGTTAGAAATCGAGGGAATGAGGAAGATGATAAACTCAGAGGGCTCCAGTAGGCTTACTGGGGAAGTGGGTTACTCAACAATATGTGGTCCCTGTGAACCCATGAGGTTTGCTTGGCTTTTTCATTCTCTGAATTAAAGCCTTTGTATATGACATCCACAAGGCGAGCAAAGTCTTCTCAGTGCACAGCGTCTCATTCTTACCTCCCTGCTCTACATGTGTATTAAGGGACTCAAAGAAACACCTGACTTGAAGTGACTGCAATGGTGATGAGAAATTCAAACCCAAAGGTTCTAAATCGTATACAAGAAATACCTGTAAGAGAAGGCTGAGTCCTGAGGGTGAGCCGCTTGGCTCGCAGAATCCGGGAGATCGTCAGCGGAGATGTTCTGCAGGGTTTCGTCACGAGGAGAGTCGTGTGCGCTTTCACCGTCACCCATGACTTCTAAACAAATCCCACCCCCCACAAAAAGGATAAGCAAGTTAATCCGGAATATTCTAGCACTGGTAGGTATTCAGAGCAACTCAACAATAAATTAAGCTGTGCCTTCTGAAAAGAGTTCTTTGAGAGAGAAAGGGAAAAAAAAAAGAAACTTCAAACACATAAATAAACTGCCAGCGATGATAATGTATCAAGAGAGCAGCTGAGGATAATTTTACTTCTTATCCAATTGTAATCCAAAACAATGAAAACCTTTATTAACTTAATAAAGACAATACTCTGTAACCACAATCACTGAACCACAGAACTAAAAGGGGGTCTCAGAAATCATTTTACATAACACCCTCGTTTTTCAGATGTGGAATCCTGCCCAGTCAGGAAGCAGCTGGCTGTGACCCTCTTGACCAGGCCACACTGAGACCCCTCATCCTCACTCCAAGGGACACCCCCCCAATCCTCCCCACCTGAGAATGAGCTGGAGACAAACTCACAAATGCAGCCAGCACAGACCTGTGGTTCCCCCACAGTTGTTTTTATGTTTCTAAGTTATCCATTAGACAATACATGCATGTATACAATCAAAAGAAATGAAAAGTTCCTTAGTGTAATAAAGATACTGTGCCTATGTGGAAAAAAAACTCTATTCTTAAGAGATCATTTCAAATACTTCAGGAAAAAATACATATAGAAAATGTGGCAAAACATTAACAACTGCTAAGTCTAGGCAGATGGAATATAACAGACCTTCACTGTAGTATTCCAACTTTTTTGTTATTTTAAAACTTAAAAAGTGTAGGTGGTTTCCTCAGGCTCCTGTGAGTCCCCCTTGAGCCAAATCATGTTCAGTTTGTCAGAGACTCTTCCAGAGACGCTCTAATATTAATCTTGGGGATTATACCATGGTTTTTTGACAACTGTTTACAGGAGCTACTAAAGGGCTACTTGGAAGAATGTATACGTGTGTATGTATGGATATGTGTGTGTGTATGGATACGTGTGTGTGTGTGTATACATGTATGTGTATGTATGGCTACGTGTGTGTGCATGGCTACGTGTGTGTGGATGGATACCTGTGTGTGTGTGTGTATGGCTACGTGTGTGTGTATGGATACGTGTGTGTGTATGTATGGCTACGTGTGTATGTATGGATACGTGTGTGTGTATGGATACGTGTGTATGCATGTATGGCTATGTGTGTGTGTATGGCTACGTGTGTGTATGTATGGTTACGTGTGTGTGTATGGTTACGTGTGTGTGTGTATGGCTACGTGTGTGTGCATGGCTACGTGTGTGTGCATGGATACGTGTGTGTGTGTATGGCTACGTGTGTATGTATGTATGGCTACATGTGTGTATGGCTACGTGTGTGTGTGTGTATGGATACGTGTGTGTGTGTGTATGGATACATGTGTGCGTATGGATACGTGTGTGTATGTATGGCTACGTATGTGTGTGTATGGCTACGTGTGTGTGTATGGATACGTGTGTGTGGATGGATACATGTGTGTGGATGGATATGTGTGTGTGTATGTATGGCTACGTGTGTGTGTATGGATACGTGTGTGTGTATGGATACGTGTGTGTGTATGGATACGTGTGTGTGTATGGATGGATACGTGTGTGTGTGTATGGATGGCTACGTGTGTGCATATGGCTACGTGTGTACGTATGGATATGTGTGTACGTATGGATATGTGTGTATGTGGCTAGGTTGCTCTGCTGTGCACCTGAAACTACACTGTCAATTGACTAATTCCAATATAAAAGAAAAAGTTAAAGAAAGAGACTACTTTCAGAAAAGTTCAGAAAAGTTTATATCACTTTCATGGCAGTGATATAAAAGTTCCTATTCCGTTCTTTATCAGGATGGTCACCTGCACTTTCGTAGTTTGCCAGCGCTCCCTCACTGGGGCTGGTGCGTTTGATGGCATTCCTGTATTTGTCCAGAATATCCTCAGCGACCTGAGCCTGTGCACTGAGTCTCGGGCTGGGATCATCTGCGGGAGGAAAAGGAGAGGAGAATTAGTGCCCTTGGTTTGCATCCACTCTGATGTTAGTACGACACCAGTAGCATAATCCCAAAGGCGGATTAGGAGGTAAGACTTAAAAAGAGCACATATCTCAGTGTTATAAGAGGCACCATGCAGCTGCCTACTCATCCCAGGTCTAGGTCTGAGAGCCTTGCCAAGGCACGAAATCGGGACGATTAGCTCCACTTTCTCATCATCGTCAGACTTCTGCATGACATTGTCAAACAGTTCAGTGCAGACTGAATGGATGATGGGATTCTACAGTGTTTACACTCATATCACTGTTATTAGCAATGCATGCTTAACAGAACTTCCAACAAGGCATTTTTATATGCAGGCTTCATTTATTCAGACATCTCTATGCTGAAGGAGGAAAAAACGTATTCAGACTTAAAACTTAACCCTTTTACATACTTTTAAAATGCCTTCCTCCACTTTTCCTTCATGAATTCTCTCTACACCGTATTTAAAACCTTCAGGTAATTCATATTCTATCTCACTGAATCTCAGCATGACAGTTCCAGGTGCTGGACTAAACAGTACTTTTGTGCATGCAGTGGCATCAGAGGCGCTCCCAGAGAAATCTAGGCATCTGGGAGAGCGCCTGAAGTGCACCTGCGTCCAGAGAAAAGGGCTACCACCATCGCAGGTGCAGCCCTGGTTACTGACAGGCCCCCTATCCTGTCAGCAAAATAAGCACACCAGTTACGTCTTCCTGCAGTCAGACAGCAAAGTCACTAATTAACAGTTAACAAAGCAAAGAAGTGCTACAGATCTATGGGACAAAACATAGTTCCATGGTGAAATGTAAATTCCTGAGACAGATCTAGGCCAAGCAGGTAATATCCACACTCTGGTAGAATCCCATTTTTTAAAAAAGTCTTAAAACATATATATTTTAAAAACCACTAGAATTTATATATTCCTATGTGTTAACTGCAGCTAATGTGAATAGCAGCTGACATTTCTGAGCACTTAGCACGTGCCAGGAACTGTGCTAAACAGTAACCCTACAAGGGAGGTACCATTACCACCCCTATTTTCAAGAAAAGGAAATCAAAGTAGAAAGAGGTTAAGTGGCATGCTCACAGGCTCTTCTTCTCTTTCTACAAAAAACAATATTTAGTGTTTGTGTCTCTGTAAAATTGTGGTAAACTGTAGGGAGAAACAACTGCCAAAATAATTTAATTTCTGCTATAATAATTTCAATGCATGGTAAGAAAGTCCTAATAAAACATGACCTTCTTCAAAATGCAAACTTACAAAACCTTTATTGTTACAAAATCTTCTTTCTGCTATTGGTTTTGACTGCTGTTGAAAGCTCTGAAAAAAGGCTAAACATAGTGAAAGCAATAATGTTGCTTATAATCTTTATTTCTATAATGCCATTAAAAAAAATTTATCTGAGGACAATAAACAACAAGAACAAATAACTAAAACATACAAAAAATGCTATATGTACAAGGGGATGAGTGTTCCAACTTATCTTAAGTAGTTTTTCAAAGTAAAAAAAAAAAATTGCATATGATTAAATATCCAAAAGCAAGAAAATGGTTTACATTGCCATAAAATCATGATAGATGATCCAAGAACCAATAATGATTAAAAAACCACCTATGTCTAGAAGAAACTGGGAGAGGGTTTATGAAATAACGTGTGGTAAAAGGATACAACTCTGATTTAATCATGAAAAGCTGTGTCTAGGTATGGAAAGATTCAGAGAGAATATGGAAAAAAAGAAAAGGTGGTGAGATGATGACTGTTAAGAAATTCATAACATTTCAAAAAATTGATTTAATGATACTTTTCCGTGAGTCATTAATTAAGAGTGTGTAGAAATTTTTGCACCAGTCGGGCAGCTAAACTGCTTGAATCAAACAGAAACAAAATGGAATATTTTATGGGAAAAACTTAGTCAACTTAGCTTCTCCTTTAGGCACCAAGAACTAATAAAAATGTATTGCCTAAAGACACAAATAAAAAATAATTTAAAACTTCTCCAAAGTTACTAATTCAAACATTTTGAAAACCTGAGATTTCTTCATTGAGTATTCCACTCTGTAAATGGTGGTGGTGTTCTAAAACAAGGAGCATGGTAAGAAAACACGGAAATCTTGCCCAAACTATGCCTTTCCAATTCTTCTCAATCAGACCAAGTGCCAAGATTCATGTGTGATTTGACTTAACACCTACAACCCTTAGCACAGTGCCTGGCATGAGTCAGATGTTCAACAAGTGTTTGCTGGTTGAATGAGGCCTGACTGCTCTCAGCAGGAAACCTGGAGTGAAAGCACAGCTACTGCTGATAAAAGCCCTTTATTCCAAGAAAGTCATTTCATTAAATAAACAGGAAGGGACGCCGGGACATAGAACCGTCTACATGTATTTCAGAGCTAGACATGACGGGGCTATGCGGTGAAATGGGATTCTACCTGTACTATGCTGAGCTCTTTGAGGAGGATGTTCTTTTGAAACTTATCTCATTTTTAAATAAAAACCTTCTTTTTACCTGAGTAGGATAACATAATTTAAAAATCAACACAAGAAAAAGAGAGACGAGAAATTAATTTCCCTCCAGATGCTCTGCAGTCACTGGAGACAGTACACAGCTATCAAACTCATGGTTGGGTTGTCAATACTACCTCTCATACTTTTTCCTTTCAGGGTGTTCATTCATAATATGCCAAAAAGAAGCTGCAAAAATACAAATGCTGCATGAGGTAAGAACCCAACCCCTAGTTATATATTCCTTGGGTCAGATAACAATGTTAAAATGATTCAAGCTGTAAAAAAAATTGGTCAAGTTTACAAATCTACTGATGTTGTTTGAACACTTCTCGGGGAAAAAAGGAAATGATTAGGTAAAACAGAATTTCAGTGATCCTGAATAATCAAGAACTATAGATGGAAATAAACTGAGACTTCTACGATCAACGTTAAAGGGAACTACTGTCAATGATCCAAAGATACGGCATGCACAGCGCTAAAACCGTCACCACACTTTCCTCAAAGGCATGGGAGGTCGTCATCCCACTAAGATGTCGGGTGCTAGGGCAGGCCCAGAGGCTCAGGGTCAGGGGCCTCATCATAAACGGAAGTTATGACAATGAGGATGATGATGGTGGTGGCGGTCTGCAGGAAGAGCACACTGTGGCCGCCAACTGGAAACCACAGAGCTATGAGAACATACTCCCCACTGTACACACACAGACACACTCGTCTAAAAAGGCAACGCTTATGGCACCCAAGAGAAAGTGTTATGAAATATGTGCTCTGGGAATGAAGGAGCCAGGAAGTCCATGAGTCTACAAACCTGTGAGTGTTGAGAATCTGTCAGGCCCCAGATCATCTTTGTCTTTTTCTTGTTTTTCTTTCTTTCTAAATGGTATAGGAGCTGGAAATTAAATAAAGTCAGTAGTGTGACATATAACATACTGCACTACTCGGCAGACAGCAGTCATTCTGGAGTTAACTGGTGTGCCAACATTTCTAAGTGGAAGGAAGGTGAAAAGTTTAAAAGCTAAGAAATCCCGAGTGTCCACTGATTATCATTCTTAACATAGCATTGAAGATTCTTAAAGAAGTTTTCAGAATCTGCTTTGAGGTCATCTGCCACAGGAAGAAGGATTTAACAGGAATCTATTGGCACTGAATCAAAACCACTGCCTCTTAACCTCTGCTCAAAAAAAAACACAACACATTCAAAGCTCTGAGCCTCATTCTCTCCTCCTCTAGTGGGCTTGAGTCTGGCGTGAGAGCAGTGCTCCTCAGCTCCTGAGCACCACAGTGCCGAGAAGAGGCCTTCAGAAGAAGCCCCTCCCTTTAGTCCTGGATAATCTCTCCTTCCTAGAAGAGATGCTTTTGCCAACTCAGATTTCAATACCTATTGGAATGATGCCAGGCTATTCACACAAAAAAAGCGAACAATGCTACACAACTGCCTTCCAGAATAAACACTAATATTCAGGGTATTATCATTCTCAATGATTATAAACATAAGAAGCTTACGTTTATTCCAAGAATGTAAAGAATGAATTTTCAATGTTTATTAATAGCATCCCTTTTTCCTGCAGTAATTATTAGCAATACATATGTCAAAAGTCCTACATGTTTAACTTCAATGGAATATAATATTTAAACAACTGTGGCCTGCCTGACTTTCATTTATGAAACCATTGCCATTTCCTGCAAAGAACAGGAACTATCACTTCTAAAGCTGTACCTTAGCATTCACCTGAGTGAAAGCATTTTCTATAACCTCAAAACAGCATGAAACTCAGGCCCCACAAGAACCTCACAGAGGAGTTGAAATTTTAGCTCTCTGAAAGAGATTTGAGGGCTTTGCTTCTTGTTGCTATTATTGCATTCTGATATCTTATAAAATTACCTTTGGGCATGGCAGAAACAAAACGTTTTCTCCACCAAGGTCTGTTCCTGTCTGATTTCTCATCATCGCTATCTTTGCGTTCTTCAGTCTGTAGAAAAAGTTTGATGTTTTATTTGTAGTTGGACAGCACGATAAATTACTATGAAAAGGATTTTAGTTAGTCTGTGAAATACAAAAACCACTCATTTGTCTTCAAAGCAAAACTGTTCTTATTGTGGTACAGGCAGCTTCTGGAACACAGACGCATACCTTTCAAGCACTAGACTGATTGATTACTTGAGGGTAGGCATTATCTCACTACTGTCAGTAAGCCAAAATAGAGTCCAGCATAGAGTAGGCACTCAATAAATACTCATAAGGGATGACTAAATGCAATGCAGATAAAATCTAGAGATTTGGAGAGAGGTAGCAGTAGTATTAATAATAAAACCAAGTATGTACTGTGTGCCAAACACTGAATGAAAAACATGTATTACCTCATTTAAACTTCACAGTAGCCTTGTGGGTGCTAAGTGGCTTCAGTCGTGTCTGACTCTTTGCAGCCCCATGGACTATAGCCTTTAAGGCTCCTCTGTCCATGGGATTCTCCAGGCAAGAATCCTGGAGTGGGTTGCCATACCCTCCTCCAGGGTATCTTCCTGACCCAGGGATCGAACCTGGGTCTCCTGCATTGCAGGCACCTTCTTTACTGTCTGAGCTAGCAGGGCAGCAAAAGGGCTTAACAATAATATTTATAGTCTCAGGAGATAAATATTATTACTAAGCCCTCTTTATAGATGAGAAATATGAGGCTAAAAAGGTTATCTCCCCACCTTCCCCAAAGTTATACAGACTGGATGTGGCACAGCTGCTCAAAGCTAGATGTGACCAATTGCAAAGTTGCTGCTTTGATCATCAATTATGAGTTATCATTAAGACTACATGTCAAAAGGCAGAGACTGTAATTCCTTTACTAATCTATGATATGACCTTAGACAAATCATTTTATTTTTGTTTTCTCATCTACAAAATTGGAACTAAAAATACCTTCTCTGAGGGCATCCATGTGAATGGGATATCAGAACCTAAGAAGGGAAACGAGGGCACCCAGGGACGGTTCAGTGGTGGGGGTGGGATATTCATTACACACAGGGAGACTCATCAATTAAGTACCTACATGAAGAATCATGAAAGCAGGCTTCTCACTGCTGGAGAAGGGAATTGCAAACACAGAATGAGAGACATGAATTCTGCTGTTCTTGAACTGGAAATGTTTCTCTACATAGAAAGATAGAGAAATAAGCACTGGAGCATCAGGTTGGCACCTAAGTCTCACAAGGCTGGGGGAGGGAGGCTCTTTGTGTCTCATTCCAACTTTTTTTAGTAACTCTGTGAGTGCTGAAAAATTAAAAATAATAACTTATTGGAAAAGGAAAAAAAGCAGTTCCTCTATCCATCTCTGAAGGAAACTGTGAGGTTTAAATGAGATACAAAATCACTTGTAGAAAAGTTAAAAGTATCATAAAAATGCAAGATACTACAAAACCAAAGTAGAGGGATTTTTTTAATGGGTTAAGGTGCTGGACATACCAGACTTTAGACATGACTACTGTCCCTCCTTCACCCTAGATTTATATATTCTGCATTAATTTCAGGTATCAAGAGAACTAGGCAGATGGAACACTAACTGTAGCTGACCATAACGAGCAAGTTCTTCTGCATGGCCTGTGTCCCGTACCTCTCCTCTTGAGGAGTCCTTACTCGGGGATGAAGATGAAGAGTGAGGCGCAGCCACCAAAGAAGTAGCACCAATGGCTGCGGCTGGAGGGAGTTCTCGCTCTTCATTCCCTGGGCGTCGGTTCCAGCTGGGGTCGCTCATCGGGCGCCGGACAGAAGACACGACGTCGGAGCTCCTGCTGCGAACTAATCTCTCGGGGTACGAGTGCCTTTGCTTAAACGCCTCCATCTCAGCTGGAGTCAGGATATGGGAACCGAAGGTAGGCAACCTGGCCTCGTTTCCTCCCACAGCTCCTTCCAGGATCGGGGGGTCTGGGGGTGGGTGCGACGGCCGGGCATAGTGAACCTTTGGCCTTACCACAGCAGAAGCTCCCCCTGCAACACAGGAAAAATGTTCTCAGCTGAGACACAACTGGTCCCAAAAGGCATGAACAAAGGGGTTGTAGTTCTGCTCTTCCGGCCGTGATAAAACAGGAGCCAGAAAGTTCACCCGACTACTTTACCTTCGTGCGAAGACAGTGGGTCAAACATGGCAAGCAGAGACTCTGACTGAGATGGAGGAGAGGTCAGCTGGTGGGCACCTGAAAGACATGGGCAGACGGTATACCAACTCAGGAGTCATGACTCAGAGGCAGTCTCCACGCAGCGAAAAAGGCTCTCTCTTCCACAGGTTTCCTTTTTGACCAATCAGAACTTGAGGGGCATACCAGAAAAAGCAGTCTAATAAATAGTATATTCTGATTACGTCAAATTCACTTTAGGTTTTTATCTACATACATGGATTTTAATTATGTTTAAGTGGTCTAGTATCCATATGCCTATTACTTTTAATGGCCAAATTATATTGTGGTTATTGCAAAGAGCAGAGTCAGAAGATGAAAATCATCAAAACTTTCA
Source organism: Bubalus kerabau (assembly GCF_029407905.1). Taxonomy (NCBI): domain Eukaryota; kingdom Metazoa; phylum Chordata; class Mammalia; order Artiodactyla; family Bovidae; genus Bubalus; species Bubalus kerabau. The sequence goes on along the minus strand of NC_073634.1, from coordinate 99,023,866 downwards.
GAATGTTTTAAGTTTCCTGAGTCCACTTTGCCTTCACCTATAAAAACAAAGACAATACTACCTACAAAAGGAGCATAAATTAAAAGTTCTAAAACTTGAAATTCACTATTGTTCTCAGCAACAGAGAACTCATAACAAAAGTGAGTCAAGCTACATTATACCACAAAATAAACTTGAACCTCTAAAATATGTTATTTTAAAGCTACAGAGTAAAAGATGATTCCTCTGAGCATGAGTGCTCAGTCGCTCAGTCATGTCCAACTCTTTGCGACCCCATGGACTGTAGCCCACCAGGCTCCTCTGTCCACGGAATTTTCCAGGCAAGAATACTGGGACAGGTTGCCATTTCCTAGTCTAGAGGATCTCCCCAACCCAGGGATTGAACCCATGTCTCTTGCATATCCTGCATTGGCAGGCAGATTCTTGATGCCTGTGCCACCTAGGAAGCCCCCTCTAAGCATATGTCTAAACAATCAAAATGAGAGACTATTAAAACACATAAGTATGCAGAGACTAATATGAAAGAAACTGTTGCTCTAAACTTTCTGAGTCTGAGTTCTTTTTTGATAATGAATGATAGTATGATTTTTCCATTTGATTTTCCTTTTGTTCTGTCTTATAATTACTTTCCTTTCTAAAAACTACAGAAATAGTTTATCATTAGGAAAGATAGCTTAGAATTATCAGTTTTCAAGATTTTGGTCTTAGGTCATGTAAAACATGCTTAATTTCTTTAAATTATTTTTTTATATTTTGGCTGCACCGCACAGCATGTGGTATCTTAGTTCTCCACCCAGGTTCCAACCCACATACCTGACAGTGGAAGTGTGGCGTCTCAACCACTGGGCTGCCAGGAAAGTCCCTTACAATTTCTTAACCCTAAAACCTTACTTATATGTAAGGTTATATATAATAGTATAACTAATATAAGATATATTATAAAATATATAAGATATATCTTATATATCTCATATAAGATTGGTTATATCTAATATAGTTAACCATACTAGCAATTAAAACTGAAAAGAATATATAAATAAAACATTTAAACTTTTGATAAATTTTATATTAAAATGTTACATATATTAATTCAATTGAATACACTCATTAAATGGTAACACAAATAACCTTTTTAGGTGAAAAGTAACTATATTTTCCAAAATAAAAAGCCAGAAGAGTGACACATTTACATTTTTGCAAATTCCTTCATAGAACACAGCTAAATTCTCATATCTGCTTCTGCTTTCCATCTGTTGCACTGTGCTGTTGTGGTTGAAGTATATAAGGAAAAGCTGATCACACAAAGATATGCAAGTAGAAAGGAGATAATATTTTAACAGCCTTTTCAGGAAACTGTGGATGCTGCTGCTAAGTCACTTCAGTTGTGTCCGCTCTTCAAATACTACACCAAACCTTGGCAGTAGTAACTATTTTTTAAAGATTAGCTACAATTTGGAAGCTGAAACCAGACCAACGAACTTTTTTGTACTGTTACATTAAAATTCAAGTGGTCTGTCTTGCACTTTGAAGGAATCTTTTACCCAAGCATGATTTTGTAACATCATGTGTTGGTCATCTGCAAAATATTGGTTCAACTAGATAAATGCACATCTTCCAAATTTGACACCATTCATCATATAATATCCAGAAAAAATGACGCTCTCAGTATCACCACCAATCTCACCAGAAAAGTTTTTAAATAGCAGTAATCTGTCATGCTCATGGACGTAGACACAAAGCTTTCCAAAATTCTGATTTCTATCTGAAAGCCTGAATTTTATCACTGGCAACAAACTCTACCCTGTCAGCTGTTTCCTTGAAATAACAGGCTCATTTTGTTAATTTTCAAGAAATGTCTGCCAAATACTCAAGTACCAATAACTACAGCTTATCATTCTTTCAAGTAAAAACGATGTTTCATGAAAAAACAAACAATGAAAAAAGAAAAAAAACCCAGCTTCTTCAGTTCATAACTCAATCATATAAGCTTTTCCTTAGACATGTCATATTTCAGAATGCAGCAAAAATCCATTAGGGATACTTCCTGTGTCTTCAGAATATTAGACAGATGTGTACTCAAGGGTTGAGATATAAAATTAAATAATTTTTACTGCTTTATCAAACACATTCATAAGTAAAACTTTTATTTTTTTTAACTCTGAGAAAAGAACACAGTGACTGGTAGCCTGGTCCTGCTTTGTCCTAAAGGCCTCGACAAATTTATCCGTCTTTGCTTGTGCACTATCAGTGTGACGTCAGTATGGTACAAAGGATAATAACCTTTTATTATACGAAACCAGTTTTGACCTCATACCTCCCCAGCCCCTCGAGAGGTCATAAGGGCCCTCAGTGGACCGTGGACACTACACTCTGAAAACAGCTGGTTTAGAACAGTGGTTCTCAACTGGGGCTTGCTGTACCACCAAAGTGATCATTTGGCAATGATTTTTGGTTTTCCCCTGATAGCTCAGTTGGTAAAGAAGCTGCCTGCAATGCAGGTGATCCCAGTTCAATTCCTGGGTTAGGAAGATCTGCTGGAGAAAGGATAGGCTACCTACCCACTCCAGTATTCTTGGGTTTCCCGTGTGGATCAGCTGGTAAAGAATCCGCTTGAAATGTGGGAGACCTGGGTTCAATCCCTGGGTTGGGAAGATGCCCTGGAGAAGGGAAAGGCTACCAACTCCAGTATTCTAGCCTGGAGAATTCCATGGACTGTCTAGTCCATAGGGTCACAAAGAGTCAGACATGACTAAGCAACTTTCACTTCTGGTTGTCATGACTGCACAAGAAGGGGATGGTACGTTTCCAACAGAGGCCAGAGATGCTGCTAAACATGCTACAATGCACAGGACAGGCCCCACAGCAAAGAATTACCTGGCTCAAAATGTCATAGTGTTGAGGTAAGAAACCTTGGTTTAGAATAAACAAAAATGTAAAAATAAAAATACTTCAAAACCCAGTACCCAAATCCTGTAAAGCAATTATCCTTCAATTAAAAAATAAATAAAAAAAAAAACCATTACACAGTATATAAAACCACTACTTACTAGCACTCTGGTACTTCTTCCCAGTGCTTTCTTTAGGATAGGGGTTTTTTTACATTTTATTATCTTATATATAAAATGCTTTAAGATAAAATTTCCAAGTGATATTATGTTCTAGGTATTTCTCCAAATTATTTCATATTCTTTAAAGTATTTAAAAAACAGCTGTGCAAGTTCTAATAAGTGGTTACTTCAAAATTCACTTAGCCATTCTATTTTTCAGTTCTTAGGTTGTTTTAAGTTTTCTGCCAATACAAATATTATGAAGAATGTCTTGGTGCATAAGACTTTCTCCATACATCAACTGTTTCCTTATGACAGATTCCTACAGTGGATTAACTGAATGAAATTTAGTATGTGAACCTTATTTTAAGGCCTTATACACATAATGCCCCAAAGATGTATAACAATTGATATCGCCATCAGCAATGTGTTAAGGTTGACAGTTTCAGTCATGGATGTGATCATTTCTATTAATAAAAGTCATTCTCATTTCCCCTTCTTACCATGGGTGACTTCATCCATGTCTGGACTAGTGACAGAATCTTTACCCCCAAAATCAGAGCTGCACTCAGATCTCAGATCTTCAATCTTATTGGGAATATCCTCAGAGGTTGCACTTATACCTTCAGAAAAAAAAAAAAAAAAAAAAAATATGGTAAAAAAAATAAACAGCAAGAACAACAAAATAACCACACAAAAAGTATATGAGGTTTGGAGAAATGTATATAGTCTCACATTTTTTTGTGTCCCAGTTCTTTACAAGGGAGTTGTTTGGTATTATATACTTTCTTGTACTATTGCTTAAATATATTTACCATGATTTGTACAACATAATCAGAATTACCACACGACAGCTAAATACAGTAGCAGAGGCTACCAAGAACAGATAGTTATGGAGGGAACACACACAGACTGTCTATCAACTACTCTGACAAGTTCTATAAAGGCACATAGTAACTTCTCACACATGTCAGATCCGGAAGAAATAACTGTTTCCTGGGAGTTACTCAGATCTTAAACAAAATATATCTTTGCTATTGACTTTATAAAGGGGGAAGTGGGAACACACCTTCAAGTCCTTATTCCTTAAAACAAGACAGACATACCCGACACAACACTGAGGCCTGGTGTGCTGGGGCGGGAACTGACCTCCCTGACATCCGTATCATCAGATGTGCTACCCAGTCCAGAACAGCTCTCCAGTTCCTGCAGTCGCTCTTCCTGCTTTAGATCTGGGGCCTCTATGCAGAAGAAGTGAGGTACCACATTAGTGATTCTGCTAGCACATCACAGTTTCAGCTTTTGTGACCCAGATGAAGAAAGCTACGGGGGCGTGAACGGACTCAGTGCAAACAGACTTCCAAGTCTGGGCCAGTTAGCAAAGCCAGTTAGAGCAAGTGTTAAAGAAGTCAAGGTTGTGGTTTTATCCCGATACAGGCCAGTTCACTGTGCACAGATGAAAACTCTGCTTCCAGATCACTAATCTCAGAGTATTCTTTCTTCTGGTTAAGTAAACTAAAGAATACAGGCGAGCCTGCCATTAAATCAACCACTTTCTAAAAAAATAACTCCAATGGTGGCTCAGATGGTAAAGCACATGTCTGCAATGCAGGAGACCCGCATTCGATCCCTGGGTTGGGAAGATCCCCTGGAGAAAGAAATGGCAGTCCACTCCAGTAGTCTTGCCTGGAAAACCCCATGGACAGAGGAGCCTGGTACAGTCCATGGGGTCACTAAGAGTCGGACACGACTGAGCGACTTCACTTTCACTTTCATGGATGCTTGGCAGTGAGCTAATCCTACCATCTCCTTACGGACAGGTTAGCATGTCTGAATGTGATAAGGTTAAAAAACACATATCAAAATCACTTCATATTTTTGAGCCAAGCAGATGAAACAGAATGTAATTCAGATACCCAGTTGCTTATATTTGCATCCTGGTAATTGATATTTAGTTGAAGCCAAGGATTTAAATTCATAAGCAGAAAAAAAGCAGAAATGCAATACATAAGAGAAAGTACAAAATACACCTAGCAGGCTACAGTCCATGGGGCTGCAAGAGTTGGACATGACTGAGCAACTAAACCACCGCCACATTTATAATAATAACCCTGCACAAAAGAATTCTTGGGATTCCAGAGTCTCAATTTCAATGCATTTCAAAAATACATTCGGTATCTTTGGGTTAAATTCTCCAAATCTAAACATGCTTATTACCAGGTATTCAACCACTCAAGGTTCAAGCTGTGCTGCTATTCTTCTCTTGCAATAAGTTAGTGAGAGACATTGAACTCAATGTCCACATAGAATCCTGATGAGTTACTAACAATTGCTTTCAAGATAACTGAACCAAGTCAGAAAGCACCTGTTATCTTAGCCTCTGCCGTCCAACACTACATTTTTTTCTTGATGGACACAAAACATCCTAAACTAATTTACCATTTAACGTTTTTAGCAATGTTATCGCCTCATACTTGTCAAACGTGTATCTGACAAAAGGTATACATAATATAGAAATTAGGATGCCTTACATTCAAAACTTCCGTGCAAATCAAAAGCAAACAATGACAGCATACTAACCTGAGTCACTTGGCAATACCTCTACACTCCAAGCTTCGCTTGTTGTCTCTGATATGGTGGAACCAGTGCAGGGGTCAAGAAGCACTGACCCTGAACCTGGCAGGCACAGTAAACTGCCTAACATGTTCTCTGCTGCTGCACCTGCATAACCAATGGGGAGCAAAGGGTTAACAAAATCCTCAGGGAAAGAGCAGTGATGAAGGGAAAAGGGCAAACACGAAGCTAACAAAATCTCTCTACTCACAGGAAAAAAGCCAAGGTAAGAGTAATTTCAATCAATAAAACCACTAAAAACACACATTTCCCACTTGGGTCACCATAGCACGAATGCCTTTTCATCAGTTTCCTACTATTCACCTTGGTCTCCACTGAGAAAACACAGTTCATTAGGTCAAGTCATTGCAACAAGCTTTCACTCTTGTTTTTCAGCAAATTTTGTGTGTCCTCAGCACTTCTCTAATAATTATAGTCCTTCAGGGATTAAAAACACTCAGAGACATTTAACCACAGAAAGTTATACTGGCCAAATGTTTTTTTCTGGCACATTAGCCACATATTCAGAGCAATAAAGTATATTTGCAGGAAAATACACATCTCCTCTGTAGCATTCATTCAACTGCAAATACAGCTTATTGCCCAAATACAGCTCACCTACAGGAAAAATATCACTTTGACATCTGGAACAAAATAATGCAAAACCAATTGGGAAATCTATTTATACGTCTTAAAAACACAAACAGAAAGATTAAACATTGTTGTACATCTGTGTTAAAAATAGTCAAGTTCAGAACGCTCCACTACTTCTGATTAAACCTAATAAACTTCTATTTCAGTAGATGAAGAACTTTTGGAAAAAGGTTACTGGCAAAAGTTACCTTTTAAAGATACGTCACAGTTACCAAGGGGAAAAGATGGGGGGCAGGGATGGATAAATTAAGAGTTTGAGATTGGCATATGCACACTACCATATATGGAATATATGGTCATTAGGGACCTATCATATAGCACAGGGAACTCTGCTCAATGTCCTGTAATAATCTACATGGGAAAAGAATCTAGAAAAGAGTAGATAGATGTGTATGTGTAACTGAATCACAACTAACACAACACTGCAAACCAACTATACCCTGATATAAAATTTAAAATTTTTTAAATAAAAGAAAGATATGTCATGAAACAATCACAAATAAAATAATGTCTGGAACATGCCTAAACATAATCACATAATCAGGAGAGGGGATGAAAAGGTGGGAGAAGAGATGAAACAACTGGCCCGGTGTGTATAACTGCTGCATCTGGGTGACGGGTAATGATGCTCAGTGTACTGTTCTCTCCTGTATTTGTTTGAAACGGTCCATGATTTAAAAAGAAAATAAAGATGGTGATTACAAGACTGTGTGACTCTTTCAGAAGGGACAGAACACTATCCTTAAAAAGGTAACTTTTAACATATGGAAACTGTATCTCGATAAACCTGATACTAGAAAAACAGAAAAAGAGAAAACTGTTCCTTCTTTGGAGCAGAATTAAACCTTCCAGAAGTGAATTCAGGTTTTAGAGAATCTCAATATCATATCACTCTGAAAGGCTTTACGGCTATAACCCATAAGCATTTTCATTTTAAGGCAAAGTGTTTAGTTTCAAAAGAATATGCTAATCATAGACTAAGAACATATCCTAGGCTCTGTAAACAAGAATTGACAAGAAAATAATTCAAAAGATTGATTCTTCTTTTTTGTATGGGGAAGAACCCTTAAATGCAGACAGAGAAAACACTACCTGTATTTCAATAAAGAGAAAAAAAAAATACACAAATGCCTTGTCACATACAATTATCTCAGTTTTCCAGTTATTAACATACACACCATGTTAGAGCACGGAAGCTCCCTCCCATGAAGGGTGGGTGGATACGAATAACCGAACAGCAATCTTCCAGAGACATTCACCAGCAGTTACCTGCGATTTCTTGCAAGCGATCTTCATCAATGTTAGGGTCAAAATCACTTCCCAAGACATCCGTACTCCACGTCTCACTCACTGTTTCTGATATATCCCTGTCATCTGTCAGTCCCATCATGTCACGGATTTCAAACTTCCGGAGCTTATCATCAAGATTATCCTGCGTGGTAGCTAGCAAAAGCAAAATTAAGCACTTTAAAACTCACAGCATAGCTACCGTTTTTAAAATCAACTTTAAAGAACTTTATGTCTTTGAACTCCAACTTATATATTTGAACACGAACATTCAGCACACAGTACCAAAACACGAAATTATTCCCTCATGGATGTACTCTTTCCCTCTCTGAACCAAGCTCAACATATGTCCTCCCCGTTCTGGTCAGTTACTGTCTCTGCGTCCTCAGTAGTGTGACACTGTTCAAGAATTGGGATATATGCCCCTTTCTTCGAATTTGGACAGGCCTGGTAACTTGCTTTGTCCAAAGGGATAAAGAGGAAGTGAGCCAGCTGCGAGGTTAGGCCTCAAGAGATCTCACAAGCATCTGCTCTCTCTCTTCCTTGCTTCTGCCCCAAGGACAAGATGAAACCAGCTTTTTAGGGGAGGAGGAACCACACGGAACAAAGGAAAGGTCATCCTAGACGAGCCAGCTCCCCACTGACCAACAGATGCCCAGCTAAAATTAGCAGAGCTCCCTACTTTGACTACTGGTGATCCAAGATGCATGAGGGTCCAGATTCGATCAGGGAACTGCATCCCACAAGCTGTAACTAAGGGTCCTTCGTGCTGCAACCAAGACCTGGCATAGCCAAATAAATATTTTTTAAAAAGAATACCACAATCACCTAAAAGGTTTGTTAAAGAAGTGATATTCTTTCAACTTCCATCTTAAGCTAATATTATTTTAGGTTTCTGCTTTTTGCAGAAAATTTAATCCTAAATAACATAGTGACAAACTGATTCAGTAAAACTCAGCCATACTTTTATTCAACCCACATGTAACCTGACTGGCAACCCTCTTTTCCTTTCTAAAAAGAGATTAAACCATGATTTCTAGAAATGAGACATGGGAAATGCCTTTTCTTTTTTTTTCCTTTTTTCCTAACTCCTCAGGTGATTTTTACACCCACTGAAGTCATTGCCTCAAATCCAGTTGAGGGCAATAAACATTCCCATAAAATCCACCAGTGATCTTTTTCTACAAGGACAACAGGGATCCATCTGCTTTTCATCCTAACCTCACATTATCACCCTACTTGACAGTTCCTGAGAGAGTACTATGGTTTCCCAGCTCCTTGGCTTGCTTATACTATTAATATTACTTTACCTAGAGTATCTCTATAGTTTCAGCCAATGCCAATGCCAGCCAGGCTTCAAGGCTAGTATTTTCTCCCTATAAGCCTTTCCCTACACTTTGAACCACATGTATTTCTTACCCAGAACTGCCAATGCACTTTTATGATAATTTTAATCATTTGTGTACCATTTTCTCCCTATTCTAAGTTCCTTGAGCCCTCAGAATTTATCTTAGCACCCCTTAAAACTGAAATACTACAGAACTGAAATACCAAGTATTACACAATTCAAGCAATTCATTTTAATTCTTCTATGTAATTTAAGCCTAAATAATCCACTTAGCAACTAAATACTTTTATTTTTCTGGCTCCACTATGCAGCTTACAGGATCTGAGTTCCCCGACCAGGGATTAAAGCAGGCCATCACAGTGAAAGTGCCAAGTCCTAACTGCTGGGCTGCCAGGGAATTCCCAACCAAACACATTTTTAAGAACTGTAGGAACTATGAATAAATGCCAGTTTAATGGCCATTATATAATCAACTAAACACAGCCAACTCACAGGAAAACAGATTGCTTATTCTGTGACCAGGTAAATTCTCTGCTACTTGAGCAACTGAATTCGACCTCACTTTACCTTGCTCATGCTCTAATAGCTGTAGAGCTTCAACTCCATTACTCCCAGAAGGTCCTGCTCCAAGCTCTGACACAGATTCCCCCTCCAAGTCTAGTGAGGACACTGAATTAGAACGATTTGAAGGACCTAGAGAGATGTTTATACTGTGAGTGAACTTTACAAGACAGTCATGAGCCGCCATGTACTGTTTCATGCCTTGATAAGAAAATAAAAGACTGATTAAAGTGCTTTTAATGCTGTTACACCCTAAAAATAAACACACCCTTTAGCCAGAAATTCTGCTTTTAGACATTTATCCTAAGGAACTAATCAAACTCCATCTAAGGTTGCTTGTTGCAGGACTTCTTATAATGTCTACAAAGTGGAAACAATCTACTTGTGTAATCAGAGAAGAAAGTTTAAATATATTATGAGAAATGCCCATTTGAAGTTAAAGAAAGTAGCCATTAAAAACTATGTTATTTAAGAATGCTCAATTACAGAGGGAAATGTTATTGTTACACTGTTAAACCAAAAAAGCTGCAAAACAGCATAAGCCTAATTTTGCTGTAAATAAACCAAAATGTTAACTGTTATTAATAGAAAGGTAAGGTTACAGATGGTTCAATTTTTTCCCTTCATTCTCTAGAATGAATGTACATTACTTACATTTTTAAAAGTGGGGGGGGGGGGGGGGAGAAAAGTTATTACTGTTTATGTTATCCTAAAATGTTAATCAACTTGAAACTCTTTCATTAATAAAGCTTGTCCTTGCACATGGAGTGACATATTCTCACTTTACAATCTTGCCTTTTTATTTCCTTTTTAATTCCTATCCTATTTCCATTGTATCTTTCCGCTTCATTAAAAGGTTAAAAGTATACACAATGTCCTGAAATATTATGAGTCCATTTTTTCCATTTACACATGCATTAATCCCTCTAAAGGAGCTCTATAAGCTTTGGTATATTTTAATACTAGTGAAATAAAACTCGGTATTATTCAGGTCTCAATAAAGACATACATCTTCTCTACTTTATATGACCAAAGGTCTCTTGCCATCTTAATTTTATTCAGAGAAATCATCTTTACAGCCAACTGTTCAAGATCATTAGAGGAAAACTTCATTACTCTCCTCGGTGAGAGGCACAGATGGCATAATTATAATTTATAAGGCTCCTTTAAAGAACAGAAAACAAAATATTACTTGAATCACACAACTCCTTGAATGAAGTAACCCTTCACCTTCAGATATTCCTTCCAGATTATCACTGCACAGGGAGAAGCGCAAGGTTTTATCAGGTTTACCGTGGAGTTTGTTTTCATCAACAGGGACGTCTCCTTGTCCTCCATCTGAAAGCTGCATGTTGAGGACCTGAAAAATAAAATGCCATTAGTTTATCACAACGGAAAGATTGCTGATAAGAAAAACAAACCATGGCAAATGCATATTTAATTTCTTCTTAACATTAAATAATAGTTTTTTAACTAAAAACCCATTTACAGGGTCTAAGTGCCCCTGGGATGAAAGTACATCAAGAAGAACTGAAGAACTGAACCTATGCCTTTCCATGACCCTACTGGTGTCAGTCACTCAACAGGCAATCAGATGCCAATGGGCAGTTCAGGACTGCAGGAATCCGAGGCTTCAGGGTCAGCAGTCTGTCCCTGATGGTTCAGAGGTTAAGACTCCCAGCTTCCATTGCAGCGGGAATGGGTTCAATCTCAGGTTGGAGAACCAAAATCCCTCATGCTATACAGCATAGCCAAGAAAAAAAAAATCTAAATTTCTTAAGGTTAAGAGCTATAAGTAAGTGTGTGTAACAATACAATCATACCTCATTTTCTGACATCATCCCTGGAGTAAGCTGGGGACCTGTTCCTAAGGAAATGACCAACACCTCTTCTGGCTGCACCTCCTGGATGGTTTCTTGAGCTGATCCTTCATGGTCCATATGCAAGTCCATTAGCACATTAGTGCGACTTCTGCTCCGAGTTGCTAACAAAAAAATTTCAAGTATGATAATTTACAGAAAAAACAAAATGAAGAAAATGGCACATTAATACAAAAATATATTTTCTATTAATGTAGAACACTTGCGCATGCACAAAAAGACTGGTGAGAATGTGAATAAGAAAAAAATATATATGTCTTCCCAGGTACTCGTCTAGTGACTGACACAAACTCTCCTTCAAAACTGATCCACAGAAACAATGATCCATGTTCACCTGACAGGGAGTGACAGATTACACCTGCAGAACAGCAAACACGCCTCCATCACTTTAAGACTTGGGGGTGACAAGAAAAGCATTACTTTATTCTTTTACCTTTTCAAGGTATCTTCAACTACTTCTACAACATAATGACTTAACTGCCACAGGTCTCCCATACTCATAACTATACTCACAAGCATTAGAAAATTTCATATGGAAATCTCATAGCCATACAAAGTTATATGCATTAATTAGGCAACTGTTAATAAAACAGAATCAAAACATTGTTTTTTTCTGAACTGTATTAACCTCTTTTCAAAGATACAGAAGAGTTCTCTGTTTGAATACACATTTCCTTTCTGCTTTATGGGAACAGTCTGAACTAACGAAGGATCTAATTATTTTGTGGTGCTTTTTCCCCTGTCTATAAGTAAATAAGTAATAGCTTTAGAAAGTATTCCATCCTACAGATCTTGTAAGAACTTTGGAAACTGAAAGATTTAGATAGTTTGTGACAAATTCTCTATGAGTTTCAGTCCTCTGTGATAAGCTTCAGTTTTCTTTTAGAGGCCATTACAATTCGATACAACCAGAATACTAAATAGATACTCTTTCTGTACAAAATAAAAAACATAGACAAAGCCAAAACACTCAATAATAACAAAAGCCTTTCACCTTCAGTTTGAGTGAAAGCTGACCTACTTGAAGACAGAAATATAAACAATCATGTTCTCTCCACAATGCTGTAGATCAGTTCATCAATCACTCGAACTTTCAAAAACTCAAAGTACACACCAACTTCCAAAAGTCTAAAGCAGGTTTCACTCACACCTTTCTTCGCTGACTCTGTCTTCTCTTGAATTGTAAGCTTAAATTCAGCTTTATGAACAACTACACGAAATCTTACGGAATAAACTTTATAATTTGTAAAAATGCAAGTAATCAAAGTTCATGTAGCAATTTACATAAAGCAAAAGCAACATGCACATGGAGCACGATTTCATAAACTATTTCTTAAATAAAAGTTGTGTAAGAAGAGGAACAGCCTATTACCCACCAAACGGGGTTACTAGAGTAATATGAGCAGTAAGACTGGTGGCTGAGGAATCCCAGGCAGTGATGGCTGCTAACTGTTGTCCTGGGTTGCGAAGGCATTAAACAGAAAGAAAATCGACCCTCTGAATAACGGACATATCTCTTACAATAGGAAGTAAGTTCAACGACCAGGTCACACAACTGTACAAAATCACAACGGGCAAACATTTGAAGTTTACTTTCCATGATACTTTTCCTTTTATATCATGACACTTCTGAATGACAAGAAATGAAAGAACTAATGTACACGAGTGAATCATGGAAGAAAAAAAAATCTCTGGTTTACCAAACACCACTTGTTTCTTAATGCTAAAAATAAAAAAAGAAAAAACCCGACAAATACGACTATAATACTGAATGTCAAGTTTTACTTTTTTCTTTCTCTAGTTCTGAAAATTGACATTTTGGGATGACAAAAGCCAAAGACTTGAAGAATATGATGCCACATTCCTACTGATGTGTGTGCTCAGTCATGTCTGATTCTTTGTGACCCCGTGGACTGTAGCCCACCAGGCTCCTCTGTCTATGGAATTTTCCAGGCAAGGATACTGGAGTGGGTTACCATTTCCTACTCCAGGGGATCTTCCTGACCCAGGGATTGAATCCATGTCTCCTGTGTCTCCTGCATCGCAGGTGGATTCTTTACCACTAGGCCATCTGGGAAGCCCAGTTCTTAATATGCTTGACAAAATAAAATGAAAGTTTTGCCTGATTTCATAAAATAACAAAGATTTTAACTCAGTCATAAAAGATTGACTATTACTAATAATGAAAAATAGTAACTATATATTTTCAACTTTACCAATAGAAAACATCTAAAATAATGTTTTTATTATATCATTTAGAACTTTATGGAAAGAACAGGGCTACCTAATTCAAATAATGACTACTTAGAGCAAATCACATTTTCAAAATTGTCCAAGACACTGAAATATAAGTATACTGTAAGGGCCATGATTCCAATCAATTATGAAAAGTATGTCTAGATAAAGCTAAAGCCTACTGATGAATTTAACTAATCTGGTGCAATAATTTTTTAATGTTAAAACCTGAATTACTCCCAGTAAAAATGAAGAGAAGAGCTTCTCCAAATTATTGAAAACTATACCCCCAATCACTAAGCAATAGCCTAGCCTAATAAAGAAACATTAAATTTAAAGGAAAGCCTCAATATGAGAAATTCTCTTTACCTATAGGCAATCGATTCTTTTTATTTGCTGGAGTGGTTGCTGGAGACAGCTGAGGAGTACTGTAGGGGGTCATTTCCAGACTGCTGCTTTTTCCTGGCTTTGCCTGGGGTAGATTTGCCAGTAAGTTGTCAAGAGCCATTCTATCTTCTCTCAGTTGATCTCCAGACATCACACTCTTCATAAAATTCACCTGGCAAAAGTAAAAAGGACATTAGCTTGTGAGATCAATTTTTCAAACAGTGTATATTTCTCACACAATGTAATTCATCCACAGGTCTGCCCACGTTTAGATAAATGACTTTTGAGGGAAAAAAATTCTATTACAGAATAAAGCCATTACCAGAGTAATAAGCTGACTGTAGGTTATATAAACCACAGTTCTGCTCAACCCTTCCAGGAGATTAACGGAGGACATTGGCGGGGTCTCCACTGCACGGCCTCCAATCACAACATCAAGGAAAGCAGCAACACAGCTCTGTTCAAACAGGAGAAAAAAATCACTGTGAAACACTCTCCCTTTAAAGTAAGGGAACAGATGGGGACACATGTACACCCGTGGCAGACTCATGTCAATGTATGGCAAAACCAATACAATACTGTAATTAGCCTCCAATTAAAATAAATAAATTAAAAAAAATAAAGTAAGGGAACAAAATTTCTGATTAAGACAAACAAGCACGTAGAAAGCTTTTCTTCTTGAAAATTATATTAAACCCAATATTTGAAAAAAATTAAACTCTATAAATTGATATAAAATAATCAACAAGATAGTCTGGTATGTGAAATAGACATGAGGCCAACAGTACACACAGTCCTACCACTTGTAATTAGGAAAACATATTCCTAAAAATATATTAGGAATATACATATAGACTTCTTGAAGGACGCACAAAAGATTGGTAATATAAAGAACCTTTAGAAGAGGAAATGAAGGTTAGAGATCAGAGGTGGAAGGGAAACTTCACTACATAACCTTTGAATTTTAATCTAGGTTGAATGTACAGCCTACTAAAAATATGATAAATTTTTATTTAGTTAAATCAACTGAACAATGCCACGTTAAGTTATGAAATCCATTTAAAATTATCAATCATTGCTGATTCATATATTCATAGACTTAATTTTGTAACAATTTTTAAAAATCAAACTTTAAAAAATAATCTTAACAGCTGTTTGGCTCTCATTACAATGGCATCGCCTCAACATTTCAGCAAGTGAGCATTAGTAATCTTTGATGACATCTTCCTTTAAATGTTACTGATCCAACATTGTATCCTCTACAGCCAAACCAAGCATAATTGAAAAGAATATTTAATTTACACATCACTGAGAGATAAGCTTTAATAAAGAGAACAGTTAGATTCACTAATATTTTAGCAGAACTTTCCATACAGAGTCCTTTACATGACATAGGATCCGCTCTTACTTTGTCAAATTTTCCAAGGCTGCTCTTTGTCCGGGGATCTCCCTCTTCAGAGCCAGTCATTGCTAATTGCTGCAAAAGGCGGCCAACCTGAAACCCAGAACAGAGGTGGGAAGACGCAGGCTGGAGAGACAGTCCCCACTGTGAAAGCATCTCCATTCTACTCTAAAAATCTGTTTCATAAGAATATTCACACCACCTAACCAAACATACAAAATGGGATCCCCAATAAAATATGCATCTTGACTCTGTCAGCTTTTACTATATTTTAAGGACTTCTGTTTTTCACATTTTTATTTATTTATTTATTTTTGGCTAGACTGGGTCTTCATTGCCGCACAGGCTTTTTCTCTAGTTGCAATGAGCAGAGGCTACTCTTGAGTTGCAGTGCGGTAGCTTCTCTCGAGGCCGAGCACAGGCTCTAGAGTGCAAGGGCTCAGTAGTTGAGGTGCACGCATCCAGCTGCTTCCCAGCAAGTGGGATCTTCCCAGACCAGGGATCAAACCCGTGTCTCCTACACTAGCAGGCAGATTCTTTACCACTGAGCCACCAGGGAAGCCCACTGTATTTTATTATGTTTATACTGAGCTATAATGAATAAGTAGAAAATTTTGCTTTGTCTTTAATGCATATTATATCAACAATAGGAAATGAAGGTACATGACCTTTGTTTCTGCTGCTGTACTTACCGTATCTTTAAAAACTTAATTTGTAAAAGCTGACAAACTATCTCAAGTTATTATTAAGTACTTTTTTCTATAGTTCATAAAGTACTCAAGGTAAAAAATTTTTTCTAGACTTGAAAGCAAATAATTCCTACAGAACATAAGCTGTTTTGAAAGTAAATATTAAGTCTCAGAGCCAGATCCTTACTGCAAAAAGTGAACTGTTAATCTACTTTCTAAAGATATTTTGCTGAAAGTTATCATATAGCATCATCTTCAAATCTGGGACAATCCCTCTTTTTACTCATTTTGAAAGCATGTGATTCTATCTCTACTGGAATGACAAAAATAAAACTATAATGATGTTATCGTAAGAATAAATTTAGTGTTTCAGAGATGACAAAGAAATTCTAATTTTATTTCAGGAATGTCTATGTAATTTCTAAACACCCCAAAATGACAGAACTAATCATGAAAAAAAAGCTTATCATTAAAAAAAAAATCATCCAAAGATAAGACATATGGTATTCCAAATAAACTCTATCTTCTTCACAGTATTTCTGGGAATAACATATAATTAAAAGAATCCCTTGAGAAATAAAAACATGATTTCAGTAGTTCAGATGATTAGGGGGAAAAAAAGTGCTAACATAGATCCAAAAATCTTCTTTTGAAAACGTTTAGGTCCAGAAGAGTTTCAAATTTCAAAATCTGGAGATTTTAGAAAGGCTGGTAACATACATACGTAACATGCCCAGTACTTAGGGTGGCATCCTATAGTCAGATACATTAACATTCCCACAGCAAAACACAAATACCCATTAACACGAAATGGACTATAAATAGCCTCTTGTTAGTTCAGGATAGGTTTTGCTACCAAAGGAAGTATAAAAGACCCTCTAAGTTTTTAATCATTCTGGATTGTGAAATCATGGGAAAGGGATGGTGGCCTTGTTCTAGAAAATGGAATCATCTAAATATTTAAAGTGTGTGAGGACTCCATTTAAAAATGAACACAAAACTTAAGAAGCAAATATT
Source organism: Bubalus kerabau (assembly GCF_029407905.1). Taxonomy (NCBI): domain Eukaryota; kingdom Metazoa; phylum Chordata; class Mammalia; order Artiodactyla; family Bovidae; genus Bubalus; species Bubalus kerabau. Next base: position 99,006,746 of record NC_073634.1, on the reverse strand, counting down.
TGGGACACTTTGGGGAAAAGAATGTTAAGAATATATGAACAATGTTATCATACTTTCCATTCCCACCCCAATGCCCAATCAACTGGTCTCACACTGAATGCCCAGCAAAAGCATACCTGCATCAGGTTAAATCTCGCCACCTCATTAATGGGAGCATCGGAGATTATTCCATACTGTTCTGGATTGACGACTGCAGGACAAATGAAGCAGGCCAACAGGAGGTCAGTGCACATGGCCCTGACCTCCCCAACTTCCAGTCTGTCTACACAGGAGAGAGTTTTGTACATCTGTGACACGATCCACCTCAGACTATGTGGGAAGCAGTAAGTGTTCTGTTTGAGATAACCAATAAATTTGTTCACCAAGGCCACAAGTTTGGCCTCATTGGAATCCACCATCTCTTGAACCTTCTGCCTAAACCTGTCTGAGCCTTTCTCGCCAAAGAGTTTTTCCTGTTGAGCGGGGGAGAACCTCTCAATCAGCTTGTTTGGGTCTGTCTCCAGGTGATCTTCGTCTTCAACAAGGAGTTGCATGATCGGCTCATGTAAAGTAGCTGTGAGGAAAAGTTTGGCAGAAAACAGTCCTTCAGAAAAAAGTTTAAATAAGATGCTGAAGGCACAGGTTCCTCTCCTCAAAAGTCGTCTGGGGTTGTCACTTTCTTTAAGTTCAAATTCAATCAAGTATCTCAACACCTGAAGGAGGTAGCTTTCATCTTCTTGCATAATGCAGTTGCCATAGAGAGAGGTAAAAACTGTGTAAATGACACTCTGTGTGTTCTCCTGATTAAGTTTCTCTCCAGCAACCAAGGAGGAGGCAATAAGACGAGGATTTTCCCTTAGTCGACTCAAGAATTCTCCATAAGCAGTCTCCTGAAATCCCAGTTGCTTATACCCATCAACAAACTGTGTGTCTTCCAAAATCTTAGCATGTTGGCAACATTCAGCAGGGGAAGCTTCAGCACTAAAAAAAAATGAGCAAACAAGCAAAATAATAAAATTAACAACAATAATAATATAACACATATACTATACTGAAGCATGGAAACATGAGTTGGTTACAGTCCCACCAATGAGATCACTAGGAATTGCTAAAATCTTTTAGACCACCAGCACCTGAATATGTAAAGAAAGTCAAAACCAAAAAGTACAAAGGAGAACAGATTTCTCATATTAAATCAGGTTCCATGAAAAATATTGAGAAATAACCGTTATTCTGATTTCTATCATTGAAGATTGTTGTTGTTGTTTAGTCGCTCAGTCATGTCCAACTCTTTGTGACCCCCATGGACTTCAGCACGTCAGGCTTCCCTGTCCTTCACCATTTCCCAGAGTTTGCTCAAACTCATGTCCACTGAGTCAGTGATGCCATCCAACCATCTCATCTTCTGTCGTCCCCTTCTCCTCCTGCCTTCTATCTTTCCCAGACCAGGGTCTTTTCCAATGAGTCAGCTCTTTGCATCAGTATTGGAGCTTCAGCTTCAGAATCAGTCCTTCCAATGAATATTCAGGGTTGATTTCCTTTAGGAGTGAAGATTAGTCCTGCATCTTTTTGAATTTCATATTTATGGAATCATACAGTATGTACTCTTCTATGTCTGTCTTCTTTTCTAGACAATATACCACAGCATCACTATTTCTAAACTTAAAAACTGCTTCTTGAGGGACTTCCCTGGTGGTCCAGTGGTTAAGAATCCACACTTCCGCTGCAGGGGGCATGAGTGCAATCCCTGGTTGGGGAACTAAGATCCCACATGCCCTGTGGTGCAGCCAAAAAAAAAAAAAAATTGCTTCTTGGAACAATAGAATAATGAAGTATTAACACAGTGAAAAGTGAGGTTTCTAAAACTGCTAAGTAGATACACAATAGCAAAACATGAAAATGTATATTTTAAATAATATTAGGAGAAAAGTAGGAAACAAGATAACTTACTCTCTATACAAGTAAAATGTTATATAATGCCAATGTACAAAATTAAACGCTGTGGTATAAAATATTAATGCTGAAGTTGTAATTCTCTACAACAGTGCTTAGGTCAATACGTTAATTAATAAACAATATAAGCAAATACTCACCATTGGGATGCTGATTTAAGTTATCTTAAACAATGCACTTTGTTAGAAATATATTTGTTTATTTGCAGTTAGCAGTTATGTAACTGCCATAAGCAGAATTAAAGCGGTTTATAAAATTTCTGAACTCAAAATCTTTTCTTTACCTGGTGATGATAAGCCGATCCAAATTAATTCTCTGTTGCTTAGCAATCCATGCTGTACGATACAACTTTTCGGCTGTCTTAAGTACATCTGCATTAAGCCTCTGAATGAGCTGTTTCTCAGAGTTCACGTATAAGCGTTCCTGCTTGAGGTGATGGGCCAGAGTATGAATATCTAGCTTCACCATCTTCAAATGTGGAGAAGGTACAAAGGCTGATCACTAAGAGTAAAAAAGAAAAAAAAATATTTTTATTTTCGGGTCTCTCTGCTCAAATGTCTATTGAGAAAGGTCTTCTAAAACAACTCATTCTGAAACAGAGAAAATCACTTCTTATTCCCTCTTCTGACCTTTTATTAAGCATTTGCCCCTACTCAGCATATATTACATGCATGTTCAAGATGCTTAGAGTGGGGTTTCCCCACTGAAAGGCAAGGACTGCCAAGACCAAGGCTTGTCTGCTTTGTCGACTTACAGCTGTAATTTCAGGGCTAAGGAGAGGGCTTGGCTCAGGCCAGGAGGTAAAGAAGTATTTGCCACAGGAATTAATGAAATCACACAATTCTTGTTCATCTAGTAGCTAAACAAACTGATAAAAATAGCACACATATTTTAGAGCATTATTATTTAAGCTATACCCTTGAAGTTAGAATGCCTGCCAGGCCACAAATGTTTTATATCAGCAATAGAAGCGTTTGTGGCCCAGATTGTCCAGACAGCAGTCAATAAGTTAGAAAAATGCTTCTCATTAAGAATTAAACATTAGTGGTGGGGAAGAGAAGGACTGGGAGTTCGGGATCAGCAGATGCAAACTGTTACATTCAGGATGAATAAACAAGGTCCCGCTGTATCGCACAGGGAACTATATTCAAAGCCCTGCGATAAACCGTAATGGGAAAGAATACTCATATCTGAGTTACTTCACAACATTGTACATCAATGCGGAATTTATACTTGAATATGTTGAATTTACATTTAAATCAATGTTGAATCTATACCTGAATAAAAAATTTTTTAAAGAATTAAACATTAAGATTGTATACTTAAAAGCTGTTATGAGAGTAAAGCTTTAAATGATCTCATCATAATAACAAGAAAATGGTAATTACATGAGGTGAAGGATGCATTAACTAACTTCACTGTGGCAAACTTTTGCAATATATGTGTACCAAATCGTTATAAACTTAAACTTACACAATGCTATGTCAATTATACTTCAATAAAGTTGTGGGGACAGCTGTCCCCCTCCAAATAAAAACAAATTTTAAGAAAAGGAATATATTAAAAATCTTTTTAAAAATGTCCCAACCAAACAAATTCATAATGGATTTATTTGGAATTGATAAACTATAATTTGCAGTGAATTCAGATTTGGAAAGAGGAACGTAGCCCACAGAACTCTCAATATGTTTACAGATCCAATGAAAATGCTTATATATATGAAATCAGTATTTTTGTGCTAAGACTTAAAAAAATACCAAGAATTAAACATTATGAGAGTCAATGAAAATACATTTAAAGCCACTTTTAAATTTAAATAATGAAATGGATTCAACAATTTTTAAAATAAGTTTGATTTCAGAAATTTTTAACCTTTATTTTAATGAACTACTGATTTCTGGGGAAGTTTCTGGTATTATCATCTAACCTGAATTTAACTGCTTTCAAAAAAACACTTTCTTGTACTTTATCAATTACCTAGCAAATTATTTCGGAGAAGGAAATGGCACCCCATTCCAGGACTCTCGCCTGGAAAATCCCATGGACGGAGGAGCCTGGTGGGCTGCAGTCCATGGGGTCACTGAGGGTCGGACACGACTGAGCGACTTCACTGTCACTTTTCACTTTCATGCACTGGAGAAGGAAACGGCAACCCACTCAGTGTTCTTGCCTGGAGAATCCCAGTGACGGGGGAGCCTGGTGGGCTGCTGTCTATGGGGTCACACAGAGTTGGACACGACTGAACTGACTTAGCAGCAGCGGCGGCAAACTATTTCAAGTCTCCTGTATTAAGACCCTCAGACTGCTTTCCTCTCAAAGATTTTAAATATGTCTACTTCACCAAGATGATTCGTTATTAAGTCACAAAAACATCCATGTATATTCAAAAAAACGGGTGCCAAACATATATAATCTTATTAACTCAGTCTAAAGAAAACACACATGACTTTGTAATCTTCCACGAGGGAATTCTGGAGAAGGCAATGGCACCCTACTCCAGTTTTCTTGCCTGGAAAATCCCATGGATAGAGGAGCCAGGTCGGCTGCAGTCCATGGGGTCGCAAAGAGTCGGACACGACTGAGCGACTTCACTCTCACTTTTCACTTTCATGCATTGGAGAAGGAAATGGCAACCCACTCCAGTGTTCTTGCCTGGAGAATCCCAGGGATGGCGGAGCCTGGTGGGCTGCTGTCTATGGGGTCGCACAGACTCGGACATGACTGAAGCGACTTATTAGAAGTAGTAGTAGTATGAGGGAATTCTAACATCCTCTAGGGGGCTCTAAATCCACAGACTAAGAACAGAATCACTGAACAAATGGTTGTAATTATGAGAAGTATTATAGTTAATGAAAATAAAACTGAAACGGGCTCTTAAACATCTCTATGTGTCATTAATAGTTCTGTTACCTTGGGTACATAATGCATATTCTCTAAACTTCAGGCTTTTTTCTCCTAAAACGTGGACGCAATACCTATATTTATTTTGTGCCTGGCATGAGTAACACATTAGGTACAAGGGATACAAAAAAAAAGATAAAACCTAGTCCTCAAGGACTTTCTAATTTAATAGAACCCCCATTCTATTAGACATACAAGTTAGTGGCTGCCCCCAAATATGGATAATATGCTGAAGGCTGTACAATGTAGAGCAGGGACAAAAGAGAAGGAGTGACGGAGAAGTTATGTACCCGAGTCGGGTCTTCAAAGACAAGTATTTGGGCGGGGAGGCAAGGGTGGGATAAGAATTTGCCAGAAAAAAAGAGGATTTCCTCAGCGATCAATGCAAAGAAATAGAGGAAAACAACAGAATGGGAAAGACTAGAGCTCTCTTCAAGAAAATTAGAGATACCAAGGGAACATGTCATGCAAGGATGGGCTCGATAAAGGACAGAAATGGTATGGACCTAACAGAAGCAGAAGATATTAAGAAGAGGTGACAGGAATACACAGAAGAACTGTACAAAAAAGATCTTCATAACCCAGAAAACCACGATGGTGTGATCACTCACTTAGGGCCAGAGATTCTGGAATGTGAAGTCAAGTGGGCCTTAGAAAGCATCACTACGAACAAAGCTACTGGAGGTGATGGAATTCCAGGTGAGCTATTTCAAATCCTGAAAGATGATGCTGTGAAAGTGCTGCACTCAATATGCCAGCAAATTAGAAAACTCAGCAGTGGCCACAGGACTGGAAAAGGTCAGTTTTCATTCCAATCCCAAAGAAAGGCAATGCCAAAGAATGCTCAAAATACCGCACAATTGCACTCATCTCACACGCTAGTAAAGTAATGCTCAAAATTCTCCAAGCCAGGCTTCAGCAATATGTGAACTGTGACTTCCTGATATTCAAGCTGGTTTTAGAAAAGGCAGAGGAACTAGAGATCAAATTGCCAACATCCACTGGATCATGGAAAAAGCAAGTGAGTTCCAGAAAAACATCTATTTCTGCTTTATTGACTATGCCAAAGCCTTTGACTGTGTGGATCACAAGAAACTGTGGAAAATTCTGAAAGAGATGGGAATGCCAGACCACCTGACCTGCCTCTTGAGAAATCTGTATGCAGGTCAGGAAGCAACAGTTTGAACTGGACATGGAACAACAGACTGCTTCCAAATAAGAAAAGGAGTACTTCAAGGCTATATATTGTCACCCTGCTTATTTAACTTCTATGCAGAGTACATCATGAGAAATGCTGGATGGGAAGAAACATAAGCTGGAATCAAGATTGCTGGGAGAAATATCAATAACCTCAGATATGCAGATAACACTACCCTTATGGCACAAAGTGAAGAGGAACAAAAAAAGCCTCTTGATGAAAGTGAAAGTGGAGAGTGAAAAAGCTGGTTTAAAGGTCCACATTCAGAAAACAAAGATCATGGCATCTGGTCCCATAGCTTCATGGGAAATAGATGGGGAAACAGTGGAAACAGTGTCAGACTTTATTTTTTGGGGCTCCAAAATCACTGCAGGTGGTGACTGCAGCCATGAAATTAAAAGATGCTTACTCCTTGGAAGGAAAGTTATGACCAACCTAGATAGCATATTCAAAAGCAGACACATTACTTTGCCAACAAAGGTCTGTCTAGTCAAGGCTATGGTTTTTCCTGTGGTCATGTATGGATGTGAGAGTTGGACTGTGAAGAAGGCTGAACGCCAAAGAATTGATGCTCTTCAACTGTGGGGTTTGAGAAGACTCTTGAGAGTCCCTTGGACTGCAAGGAGATTCAACCAGGCCATTCTGAAGGAGATCAGCCCTGGGATTTCTTTGGAAGGAATGATGCTAAAGCTGAAACTCCAGTAACTTTAGCCACCTCATGCGAAGAGATGACTCCTTGGAAAAGACTCTGATGCTGGGAGGGATTGGGAGCAGGAGGAGAAGGGGACGACAGAGGATGAGATGGCTGGATGGCATCACTGACTCGATGGACGTGAGTCTGAGTGAACTCCGGGAGATGGTGATGGACAGGGAGGGCTGGCGTGCTGTGATTCATGGGGTCGCGAAGAGTCGGTCACAACTGAGTGACTGAACTGAATTGCGACTTCCAGATAAACAGAGCCAATCAAGCAAAAGCACAGAGGTGTGTGATATTCAGAGAACTACACATGACTTCCTACAGTTTGAGGGCATGTGTGTTTGTGTGTGTTAAGAGTGAGGTGGAGGCAGAGGACTCAATGTATAATGAGATAAGGCTACAGACAGACTGCACGCAGAACCCAGTGTTAAGAAACTGGACTGTGAAAAGAAAGAAAAGAAAAGAAAAAGAAACTGGACTGTAGGAGACGGGGAAAGAGTTTAAATGGATTAACATGATTAAATTTATATTTGAGAACATAAACTCTGGCAGTCAGGAGAAAGAGGAGATAGGGATGAACTAGATGAAGAAACACTACAAACTTGATAGGCAAGAAATACTGCAGTGGCAGTGGAAGGAATCGGACAGATGTGACAGACACTGGAGGCGAAAATCCTAGCTTGCTGACACTTATACATGGAGATGGCGAGGCCGGTGTTTCCAACTCTGGTGACAAGGGTTGGCTGTGGCGGTATACACCAGAATTGAGTATTATGTGAGAAAACCACTTTATAAACTGAAAATTGTGCCTGGTGTGGCTCTAAGAACTTTACACACTTCATCCTCACAACATCCCTCTGAGATAGGAACTTTGCAGCAAAGCGAATTAAGGCTCAGGGACGTTAAGTAACTTGCATGAGGCCAAGTGGGTGAGAGGTGACAGAGCCAGTACATTTTACTATTTCCCTGACCTCTACAAGAATGGCTCAGAAAAATCCTGTGGTTACACAGGAGAACACTGTATTTTTCAGAGATGCACGCTCAGGTATGTAGAAATGAAGTGTCAGGATATCTGGAACTCACTTGTACATGGTCCAAAAAAAATTAAAAGATTTGTAAAACACTGAAAAATATGAACACAGTTGAATGAATCCGGTTGATGGGCATACGGTGATCAATGTACTACTCTTCAACAGTTTCTTTATGTTAGAAGTTTTCCATAATAAAATGACAGAGGAAAATATTTTGGCACTTCTCAAACTGTACCTTTCTTGCTGCCTTAATACAACTTAACAAAATATCTTATCAACTATTGTTGGAACCTAGCCAGGCCCCCTAATCTCAAGGAGCTCACAGTCCAACTAGAACTGAAATTCTGTTCAAGATAGGATGCATAAAATGTTTCCAACGACATAGCAAAATGTGAGCCAATCTATGCAATTTAGAAGCCAAAACCTTCAAGTAAACCCTCACTTAAAAAAAAAATTAACACATGGCCGCTACTGAGACCCGGCATGACCAAATAAATAAATATTTAAACATAAAAAAAAATCACGTGAAGGTAATGCTTCAAATATCTGAACAAGAACTCACCTTCTAAACCCTTCGATAGCCCAAAATGTCTTCAAAGACATTTTTGTGAACATATTTTAAATAAATCCAGAACACTAGGTAAACTTGCTAAGCATTTTCCTTCAAGTTCATCAGACTATATGACCTACTATTACCCATCCTTACTGCTATCATGTACTACAGTCTCTCTCCTTCCCCTACAACTCTCAAACTCCAAAGATCATTTGACCCCACCAAGAATTTCAAGCCATTAAGCCTATTTTATATATATATATATATATATATGTTTTTTTTTTTTAAACTAACCTTCAGCCTCCTCCTGTCCCTGCTTCCCTCCTTACCCAACTAGCATAAACCCCATAGTCAATCATTATGATCACTTGCCGAATGCACTCTCAACTTGCTCCGTGCATGCATGCTAAGTTGCTTTAGTCGTGTCCGACTCTTTGTGACCCTATGGACTGTAGCCTGCCAGGCTCCTCTGTCCATGGGATTCTCCAGGCAAAAATACTGGACTGGGTTGTGCTCCTCCAGGGGATCTTCCCGACCCAGGGATCAAACCTGCATCTAGTACATCTCCCTGCACTGGCAGGCAGGTTCTTTATCACTAGTGCTGCCTGGGAAGCCCGCAATTTGCCCTCACTTGACTAACCCTCAATTCCAGTTAAATCTAATGCTCTCCCAACTCCTACTTTATACCTGTGAATGAGAAAACCGACATACACAACCACGCTAGCATCACTTCAAACTCACAATCACAAGCCCTACACGGGCCCTCACTGATGCACGGCACACGCACTGGTACGCCCCCAAGTCCCTCCACCACTCCCCAATCCCCCAGGCAATGAATCCATACCATCCTCTCTCCTCAGATCTCCAACCTCTTCCCCTCTCCTTATTCTCAGCCCCTTGCCTCCTACTTCACTGAGAAAACTGAAGCATCGGAAGCGATTTTCCACAGGCTCCCTGCTTCGGTCTTTGCTCTCAGCCTATTCTCAACACAGTGAGCCTAAGTGAAAGCCTGTGAAAGCCTAAGTCAAATCACATCATTGTACTCAAAATCCTCCAAAAGCTTTTTTTCTTGGCTCTCCATGGTCTACCTCTATGCCCCTTTAGCTCTCTGACTTCACCTCCTATTACCAGACCATATAACTTACCATCCAAACTGGGACACTACTGGGAATGAAAGCAGACACTATTAATAATTTCATCAAGACACACAAAGAAGGACATTAGATCACTCTCCTATCAACCCCCACATTCATTCTATTTCAGCCAGATTCTCAAACCTGCCGGGCATACTTCCACTCCAGTATCTTCGCACCTGCTTCCCACCCGGGTCTCTTACTTCCTTTGGGTCTTAGAGTCATCTTCAGTGAAGTCTTTCTCGTCCACCCTACCTAAAATCCCAACCCTCACTCTGTCACAGGCTCATTTTATGTCTCCCTGATTTCACTTTTCTTGTTCAGTTCAGTCACTCAGTCGTGTCCAACGCTTTGCAAACCCCATGGACTGGAGCACACCAGACTTCCCTGTCCATCACCAACTCCCGGAGCTTGCTCAAACTCATGTCTCTTGAATTGGTGATGCCATCCCATCATCTCAACCTCTGCTGTCCCCTACCCCTCCTGCCTTCAATCTTTCCCAGCATCAGGGTCTTTTCCAATGAGACAGTTCTTCGCATCAGGTGGCCAAAGTACTGGAGCTTCAGCTTCAGCATCAGTCCTCCCAATGAATATTCAGGACTGATCTCAGGATTGACTTGTTAGCACTGGTTACTATACATTTCACTTATCTATCTTATGCATTCACCATCTCCCCAAGAAAATATACACTCCCTAGGAGGAGGGATTTATGCCCAATTTGTTTCCAGTTCTGTTCACACTGACTAGAATCCATCACATCATGCACATCAGTACACATCTGCTGAATGAATATAGGAATGAAAAAGAGGCATTTCAGTAACATATTCATGTTAGAAACCTCGTAAGTAGAGGTAGAAATAACATAGGAAGAACAAGCATGTAGTCTCTGATGGACAGGAAAAGAGGAGAGGTAAATACTATGAGAAGAATCAATAAATGTTAACTACAATAAGCACATTGTACTGAAAACATTAAAAATACTACACGCTCAAAATTCACATTTATTCCTTACTTTTAGAGTATTATTTGTCTATACAAACCCTCTTATGCCTCTTCTTTTTATTTTCAATTCACCTTCATCCTATTTGTTCCTTTACATTTTCAAGGCCTAGCTCAACGAAATCTTCCTTCCCAACCATACAGTCTGCCCCACTGATAAATTCCAACTTTGAACTCCTAAAGCAGTGCTTATTCATGCCATTAAATCGGAACTGTTATTTTTTGTTTTCATCTTTAATGTCTATTTTCCTTCCAGCAAGAATGAAGGGTCCCCTCAAAGGATGACAATTCTCTCTTAGACCTATGTATGCCCAGCCCCCAATACCAAGCCAAACACAGAAGTTCTCATATAGTTTTGCTAACTGCATTATCACAAGTCGCTCTGAGAAAAAGAACTTAAGTAAAAATCAAAGAATTTTTTAATTAACTTTAGGTATATCTCAAAGTAACAAACTGGTTTTTCCCCCCTGAAAGCTGCAAGCATTTTCAAAGTTGATACTGCTGCTAAGTCACTTCAGTCGTGTCCGACTCTGCGACCCCATGGACTGCAGCCTACCAGGCTTCTCCGTCCACGGGATTCTCCAGGCAAGAACACTGGAGTGGGTTGCCAGTTCCTTCTCAAAGTTAGATAGTTTCTTTTTGGAGGGGTCAATAATTGAACTTTGAAAATCTATATTAACCTCAGTTCCACTTAACCACATTTTCTACAAAAATAAAATTATACCTATGCGTAGGAGAAGGCAATGGCACCCCACTCCAGTACTCTTGACTGGAAAATCCCATGGATAGAGGAGCCAGGTCGGCTGCAGTCCATGGGGTCACGAAGAGTCGGACACGACTGAGTGACTTCACTCTCACTTTTCACTTTCATGCATTGGAGAAGGAAATGGCAACCCACTCCAGTGTTCTTGCCTGGAGAATCCCAGGGATGGCGGAGCCTGGTGGGCTGCTGTCTATGGGGTCGCACAGACTCGGACATGACTGAAGCGACTTATTAGAAGTAGTAGTAGTATGAGGGAATTCTAACATCCTCTAGGGGGCTCTAAATCCACAGACTAAGAACAGAATCACTGAACAAATGGTTGTAATTATGAGAAGTATTATAGTTAATGAAAATAAAACTGAAACGGGCTCTTAAACATCTCTATGTGTCATTAATAGTTCTGTTACCTTGGGTACATAATGCATATTCTCTAAACTTCAGGCTTTTTCTCCATAAAACGTGGACACAATACCTATATTTATTTTGTGCCTGGTATGAGCAACACATTAGGTACAAGGGATACAAAAAAAAAGATAAAACCTAGTCCTCAAGGACTTTCTAATTTAATAGAACCCCCATTCTATTAGACATACAAGTTAGTGGCTGCCCCCAAATATGGATAATATGCTGAAGGCTGTACAATGTAGAGCAGGGACAAAAGAGAAGGAGTGACGGAGAAGTTAGGTACTCGAGTCTGGTCTTCAAAGACAAGTATTTGGGCGGGGAGGCAGGGGTGGGATAAGAATTTGCCAGAAAAAAAGAGGATTTCCTCAGCGATCAATGCAAAGAAATAGAGGAAAACAACAGAATGGGAAAGACTAGAGCTCTCTTCAAGAAAATTAGAGATACCAAGGGAACATGTCATGCAAGGATGGGCTCGATAAAGGACAGAAATGGTATGGACCTAACAGAAGCAGAAGATATTAAGAAGAGGTGGCAAGAATACACAGAACTGTACAAAAAAGATCCTCACGACCCAGAAAACCACGATGGTGTGATCACTCACCTAGGGCCAGAGATTCTGGAATGTGAAGTCAAGTGGGCCTTAGAAAGCATCACTACGAACAAAGCTACTGGAGGTGATGGAATTCCAGGTGAGCTATTTCAAATCCTGAAAGATGATGCAGTGAAAGTGCTGCACTCAATATGCCAGCAAATTAGAAAACTCAGCAGTGGCCACAGGACTGGAAAAGGTCCGTTTTCATTCCAATCCCAAAAAAGGCAATGCCAAAGAATGCTCAAAATACCGCACAATTGCACTCACCTCACACGCTAGTAAAGTAATCCTCAAAATTCTCCAAGCCAGGCTTCAGCAATACATGAACCGTGAAGTTCCTGATGTTCAAGCTGGTTTTAAAAAGGCAGAGAACCAGAGATCAAATTGCCAACATCCGATGGATCATGGAAAAAGCAAGTGAGTTCCAGAAAAACATCTATTTCTGCTTTATTGACTATGCTAAAGCTTTGACTCTGTGGACCACAATAAACTGTGGAAAATTCTGAAAGAGATGGAATACCAGACCACCTGACCTGGCTCTTAAGAAATCTGTATGCAGGTCAGGAAGCAACAGTTCAAACTGGACATGGAACAACAGACTGGTTCCAACAGGAAAAGGAGTACTTCAAGTCTGTATATTGTCACCCTGCTTATTTAACTTCTATGCAGAGTACATCATGAGAAATGCTGGACAGGAAAAAACACAAGCTGGAATCAAGACTGCCGGGAGAAATATCAATAACCTCAGATATGCAGCTGACACCACCCTTATGGCAGAAAGTGAAGAGGAACTAAAAAGCCTCTTGATGAAGGTGAAAGAGGAGAGTGAAAAAGTTGGCTTAAAGCTCAACATTCAGAAAATGAAGATCATGGCATCTGGTCCCATCACTTCATGGGAAACAGATGGGGAAACAGTGTCAGACTTTATTTTTTTGGGCTCCAAAATCACTGCAGATGGTGACTGCAGCCATGAAATTAAAAAACGCTTACTCCTTGGAAGGAAAGTTATGACCAACCTAGATAGCATATTCAAAAGCAGAGACATTACATTGCCAACAAAGGTCCGTCTACTCAGGGCTATGGTTTTCCCTGTGGTCATGTATGGAAGTGAGAGTTGGATGTGAAGAAGGCTGAGTGTCAAGGAAGTGATGCTTTTGAACTGTGGTGCTGGAGAAGACTTTTGAGAGTCCCTTGGACTGCAAGGAGATCCAACCAGTCCATTCTGAAGGAGATCAGCCCTGGGATTTCTTTGGAGGGAATAATGCTGAAGCTGAAACTCCAGTACTTTGGCCACCTCATGCAAAGAGTTGACTCCTTGGAAAAGACTCTGATGCTGGGAGGGATTGGGGGCAGGAGGAGAAGGGGACGACAGAGGATGAGATGGCTGGATGGCATCACTGACTCGATGGACGTGAGTCTGAGTGAACTCCGGGAGATGGTGATGGACAGGGAGGGCTGGCGTGCTGCGATTCATGGGGTCGCAAAGAGTCGGACAGGACTGAGTGACTGAACTGAACTGAACTGAGACTTTCAGATACACAGAGCCAATCAAGCAAAAGCACAGAGGTGTGTGATATTCAGTGAACTACACATGACTTCCTACAGTTTGGGGGCATGTGTGTGTTAAGAGTGAGGTGGAGGCAGAGGACTCAATGTATAAGGAGATAAGGCTACAGACAGACTGCACGCAGAACCCAGTGTTAAGAAACTGGACTGTAAAAAAAAAAGAAAAGAAAAGGAAAAGAAACTGGACTGTAGGAGACGGGGAAAGAGTTTAAATGGATTAACATGATTAAATTTATATTTGAGAACATAAACTCTGGCAGTCAGGAGAAAGAGGAGATAGGGATGAACTAGATGAAGAAACACTACAAACTTGATAGGCAAGAAATACTGCAGTGGCAGTGGAAGGAATCGGACAGATATGACAGACACTGGAGGCGAAAATCCTAGCTTGCTGACACTTATACATGGAGATGGCGAGGCCGGTGTTTCCAACTCTGGTGACAAGGGTTGGCTGTGGCGGTATACACCAGAATTGAGTATTATGTGAGAAAACCACTTTATAAACTGAAAATTGTGCCTGGTGTGGCTCTAAGAACTTTACACACTTCATCCTCACAACATCCCTCTGAGATAGGAACTTTGCAGCAAAGCGAATTAAGGCTCAGGGACGTTAAGTAACTTGCATGAGGCCAAGTGGGTGAGAGGTGACAGAGCCAGTACATTTTACTATTTCCCTGACCTCTACAAGAATGGCTCAGAAAAATCCTGTGGTTACACAGGAGAACACTGTATTTTTCAGAGATGCACGCTCAGGTATGTAGAAATGAAGTGTCAGGATATCTGGAACTCACTTGTACATGGTCCAAAAAAAATTAAAAGATTTGTAAAACACTGAAAAATATGAACACAGTTGAATGAATCCGGTTGATGGGCATACGGTGATCAATGTACTACTCTTCAACAGTTTCTTTATGTTAGAAGTTTTCCATAATAAAATGACAGAGGAAAATATTTTGGCACTTCTCAAACTGTACCTTTCTTGCTGCCTTAATACAACTTAACAAAATATCTTATCAACTATTGTTGGAACCTAGCCAGGCCCCCTAATCTCAAGGAGCTCACAGTCCAACTAGAACTGAAATTCTGTTCAAGATAGGATGCATAAAATGTTTCCAACGACATAGCAAAATGTGAGCCAATCTATGCAATTTAGAAGCCAAAACCTTCAAGTAAACCCTCACTTAAAAAAAAAATTAACACATGGCCGCTACTGAGACCCGGCATGACCAAATAAATAAATATTTAAACATAAAAAAAAATCACGTGAAGGTAATGCTTCAAATATCTGAACAAGAACTCACCTTCTAAACCCTTCGATAGCCCAAAATGTCTTCAAAGACATTTTTGTGAACATATTTTAAATAAATCCAGAACACTAGGTAAACTTGCTAAGCATTTTCCTTCAAGTTCATCAGACTATATGACCTACTATTACCCATCCTTACTGCTATCATGTACTACAGTCTCTCTCCTTCCCCTACAACTCTCAAACTCCAAAGATCATTTGACCCCACCAAGAATTTCAAGCCATTAAGCCTATTTTATATATATATATATATATATATATATGTTTTTTTTTTTTAAACTAACCTTCAGCCTCCTCCTGTCCCTGCTTCCCTCCTTACCCAACTAGCATAAACCCCATAGTCAATCATTATGATCACTTGCCGAATGCACTCTCAACTTGCTCCGTGCATGCATGCTAAGTTGCTTTAGTCGTGTCCGACTCTTTGTGACCCTATGGACTGTAGCCTGCCAGGCTCCTCTGTCCATGGGATTCTCCAGGCAAAAATACTGGACTGGGTTGTGCTCCTCCAGGGGATCTTCCCGACCCAGGGATCAAACCTGCATCTAGTACATCTCCCTGCACTGGCAGGCAGGTTCTTTATCACTAGTGCTGCCTGGGAAGCCCGCAATTTGCCCTCACTTGACTAACCCTCAATTCCAGTTAAATCTAATGCTCTCCCAACTCCTACTTTATACCTGTGAATGAGAAAACCGACATACACAACCACGCTAGCATCACTTCAAACTCACAATCACAAGCCCTACACGGGCCCTCACTGATGCACGGCACACGCACTGGTACGCCCCCAAGTCCCTCCACCACTCCCCAATCCCCCGGGCAATGAATCCATACCATCCTCTCTCCTCAGATCTCCAACCTCTTCCCCTCTCCTTATTCTCAGCCCCTTGCCTCCTACTTCACTGAGAAAACTGAAGCATCGGAAGCGATTTTCCACAGGCTCCCTGCTTCGGTCTTTGCTCTCAGCCTATTCTCAACACAGTGAGCCTAAGTGAAAGCCTGTGAAAGCCTAAGTCAAATCACATCATTGTACTCAAAATCCTCCAAAAGCTTTTTTTCTTGGCTCTCCATGGTCTACCTCTATGCCCCTTTAGCTCTCTGACTTCACCTCCTATTACCAGACCATATAACTTACCATCCAAACTGGGACACTACTGGGAATGAAAGCAGACACTATTAATAATTTCATCAAGACACACAAAGAAGGACATTAGATCACTCTCCTATCAACCCCCACATTCATTCTATTTCAGCCAGATTCTCAAACCTGCCGGGCATACTTCCACTCCAGTATCTTCGCACCTGCTTCCCACCCGGGTCTCTTACTTCCTTTGGGTCTTAGAGTCATCTTCAGTGAAGTCTTTCTCGTCCACCCTACCTAAAATCCCAACCCTCACTCTGTCACAGGCTCATTTTATGTCTCCCTGATTTCACTTTTCTTGTTCAGTTCAGTCACTCAGTCGTGTCCAACGCTTTGCAAACCCCATGGACTGGAGCACACCAGACTTCCCTGTCCATCACCAACTCCCGGAGCTTGCTCAAACTCATGTCTCTTGAATTGGTGATGCCATCCCATCATCTCAACCTCTGCTGTCCCCTACCCCTCCTGCCTTCAATCTTTCCCAGCATCAGGGTCTTTTCCAATGAGACAGTTCTTCGCATCAGGTGGCCAAAGTACTGGAGCTTCAGCTTCAGCATCAGTCCTCCCAATGAATATTCAGGACTGATCTCAGGATTGACTTGTTAGCACTGGTTACTATACATTTCACTTATCTATCTTATGCATTCACCATCTCCCCAAGAAAATATACACTCCCTAGGAGGAGGGATTTATGCCCAATTTGTTTCCAGTTCTGTTCACACTGACTAGAATCCATCACATCATGCACATCAGTACACATCTGCTGAATGAATATAGGAATGAAAAAGAGGCATTTCAGTAACATATTCATGTTAGAAACCTCATAAGCAGAGGTAGAAATAACATAGGAAGAACAAGCATGTAGTCTCTGATGGACAGGAAAAGAGGAGAGAGATAAATACTATGAGAAGAATCAATAAATGTTAACTACAATAAGCACATTGTACTGAAAACATTAAAAATACTACACGCTCAAAATTCACATTTATTCCTTACTTTTAGAGTATTATTTGTCTATACAAACCCTCTTATGCCTCTTCATTTTTATTTTCAATTCACCTTCATCCTATTTGCTCCTTTACATTTTCAAGGCCTAGCTCAATGAAATCTTCCTTCCCAACCATACAGTCTGCCCCACTGATAAATTCCAACTTTGAACTCCTAAAGCAGTGCTTATTCATGCCATTAAATCGGAACTGTTATTTTTTGTTTTCATCTTTAATGTCTATTTTCCTTCCAGCAAGAATGAAGGGTCCCCTCAAAGGATGACAATTCTCTCTTAGACCTATGTATGCCCAGCCCCCAATACCAAGCCAAACACAGAAGTTCTCATATAGTTTTGCTAACTGCATTATCACAAGTCGCTGTGAGAAAAAGAACTTAAGTAAAAAATCAAAGAATTTTTAAATTAACTTTAGGTATATCTCACAGTAACAAACTTTTTTTTTTTCCCTGAAAGCTGCAAGCATTTTCAAAGTTAGATAATTTCTTTTTGGAGGGGTCAATAACTGAACTTTGAAAATCTATATTAACCTCAGTTCCACTTAACCACATTTTCTACAAAAATAAAATCAATTATACCTATGCATCAGAGAAAGCAATGGCACCCCACTCCAATACTCTTGCCTGGAAATCCCGTGGACGGAGGGCCTGGTAGGCTGCAGTCCATGGGGTCGCAAAGAGTTGGACACGACTGAGCGGCTTCACTTTCACTTTTCACTTTCTTACACTGGAGAAGGAAATGGCAACCCACTCCAGTGTTCTTGCCTGGAGAATCCCAGGGACGGGGGAGCCTGGTGGGCTGCCATCTATGGGGTCACACAGAGTTGGACACAACTGAAGCCACGAAGCAGCAGCAGCAGCATACCTGTGCGTGTTAAGTCAGATTTTAACCTTTTCAACTCATGTTAGGAAGACTTATCACTGAGAGCCCAGAGGGAGATTTTAGTTGGAAGAAGTGAAGCACACTGGGCTTTTGTATCGTTCCTACAATTGTGTAGAGGAGAGGCTGCCAAACTACAGCCTGAGTCAAATTCAACCAGTTGCCTACTTGTACAAATAAAGTTTTACCAGAACACAGCCATGCCCATTTGTTTATATATTATCTATGGCTGTTCTCAGGCTACAACAGCAGAGCTGAATAGTTGCCAGAGTCCACCAGAGTCCATATGCCCACAAAGCCTAAAACGTTCACTATCTGGCCTAAAAAGCCTGTTAACTCCAGATAAGCAAGCATACCTACTCTAACACAGAGCATGGGGAAGGAAGCACAACCAGATAAAGTGAAATGCGTGAATTAGAAAATGCATTCAAAGTTCCAAGGAGGAAACGCATATTACACATGTCAGCAACTATGCCTGAATGAACTCCGGTGACTCAAGGACTCAAAAGTAGGGGGAAATCATTTCAAATGTTTTATGGAATGAGAATCATGTCTCATTATTTCGCTGATGAAAATTTCTAATCAAAAGCATCCCAAGTTAATGATATGCAGCTAAGAGTTTTAAACTTATAAGTAACAGCGAGAGTTTATCTAATCATCTCTCTCTTGTTGTTCAGTCGCTCGGCTCTTTGAGATCCCATGGACTGTAGCACGCCAGGCTTCAGGAATTTAATAAACTCAAGATCAACTCTGTAAGTCAGTAACAGAAAAACACTCACTACTTTATCATTTTTTATAGAAATTATTTCATACAAGACAATGGAAAGGATACTAAAAAAAACAAACAAAAAACTACAGTAAGAAGATCTGAGGGATTTAAGACTGGGCTCTGCCTTCTGCTGGCACCGTGATCTGTAGCCAGTGATCTCACCTAAGCTGCTGCTTCCCCATCTTCAAAACTGGGATACTGCTCTTACCGATTACCTACTTCATATGCTAAATAGTATAGTTCACATGAGAAGATTATGAAGTATAAATAATCTATGATGTAGGACATCACTATTCTTATCAATTATGAGGTAGGGCAGGGAATTTCCTGGTGGTCCAGTGGTTAGGACTCTGTACTTTCACTGCCAAGGGCCTCGGTCCAATCCCTGGTCAATGAGGTAAAATCCCAGATGCCACGTGGCACAGCTTGTGGGATCTTAGTTCCTCCACAAAAAAGAGGCAGAGTAATTTTTATCATTTCGCTAGGACACAATGAGACATACTCCATGTCCTTCACATGACAGAGGCGACCTAAATGAACCTTTCCATGAAAGTAAGTGTAAAATATCAAACAGAACTAAAAAGGTAAGACAGACTACTTGCTAACATGATGAAACCTACACTCATACAGGCTCATTAAAAGTGAAATTAAAGGCCAAACTAGCTTCAAGCAAAGAGCATTTTCAGTAACATAATACGCCACACATAGGTATGGCTTTGAATTTTGAGGATAAAGCATGTTTTGCAAACAAATAATTTGGTTAATTAAAATGATCCAATCAAAAATTACAGAGATAATAACAACTAAATGTAACATATCCTGAATGAGATCCTGGAACAGAAAAAGGACATCAGGTAAAGACTAAAGAAATCTGAATAAAGTATGAACTTTAATTAATAATAATTATCAATACCGGTTCACTAATTATAGCAAATGTGCCATATCAACAGGAACTTGATGCTGGGTGTATGGCAACTCCTTGTACCATCATCTAGGTTTTTCTGTAAATTAAACTGTTCTAAAAAGTAAAGTCTGTTTTAATTTTTTGTTGTATAAATAACATAATTCTAAATCTAAGCATACAATTTAGCAACTTCTCTCAGTAAGAAAAAGTATACGAATTTGAGAACTGCACATGAACACTGTAATTTATCATCACCTGATATCACAGAACCCACTAACATCTGGTAACATACTGCACTGTTTAAACTATCACTCTAAGAATATTTTTTCTTTCAGTTCACTGTGATCGGAAACAAAACACAGAAACCTCCTAACGCAAAAGTTCCACAGCTGTATTAACATTTTGCACTAATTCCTAGTCAAAAGAAGCAAGGCAAATCAGCCAGAATTGTTTAGGAAAAGTCAGTTTTCACATTAGTTTCCACTTAATAGCAAAATTTTTAAAAAGCCATTATAAGTAGTAGTGGTTGAGCTTGAAGAGGTGAGTTTTGGCTGGTGGTAGTAGAGTGTACGTGTGCCTAGGAAACAAAAACAATAATAATCACTGGGCCTTTCAGGATTGTCATTCAGTTCAGTTCAGTCGCTCAGTCGTGTCCAACTCTTCACGACCCCATGAATCGCAGCACGCCAGGCCTCCCTGTCCATCACCAACTCCCGGAGTTCACTCAGACTCACGTCCATCGAGTTAGTGATGCCATCCAGCCATCTCATCCTCTGTCGTCCCCTTCTCCTCCTGCCCCCAATCCCTCCCAGCATCAGAGTCTTTTCCAAGGAGTCAACTCTCTGCATGAGGTGGCCAAAATACTGCAGTTTCAGCTTTAGCATCATTCCCTCCAAAGAAATCCCAGGGCTGATCTCCTTCAGAATGGACTGGTTAGATCTCCTTGCAGTCCAAGGGACTCTCAAGAGTCTTCTCCAACACCACAGTTCAAAAGCACCAATTCTTCGGCACTCAGCCTTCTTCACAGTCCAACTCTCACATCCATACATGACCACAGGAAAAACCATAGCCTTGACTAGACGAACCTTTGTTGGCAAAGTAATGTCTCCGCTTTTGAATATGCTATCTAGGTTGGTCATAACTTTCCTTCCAAGGAGTAAGCGTCTTTTAATTTCATGGCTGCAATCAGCATCTGCAGTGATTTTGGAGCCCCAAAAAATAAAGTCTGACACTGTTTCCACTGTTTCCCCATCTATTTCCCATGAAGTGATGGGACCAGATGCCATGATCTTCGTTTTCTGAATGTTGAGCTTTAAGCCCACTTTTTCACTCTCCACTTTCAAGAGGCTTTTTTGTTCCTCTTCACTTTCTGCCAT
This sequence comes from Bubalus kerabau, assembly GCF_029407905.1. Classification (NCBI taxonomy): domain Eukaryota; kingdom Metazoa; phylum Chordata; class Mammalia; order Artiodactyla; family Bovidae; genus Bubalus; species Bubalus kerabau. The sequence goes on along the minus strand of NC_073634.1, from coordinate 98,985,598 downwards.
AAGGGTGGTGTCACCTGCATATCTGAGGTTATTGATATTTCTCCCGGCAATCTTGATTCCAGCTTGTGTTTCTGGAATGTGAAGTCAAGTGGGCCTTAGAAAGCATCACTACGAACAAAGCTAGTGGAGGTGATGGAATTCCAATTGAGCTATTTCAAATCCTGAAAGATGATGCTGTGAAAGTGCTGCACTCAATATGCCAGCACATTTGGAAAACTCAGCAGTGGCCACAGGACTGGAAAAGGTCAGTTTTCATTCCAATCCCAAAGAAAGGCAATGCCAAAGAATGCTCAAACTACCACACAATTGCACTCATCTCACACGCTAGTAAAGTAATGCTCAAAATTCTCCAAGCCAGGCTCAGCAATACGTGAACCGTGAACTTCCTGATGTTCAAGCTGGTTTTAGAAAAGGCAGAGGAACCAGAGATCAAATTGACAACATCCGCTGGATCATGGAAAAAGCAAGAGTTCCAGAAAAACATCTATTTCTGCTTTATTGACTATGCCAAAGCCTTTGACTGTGTGGATCACAAGAAACTGTGGAAAATTCTGAAAGAGATGGGAATACCAGACCACCTGACCTGCCTCTTGAGAAATCTGTATGCAGGTCAGGAAGCAAAAGTTCGAACTGGACATGAACAACAGACTGGTTCCAAATAGGAAAAGGAGTACGTCAAGGCAGTATATTATCACCCTGCTTATTTAACTTATATGCAGAGTACATCATGAGAAACACTGGACTGGAAGAAACACAAGCTGGAATCAAGACTGCCGGGAGGATTGTCATTGCTAGGGACCAACTAGGTACTTTATATGGAAATTCGCATTTCATCTGTGTAACATTCCTGAAAGGTATTTGTACCCACCTTTTACTGATGAAGAAATTAAATATTCTGCCCAAGGTCAAATCAGTAACTAGCAAGGCTAAGACTAGAATCCAGGTGTACCTGGCTTACACAGATTTTAACCACCATGCCATGTGCCTCCCAAAAATGAGTGCTTTAATTCACCGTCAAGGTCGCTTCTTCTACTCACCCCACTCTTCCAACTATTAATATATCAGTCAGTAGCTGGACAACTCCCCTCTTCTTCAAAAGTTTCAAACTGTCTGACAAAGTTAAGTTTAGTTGGACTTCAGGACTAAATTACCTAAATCCTACTAAAGAAATGGTATATGAAAGTTTTGAAAAAGTTACTAGGGACTAATCCAGATTCAGTTCAGTCGCTCAGTCGTGTTCGACTCTTTGCAACCCCATGAACTGCAGCACGTCAGGCCTCCCTGTCCATCACCAACTGCCGGAGTCTACCGAAACCCATGTCCATTGAGTCGGTGATGCCATCCAACCATCTCATCCTCTGGCATCCCCTTCTCCTGCCCTCAATCTTTCCCAGCATCAGGGTCTTTTCAAATGAGTCAGCTCTTCGCATCAGGTGGTCAAAGTATTGGAGTTTCAGCTTCAACATCAGTCCTTCCAATGAACATCCAGGGCTGATCTCCTTTAGGATGGACTGGTTGGATCTTCTTGCAGTCCAAGGGGCTCTCAAGAGTCTTCTCCAACACCACAGTTCAAAAGCATCAATTCTTCCTTAAGTGGCACCAGAACATCTTGGTCACCTCACTCTCTTTCTCTAGAAGCTAACTGGGATTTCCTGTGGGCAAGTGACCTCAGAGAGTAATCAATATTGTCAAAGTGAGCTATGCTCTGAGTGTATCTTCTGCCTTCTTCCAATGTGGGAGAACAGAAAATCAAAATGGCCCTTTATTGGGAAAGGTTAGGAAAATTCAAGATTATCATCTTTCTCCAGTCAACCCTTCAGACTATGAAGAGTCTCATCATCTGAGTAGTCTCATTCCTGGACTCTCCTCCCTACTGCAGGAGAGACATAGGAGACATAGGTTCAATCCCTTGAGTCAGGAAGATCCCCTGACGGAGGAAATGGTAACCTGCTCCAGTTTCCTTGCCTGAAAAAAATCCCATGGACAGAAGAGCCTGGCAGGCTATAGTCAACAGGGTCGCAAAGAGTCGGACACAGCTGAGCATCCACATGCACACACGCATGTATGCACACACACGAAGCCTATATCCTCCCTATCTTTAAGTGAACTCAAATTTCTCCTTTGAGGCCCAGCCCCCAAATCTCTTCCCACTGCTAAATGCTGGGGGAACTGCCTCTAACAAATAGGGTACGTCCTTCCTCCCTTATGACACTGAGTGGGAAAGTTACTCCATCTTAAAGTCTCTTTCAGTTCTCCTATTCATATCATGGAGAAAACCTAAGCAAGGCCCCAGTTTGTCTTCAACATTTCCCTAACACTTGCTGTGCTGTGCTTAGTCGCTCAGTAGTGTCTGACTCTTTGTGACCCCATGGACTGTAGCCTGTCAGACTCCTCTGTCCATGGGGATTCTCCGGGCAAGAATACTGGAGAGGGTTGCCATGCCCTCCTCCAGGGGATCTTCCCAACCCAGGGATCAAACCCAGGTCTCCTGCATTGCAGGCAGATTCTTTACCAGCTGAGCTACCAGGGAAACCCAACACCTGCTAATCTCTCCTTTCAATTAAAGGACAGCAGATCTCAAACTCAGTACTTTTCTGCAAACAGCAGTAAGCAAAGTTTTATAATACTGCTGTGTTTTTATTATATTTAACTTGGTTTCTATTTAGGGCAAGAGATAGTAGCCTCTCGTTATGGTAAGAACATAAAGCTTCTTTAAAAATATTTTTAAGGGGTCCCCAAAAAAGACGTTTTAAATAAACAACAGTAAAGCAGTGTGCAGATTCAGGAAAAGTTCTGATGTTACTCGAGGATCAAGCATGGTAAACAGTTATATACTACTGCCTAGACCTTGACAGAACTGTCAGTTACTTTTTTTGTTCACTATAGACGTACATTTCATCATAATATTCATGTACTATTTATACTAATGTGACAAGGCAAAAAAATGACCATCATTTTTAATGACCTTCTACAGTGTTAGCTGTATAGGATTTTAATTACCCACCACTTTTCAGGGACGTATCCAACCAATACCAGAGATGGGTGTCCACTGCAAATTTTTTTTTTTAATAAACATAATCATGTTGAATTACAGTGATTTGTCTGCATGTGTTTCCCTTTGCAAGACTTACCTCTTTCGATGCAGGAATAGTTTCTTACTCATTTTATGTTTCTTTAAATTACATACTCTAAACATCATCAGGTATTAAAAATAATGAGCTCAGCACTTTCCAAAAAATGGACAGACAAGGACAGTAAGGTTTTATTTAACACACTTGCTTCACTCACCCAGTCAACAAATGTTTACTAAACACCTATGAAGTGCAAGGCGCCGATGAACACGACGGGTTAAGGTCTGCTCTTGAGGGACCCGCATTCTCACAGGGATACATGGCATTCTGATGACAATTTTGAGTCGCTGTCAGAGATTGGATTTCTACACGCCCTCTGTTTAGAATCCTCTGCCTACTCCTCTTAGTGGCCAATTAAGTCCCACTCAGGCAGTGGGGCCCAGCCCAAACTGAGAAGCCTTTACCAGCCTCTTGAGTCAGACATTTTCTCATAGACTATTTGCAACAGAACATTGTTTTCTCAACAAAACTTCAAGTGCCCTGAAACAGGGACACAGTCATCTTGGTATCTCCATTACTTGGCAGAGGAACTGGTGTTTAGCAGGTACTGAATCAACGTATAAATTTATAAATAATTAATAAACAAGTGACTGAATGATGAAGAGCAATGCTCCAGTTAGGAATCAGCCAAGCTGCTGCTAACTCAGTTCCAAAATGATTAAAGAACAGCAACCAAGTTTTAAGTTGGAGACACCTATTAACTTCCCAATGAGTATGTCTGAAATAACTATTAAGGTACCAAAAAAAAGGACATTTCTTCACAATGAAGAAACGTATATCATGAGGGAAAAATATGGAAACGACTGATACTTTCTAATATCTTTGGTTGACATTTTTGAAACAAAAGTAAAACATTGTTTAAAAAAATAGACTTGGTACCAACTATTCCTGGCACGAGTACAAGGAACTGAAAGACACAGAGCTCTGAAGATGTAAGTACCTAATTCAAAGTCAGATAGTACCCAAAATTCAAATTAAGAGTACAGCACTTTGTGTTATGACACCAAAACTCCAAACCCTACCAAAAATAAATAAAATCCAAAGGTCAATTTTACCCCCTCCCCGGTACCATTAATTAATTTTCCAGAGCTAAAAAAGAAAAACCATGAAAACAATGAAATCCAACACATAACAAACAGCTTGTGGATTAAGCTCAAGTTTTATTATTAGACCACACAACTGACAAAATAAAACACCTGGACAGCTAATATGCATTACTTAGTAAATACTAATGTAGACTCACTATTTTCATTTAAAAATCTTGACTTTTTAAAATCTTACTTGAAATCATTACTAATGGGACAGTTAAACAAGATGAAGCATGAAAGACATTAAGTAAATTATGGTAACGCCTTCCATGGACTTGTTTAGTTGCTAAGTCATGTTCTTTTGTGACCCCAATCAACTGTAGCCTGCCAGGCTCCTCTGTTCATGGGATTTCCCAGGCAAGAATACTGGGATGGGTTGCCATTTCCTTCTCCATGAGATCTTCTTGACTCAGGCATCAAACCTGTGTCTCTTCTCCTGCATTGTCAGGCAGATTCTTTACCGCTGAGCCACCAGGGAAGTGGTTTTCCATGTACTACCACATCATTACTAAGAAGGAGGTAGAGGTTCATGGGATGATGCCTATCAGGTTCCACTAAGTGAAAAAAAGCAAACTGCAGGATGACACGAAAGGTAAGTTCCCAGAGGCAGTCCAAGGTTAAAAGACAAATCCCAGAGCAAGACTTCTTGAGCTCAAATCTCAGTTTTGCTGCTCACTAGTTACGCAGCCTTTTGGAGAAGGCAATGGCACCCACTCCAGTACTCTCACCTGGAAAATCCCATGGGTGGAAGAGCCTGGTAGGCTGCAGTCCTTGGGGTCGCTACGAGTCGGACACGACTGAGTGACTTCACTTTCACTTTTCACTTTCATGCATTGGAGAAGGAAATGGCAACCCACTCCAGTGTTCCTGCCTGGAGAATCCCAGGGACGGGGGAGCCTGGTGGGCTGCCGTCTATGGGGTCGCACAGAGTCGGACACGACTGAAGCAACTTAGCAGTAGCAGTAACAGTTATGCAGCCTTTGGCTAATTACTTTTCCTTGCCTCAGTTTCTTCATATGCAAATGGATGTAAAACTGAACCTTTGACAGGTATGTTCATAAGGTTTAGAGGGTTTAATGGGTTAACATATGTAAAGCACTTAACAAGAACAAGTGTTAACTATAATTCTGGGGGGAAAAAAATTCCAAATCATATAGCATGTGCATATACAGGTAGGGAAGAAATTTTTCATTTCTGCATTGTTTTTAGTTTTGTTTTTTTAACAAAGAATATTTATTACTTAAGTAATTCAAAAAAAATTTTAAGGAAAACATAATAAAAACTTGGCACTAAAAGCTCCCCTGCTTAAAGATATGCTAGCACAATTACTTAAACACTCAGGACCAGACAAATTCTGTGAATAATTAAAACTGAAATTTTCAAGTCCAACAAAAAGGACACAGTACTTAATTTCTAGGTACAGCTGAACAATAACACACTATACACTAATAAGCAGAATTTCAATGGTATTAAAATTATATCCCCTTTTCCTCCAAAGGCAGTAAGTAACACAAAAATATCCACCTGATCTAGAAATGTATCAGGAACTTTCATGTTATGTAACCCTTAATTAATTTCATTAGTCCAAAGTTATATACCACCAAATCTAATTTCCTCCTATTCACCAATCTCTAACGACAACTCACTAAGACATACAGAAATCTGGAGAGCAAGGTAAACTAGTGAAAAAAAATCCTGAAACCCTTAGAACACTCTACAAACCTTTGAGAGAGAGATTTCACCACCCACATGCTTTGAGGAAGCTTTCGTCCCCAGCATAAACTTAAGTTTCTTCCCTAAATACAGTGGGTGCACAAAACTACCAGATAGAAGAGCAGAAAGAGAACTTTGAGCTTCAGCTGCATTTTTGCTGAGCTGTAATACTGATAAAGCCTGTTTCAAGATCCAAGAGTACACCCTCAAATTTAAGGAAAGCATGTAAACAGCAGACTGACATGTCTGTGTCATCACATTTACCAAAACGGTACTTCATAAAATTACAAACACTATCAAACTTCAAACAGCATTATTATCACTGTGTTCTACCTAAAAGGAACATTCTGGACCACAAAAAAATAAATAAATAAATCTCATTAGTCAAATGGCTTTTCAGAAATAAATGAACCATTAAGATGCCTCCATAGAACTATGGAACTTTTAACTTTAGTTTACATAATGCCTACAAAAAAAGAAGTCAATAAATGTTAGCTATTGTTGTCATTACTGCTATCATGATGTTTTGCAATGATGGAATAAAAACTTTACATGAATTTGAGCAAACTCTGGGAGTTGGTGGAGGACAGAGGAGCCTGGCCTGCTGCAGTCCATGGGGTTGCAGAGAGTCAGACTTAGCAACTGAACAGCAACAAACAGAAACTTAGAGGAAAGCTTACTTAGTAAGTTACTTTCCATCAGAATCCAAGTTGGCCCACCAGGCCCTTGAATAATTCGATATTAAAAAGCACTTTGTTTTAGAGAAATCAAAGTTAGATTCCTTGAGTTCTAAAGAAGGTAAAGATGAAATAAATTCTGTAAAAAGAATTAATCTATTCTTCCCTAAGCCTTTTGGACACAGAAATCCATATCTGTAAACATTTTGCGATTCTGCCATAAGTGCTATGACTTTCAGACCTAATGTATTTTTGTCAGGTAGTCAGGATTTATAAACAGTGGAAGTAAAATTAAGACATGGGTCCGAGTTCTCCATTAGAAAGTGAAAGGAGACAGTTCAGAGTGGGCTGAAAATAGATGACTTTACCCTAAGTCCTAAAAACTTTTAAAATACATGTACTTAGATAAAATTTGAATTGCTTGGGAAGATAATTTGATTCTGATCCTGAAAAAAAGGGAATAGACTAACATCCTTTGATTAAATATTCTGCCTTTTAAATTTCCCAATATTAATCCTTTCAAAGATTCAGAGAAAATAAATTGAAAGTATAAATTAGGAAGAGAAAAAAATAGAACTGAACACGTTTGATGACTAGTCTCCAGCGTGGGTGTACAGGCATTACATGGGAGCAAGACCAAGCAGGCACCCTTTCAGACAGACATCTTAAATTAATGAGCAGACATTTTGCCTGTTTATACAGTTACAGTCTGCTTAAAGCCTTGTATTGTTTATCATCATTTTATTGAAGTATAGTCGATTACAATATTGTGTTAATGTCAGGTATACAGCAAAGTGACTCAGATATGTATATCTATCTTTTATCTATTGGCAAAGAATCCACCTGCCAATGCAGGAGACCCAAGACACGAGGGTTTGATCCCTGGGTGGGGAGGATCCCCTGGAGTAGGAAATGGCAATCTGATCCAGTATTTCTGCCTGGAAAATTCCATGGGCAAGAGGAGCTTGATGGGCTACAGTTCTTGGGGTCATGAAGAGTCAGACACAATTGAGCACACACACAAGAAGATAGATACATATAGAAATCTATCTATATATTGATAGATATCTTTTTTAAGACTATTTTCTATTATAGGTTATTATAAGACACTGGTTATAATTCCCTGTGCCATACAGTAAATCCTTGTTGCTTATCTATTTTACGTACAGCAGTCTGTATCTGTCGATCCAATATTCCTAATTTATCCCACCAACCCCCTACCCCCTTTCCCCTTTGATAACCATAGGTTTATTTTCTATGTCTGTGAGTGTTTTTGTTTTGAATATAAAGTCATTTGCATTATTTTTAGATTCCACATGTAAGTGATGTCATATATTTGTCTTTCTCTGACTTACTAAGTACAATATTTTCTAGGTCCACTCAAGTTACTGCAAATGGCAACATTTCATTCTTTTTTATGTAGTCTTATCTTTTTTAAATGGTTTACAGAAAAGGTGAATACAAACACAATTTTGGCTTAATATATACAATTTAATTACACTGTTAGCATTAAGTTATATTTTCCTTTTGGATATACATACTTAAGTATTTAGTTTATCTTCAAACTTAAAAAAGAAAAGAAAAAAGACATTATAAAGACCCTTAGGAAGTCTGTATTTTCTTAACATTTGCTCAACAATTTATTTATTAAATATGAGAACTTGAAGTATCAACAGATATTCATCACTTTTTTTGACCTTTGAATTGCAGAGTTCAAAACTGGGTTTCAGCTTAGAAACAGTGAAGAACTTCCCTTCTGAAAATATTTTTACAAAATCATAATACATACTGAAACATAATCCAAAAAATAAGAAAATATAGGTAAACACAAAAAAGGAAATTTTAATTATCTATAATTTTACAAGCCACAAGTCAAACAATTTGTGTCACAAGCTTTTTCTGTATACAATACAGAAATCGTTCCTTTACAAATGAAAATATCTTGATTAGGATTTAAGAGTTAAAGCCACAAATAATTCTATGCAAACATATAGAATTTGTGTTCTAGTCAGTTCAAATGTAAAAAAACAAAAACACAGCTAAAATCCTTCTTACCTAAGAAAACATTAACTACAGAGGAAGGAAAGCTGAAGGGCAAAATTTAATTAATCACTTGAGAAGAGATTGTTTTTCAATTATTTTTGGTCTTCCTAAGCAAGTAAAAAGGATTCCACTTATTTTTTAAAATTTATTTTTAATTGGAGGATAATTGCTTTATAATGTCATGCTGGTTTCTGCTATACAACACTGTAACTCTGCCCTAAGTACACATATATCCCCTCCCTCTTGAACATCCCTTCCATGCCCCCAATCCACCCCAAGGATCCCACTTATATCAGACTTTTTTATTTTAAATATATCAGACTTTTAACCCCTCCAAAAAATCATACTTTATCCTGGAGAATGTGTAACCAACTCCCCAATACACTCACTACTAAAAATAATAATAATAAATAAAAGTGAAACATCTTACAATTGGGAATGTATCTACTTTCCTGCTTCAATTTTCTGTAAATATCAGGGGTAATTTTTCCAAATAAACTAATCTAAACTGAAGCACATTCCATTTAAAGAGTGGCAAATTTTGTATTGTTAGGGGCACCCAACAAAAGCTAATACATATTGTTGCCATTTCCAGAATGCCATTCTCAGGCAGTATCACCTTGAATGGTGCTAAGTGTCACCACTGGAAGATTGCTCACAAACTCACCGCAAAGCTGACTGGGTGAAGGGGGAAGTGACAACACTGTGACAGTGCCCAAGAAGGCACCAGAGAGCAGTGGCTGTTTTAGTCAGGGACGTGGCATGAAGGTGGAAAAGGGTGAAAGCACGTTGAAAGTTGGAATGCCAAAAGATAACCAGCAATTACTGAGTGAAAGCCATGTTCCTGAAGTTACTTCTGGGGTTAATCCTATATGACAACTATTTATCACCTCCATTATACAGATGAGGAAATAGCTTTAGAGAAGTCAAATAACTTACTGCCTAATCATCCAGCTATTATGCAGCAGACAAGGAATTCAAGACTAGATCTGTTTGACTCCACACCCCACACTCTTCATTTCCCCAGGCTGCCTCTCTGGTTCTTCAGCATAGAGACTTCAGGTTCCCTGTGAGCAATGTCACTGTGGTGGGCTCTAGGAGGGAGAGATCCATCTGGAGGCAAATGCTCACATACTCTCATGGGGAGCCTAGATTTCTCAGCCTCTCTTCATCCCAAACTGCCTTTATACATAATCTTTTCTTCCAGTTTTCCTTTCACAGACCTAACGCACTGGATGGATGGATGGATGGATGGGAGGGAGGTGGGGGCGAGCTGTTGATTTAGATGTTTATTTGATTTACAAACTCCTCTGTCCTTGTCTTTGTTCAGTTTGTTCCCTGCACCGGAAGCCTTTCTCCAGTATCCCTGTAGCTAATCACATCTACGACTGACTGTCCAGTTCAAATGACATATCCACACAGCATTCCCCAATCTCCACTCTCCCATTTAGTAGTAGTAGCTCCAATCTAAATTCTCTTGATCTTTTAGGTATAAATATATACAAATATACAAATAATACGATGCCAGATAGGTACACGCTATAAATAAAATAAAGGGGCAGGGGAGAAAGAATGATGAAAGAGGCAGTGTAAGGTCACAGAAAGATCTGGCAAGACCTCCCCAAGGCAGTGATTTTAATACGGTGTGTTTAAGTCAACACAAACTATTTCAGCACCAACATCTATTTCAAAAAAGACTCTTCCTCAGCTTTCCATACCCTCCCCTAATCCTTTCTAGAAAAAGTCTGCTGCACTGGTTTTTCATTATAGCTATTACTTTAGAGGGGAAAATTTCTCACACAAGATGCTGACAGGTACTTTACAAACAGGTGCAAACTTCCAGTCACACATATTCTGAAAAATGTTAAGAGTGATTTGTCAGTGAGAAGTCTGAGGCCAAAAAGAAGCTGAACTACCAGAATTTAAAATGAAATTTCAAGAAAAAGACTTAGTAACTCTTCAACTCTAAGGTGTACGTTTACTGTATATCATGTATGAAAAGAAGAACGGCAACAGGAAAACAGACTTGAAGAGAGATTCTGCAGTTTTTCTCTTAATGACAGAAAAATTAGTCTGGGGAATTCCCTGGCAGTCAGTACTCTCACCGCCAGCGTCCGTGTTTGACCCCTGGTTACAGAACTAAGATCCCACAATCCTCACGGTGTGGCCCACCACCCCACATCCCAAAAAAGATAGAAAAATTAGAATATCCTCCCCCCCTTTAAAAGTCACACTACCCACATGACTTAAAGAAAAACAGCACACACTAAAATTTTCTTTCACGGACTTACATAAGAGTTTGGAGGGCTCAATTCCTTTAATTACTTAGAACCAGGAGGTGCCTTTATACAAAAATCTAAGGGCCAAAGTACTCACTTCCCTTTCTTCCTCAGATTATTTTGCTGATTCCTCAGTACCTTGAGTGAAATATCTGTGGTCCATACTATTTTTCAAAACTATTACTCTGATTACAGTCAAATTTTTTTATTTCCGTGATTACAAAAATTCCCTCTTTCATCTACACTATTGTATCTGCTTTGACTTTTTTCTTATCTCATGATCCAAATATTCTTGAAAGCCAAATTACAGATCCCCAAAACTTACTTCTGCTTCAGAAATTCTTAGTCTTTTTGAGCCGTGGGTCTCTTTGGTAGTCGGGTGAAGCCGACGGACCCCCTTTTCAGATTGCTTTTAAACACATAATTAACTATATGCGACTACAAAAGAAACTAATTATACTGAACTACTAGCAAAAGAATGAAAAAAAAAACCCTGATATTGTTTTATATATATGTGCACCTTTATTATCAAATTAAATAACAAGGTCTAACAGTGGGTCTGATAATACCATAATCCAAAGAAATTATAAGCATGATACTTTAAAAATGTTTTACTGGAGTGTATCATAAATTATATTTTGAGATACCCGCAACAACTGTAAACATGACACAAAAATACCTATTATTTATATTGGTGACAAAGTCACAGGCATCGCTAACTCTACTGTGGTTTGTTGCTTATATTCATAAGTGAAGGAAATGACAATACAGTCATCAGATAATAAAGACGTGTTTTGTTCTCATTCTAGTTCAAGGAGCTCCTGAATTCTATCCACCAACTGGTGACTCGCAGGTTTAAAATCCTTTCTAGTTTAAAGCCTCGCTCAAACTGATTTTTAGCACAAATTTTAAAATAAAAACACTGAGTTCTCCTTTGACTAACCTCTCATCTGAACGGACCACCACGCCTTCCTGTTTTTACGCAGATTTACAGACAGAACTACCTGTTTATTTCTCTTCTTTGCTTAGCCAGCACTCGTTTACATTTTGCCAGTCAATGAAAGACGAAGTTGAAGGAAAAGCGATGGAAGCAACCGACAGCTTCATATTTACAGACCTCCAACAGGAAGTGGAAACATGCCAAGTATGGTGTGTATGTTTCTGGTAGGTGGGCTGCCCCTCCACCCCCAGACCCTTGAGTCCAGCTTGTCAAGAGTCTCCGAACCAAGACATCTTCACCAGCGGCACTCAGAGGACACTGCACCTTCTCGCCTCCCATTCTCAGTTCTCCAGCTGCCAGGTCGCTCGCCTCTGGCTCTCCTTTCCCATCCCATCCCCCACACGTCCCTCCCTCTTGTCCGTCCCAGGCTGCCTGGTCCCCTGCGCGCCGCCTCCTCTCCCCTCTGGACCGAACCATGTGCCCCCGGCACCACGTTTCCCCTCGCTGGAGGGAAAGGCCCAGGGCCCAGGGGTCAGCTGGACCCGGTGGCCCACCGTCAGGCGCAGGCTGCGGCCCTAGGCCGGAGCAGCACCGCCGCCAGGCAAGGAGCCCGCGCACTCGGCGCGGGGTGATCGGGGACGTGCACTTACCGAGAAGATCATGCGGAGGAGGGCACCGAGGTCTGCGTCGGACCGTCACTCGGCCTCGGAGCCGTCGCTCTCGCCGCGAACTGCCACCGCCGCTGCCCCCGCCGCCGCCACTCGCTAGTTGGCTTCCCTGCGTCCTGCGGCGGCGCTGCCGCCAAGTCATCGCGCTTGCGCAGAGCCGCGGGGACCTCTGGGACTAGTAGTTCGAACCCGCGACCAGCGACGCCTCTTCCGCTTTTACCCCCCAACCCCCGACCCCCGGAGTCCGCCGCGGGCTGGAGCCGTCTTCAGCGGCTGGGTTACCGCGAAAGGGCTTCCAGAGACTTGTTCGCCAAAGACTCCCTCTTGCTTTCGCGTAGGGTACCGTTGAATATTAAAAAATCCGTCTGAGCAAGTATGTGTAAAGTAAAACAATTTATAGCATTTATGTTTTAGGTGACAAGTGTCACTTGGCCAGAACACATCATTCGAAACCCATATAGCTCTCTCTTCTTCCTTTCTGTTAAAAGTGTCACTAATTGCCTTTAATGACATCTGGGTTTTCAGTCTTAAACCTGATTTCCCACTATGTTTATCAAATTTTACTTACTGTAAACTTGACCATACAGTTTTTAGGTCGATTGACAATTTAATACAATTTTTAAAAAATAACAATTCACATATATTCAAATGTCAGGTTAACTGAACACTCATATAAACCTTAGAATTGGAAGACAGCTTAAAAATCATTAGTCCAACTTCCTCCGGGCATGAATTCCCTCTTGAACATTCCCACCAGATAGGCGTCCGACTTCTATTTCAACAGTTCAAATTTCAGAGCGCTCACTTCCTTAAGTAAGACAGCCTGCTCAACTGTTGGGCAGCGTTTAATGTTAGAAAGTTCTGCTGAACCAAAATCTATTTCCCTTTTACTTCCTTCCACTGCTAGTAGTTATGCTGCTTAGAGCGATATAGAATGTTTTCCCCTTGAGTCTTTCAAAAACTTGAACACAATAATTATATCTTCCAACACTAGGCGTCTCCAGACCAAAAAAAAAAAAGTGATAATTGTCAGTTTTGCAGCAACTTAAATATGATTCAGCTCCCAGACTGCTTTCCATTGAGTCATTCTCCTTGATGTATTATCTTTAGAAATTGTCAAAATTTGCCTCCGATTTATTGCCTCTTTTTTTTTTTTTAATCACAAGAGCATTCTGTGGTAAGCTCATCAGGTATTATTGCTATCATATTGCCATTCAACTGACTCAAGAATTCGATTAGAGATTATTCCACAGCTGTATTATAAAACATTGTCCAAAGCAACCAGAGGCTTCCCTTGTGGCTCAGATGGTAGCTGCTGCTGCTAAGTCGCTTCAGAGCAACTCTGAGCAACCCCAGAGACGGCAGCCCACCAGGCTCTGCCGTCCCTGGGATTCTCCAGGCAAGAACACTGGAGTGGGTTGCCATTTCCTTCTCCAATGCATGAAAGTGAAAAGTGAAAGTGAAGTCGCTCGGTCGTGTCCCACTCTTTGTGACCCGCCAGGCTCCTCTGTTCATGGGATTTTCCAGGCAAGAGTACTGGAGTGGGTTGCCATTGCCTTCTCCATCAGATGGTGGAGTCCGCCTGTAATGCATAAAACCTGTGTTCAGTCCCTGAGTGGAGAGGATCCTCTGGAGGAGGGCATGGCAATCCATTCCAGTATTCTTGCCTGGAGAATCCCATGGACAGAGAAGCTTGGTGGGCGCATAGAGTCGGACATGACTGAGCAACTAACACACACACACACACACACGCACACACGCACACACAGCAACCAGTGAATGAAAAAAGCAACAGAATATGGTTTATTATTTAGGGTAAAAGGATAATCACACAGATTAAGGATCATAAAAATAAGCTGTTATAAAGTGCATTCAGATTCCTGGTGAAAATCGTCATCACGTTGATGGGCCATGACTTTAGGAAGGAAGTAACACTTCAAATTTACTGAATGGTTGGATTTCAAGAAAGAAATGGCATATCACTAAGGATGAGTCCAGCACAGTTGGCTCTCACTTAACTATGAGTACAGTGCTATAAATGGGCTGGAGCACACAAGCCAGGTTAAAGGGGAAGGAAAGAAACCCCGAAGTTGCAAAAAGTTCTTAAGGGTTGTGAAGAAATTGCAGTGTGTAGTAAGTAAAAAGAATACCGGGATGGTCAGTTAGTCATTCTGAGTCCTCTGTCAATCTATAAATGAAGAACTTGACCTAGATAAGTAGTTCTCAATATTTTCTTCCAGCTAGTACATCCAAGGAACACAACCTGCACATCAGAACAAGGGATCACCAGACTCCCTGCTGGCACAGTGGATAAGAATCCACCTGCAAATGCAGGGCACTCCAGCTCCATCCCTGGTCCAGGAAGATTCCACATGCCACAGAGCAACTAAGCCCCAGAGCCACGACTACTGAACTGTGCTCTAGAGCCCCGAAAGCCAAAACGACTGAGCTGTGCTCTAAAGCCCTGAGAGCCACAACTACTGAGCCTGTCTGCAGCCTGTACACCTAGAGCCCAGGCTCCACAACAAAAGAAAGCAGCACAATGAGAAGCCCATGCACGGCAACAAAGAGTAACCCTCACTCACCACAACTAGCTGTGCAAAGCAGTGAAGACCCACCGCAGCCAAAAAAAAGGAGAAAAGGATCACTGTAACAGTAATTCTTATGGAATATGAGGATTATTCTGAACACTTTTTACACAAAGAAAAGTGAACTCAGGAGGTGAAAAGATGCTCAGAATCAATTAATAGTACACTTTACGGGAAGAGAGGGCTTCCCTGATAGCTCAGTTGGTAAAGAATTTGCCTGCAATGCAGGAGACCCCCAGTTTGATTCCTGGGTCAGGAAGATACCCTGGAGAAGGGATAGGCTACCCAATCCAGCATTCTTGGGCTTCCCTTGTGGCTCAGCTGGTAAAGAATACGCCTGCAATGTGGGAGACCTGGGTTTGATCCCTGGGTTGGGAAGATCCCCTGGAGAAGGGAAAGACTACCGACTCCAGTACCCTGGCCTGGAGAATTCCATGGATTACAGTCCATGGTATTGCAAAGAGTCGGACATGACTGAGCGACTTTCACTTCACTACAAAGGGAGAGAACCCCATTTTGTTCACCACTGTCTCTCTGGAACCTGGCATACTACTACTTAGAATGTAATACATATTTTCTTCTTCTTTTTTTTTTTAATGAATGGGATGAATAAACAGTGAGCTGTGGTCAAAGCCCTTTTCTTTCCACTACATCACGGAACTTTCCTTGACATACAGAGAAAATGAAATTACTTGTTCATACCCACAGAAATCATGCCAGATCTAGATTAGAGCTCAGTTCTTGAGACTCTCGACCTCATAATCCCCGGACTACTCTGCCACAGAAGCAGAGAGCAGTGACAAACTCAATCTTTTTTAAGTGTTCTCTTTCCTTTTGTTTGTGCACAGCCAGTACTTGGAGGCAAGACAAGAAAGCAGGTGCTACGCCAAGTGATTTGAGGGGCTTTTGGTATTTCCAGACAAAAATATTTTTTCCTCATGTCCATGATAGCTCCCTGAAATGTCATCATTAGCGATAGTAACATTGAATCCTGGATGTTAGAGCTGTATCAGAGATCATCTAGTCCAAAGTTGCATTCATTTGACTCTTGTCCCTCAAGAGATCCTGATTAAAAAGTACATGCCCCTGGAAAAAGTAAAATTTACATTATTGTGCATCTATATGTAGGAGAAAAAGCAAGAGAGTTCCAGAAAAACATCTATTTCTGCTTTATTGACTATGCCAAAGCCTTTGACTGTGTGGATCACAAGAAACTGTGGAAAATTCTGAAAGAGATGGGAATACCAGACCACCTGACCTGCCTCTTGAGAAACCTATATGCAAGTCAGGAAGCAACAGTTAGAACTGGACATGGAACAACAGACTGGTTCCAAATACGAGAAGGAGTACATCAAGGCTGTATATTGTCACCCTGCTTATTTAACTTCTATGCAGAGTACATCATGAGAAACGCTGGGCTGGAAGAAGCACAAGCTGGAATCAAGATTGCCGGGAGAAATATCAATAACCTCAGATATGCAGATGACACCACCCTTATGGCAGAAAGTGAAGAGGAACTAAAAAGCCTCTTGATGAAGGTGAAAGTGGAGAGTGAAAAAGTGGGCTTAAAACTCAACATTCAGAAAACGAAGATCACGGCATCTGGTCCCATCGCTTCATAGGAAATAGATGGGAAACAGTGTCAGACTTTATTTTGGGGGGCTCCAAAATCACTGCAGATGGTGACTGCAGCCATGAAATTAAAAGACGCTTACTCCTTGGAAGAAAAGTTATGACCAACCTAGATAGCATATTCAAAAGCAGAGACGTTACTTTGCCAACAAAGGTCCATCTAGTCAAGGCTATGGTTTTTCCAGTGGTCACGTATGGATGTGAGAGTTGGACTGTGAAGAAAGCTGAGTGCTGAAGAATTGATGCTTTTGAACTGTGGTGTTGGAGAAGACTCTTGAGAGTCCCTTGGACTGCAAGGAGATCCAACCAGTCCATTCTGAAGGAGATCAGCCCTGGGATTTCTTTGGAAGGAATGGTGCTAAAGCTGAAACTCCAGTCCTTTGGCCACCTCATGCAAAGAGTTGACTCATTGGAAAAGACTCTGATGCTGGGAGGGATTGGGGGCAGGAGGAGAAGGGGACGACAGAGGATGAGATGGCTGGATGGCATCACCAACTCGATGGACGTGAGTTTGAGTGAACTCTGGGAGTTGGTGATGGACAGGGAGGCCTGGCGTGCTGCGATTCATGGGTTCGTGAAGAGTCGGACACGACTGAGTGACTGAACTGAACTGAACTGAACTGAACCCACTCCAGTATTCTGGCCTGGAGAAGTCCATGGATTACAGTCCATAGCGTCGCAGAGTCGGACACTTTCACTTTCCCACCTTTCCACTTTGGTGACCATAAGTTTGTTTTCTAAGTCCGTGAGTTTCTGTTTTGTAAATAAGCTCATTTGTATCATTTTTTAGAATCTATATATAAGCGATATCACATGGTATTTGTCTTTGTATGATTTACTTCACTAAGTATGATAATCTCTAGGCCCATCCATGTTGTGTATCATATATATATTTTATAAGAACAAGAATGAATATATAGCTTGTTGGATTGAAAGTAGACTTTATACAAGAAATGTAGTAAACAGAAAACAACTAAGTTAGCCTTTAGCATTGAATGTTTGCCAGCTGTTTGAGTTTGAATTATGTCAAAGTGTAACATTTATATTTTGACTTATGATAAAAAGCTTTGACCTGCATCCTCTGGTTTTACCCTAATAACAACCAAATGGGATAGATAGGATTGGTGATGTCTCTGTTTTACAGTTTTAAACCAACTCCCGGAGTTTACTCAGACTCATGTCCATCGAGTTGGTGATGCCATCCAGCCATCTGATCCTCTGTTGTCCCCTGCTCCTCCGGCCCCCAATCGCTCCCAGCATCACAGTCTTTTCCAATGAGTCACTCTTCACATGAGGTGGCCAAAGTACTGGAGTTTCACCTTTGGCATCAGTCCTTCCAATGAACACCCAGGACTAATCTCCTTCAGAATGGACTGGTTGGATCTCCTTGCAGTCCAAGGGACTCAAGAGTCTTTTCCAACACCACAGCTCAAAAGCATCAGTTCTTCAGCACTCAGCTTTCTTCACAGTTCAACTCTCACATCCATACGTGACCACTGGAAAAACCATAGCCTTGACTAGATGGACCTTTGTTGGCAAAGTAATGTCTCTGCTTTTGAATATGCTATCTAGGTTGGTCATAACTTTTCTTCCAAGGAGTAAGCGTCTTTTAATTTCATGGCTGCAGTCACCATCTGCAGTGATTTGGGAGCCCAGAAAAATAAAGTCTGACACTGGTTCCACTGTTTCCCCATCTATTTCCCATAAAGTGATGGGACCAGACGCCATGATCTTCGTTTTCTGAATGTTGAGTTTTAAGCCAACTTTTTCACTCTCCTCTTTTACCTTCATCAAGAGGCTTTTTAGTTCCTCTTCACTTTCTGCTATAAAGGTGGTGTCATCTGCATATCTGATGTTATTGATATTTCTCCCGGCAATCTTGATTCCAACTTGTGCTTCTTCCAGCCCAGCGTTTCTCATGATGTACTCTGCATAGAAGTTAAATAAGCAGGGTGACAATATACAGCCTTGACGTACTCCTTTTCCTATTCGGAACCAGTCTGTTGTTCCATGTCCAGTTCTAACTGTTGCTTCCTGACCTGCATACATATTTCTCAAGAGGCAGGTCAGGTGGTCTGGTATTCCCATCTCTTGCAGAATTTTCCACAGTTTCTTGTGATCCACACAGTCAAAGGCTTTGGCATAGTCAATAAAGCAGAAATAGATGTTTTTCTGGAACTCTCTTGCTTTTTCCAAGATCCAGTGGATGTTGGCAGTTTGATCTCTGGTTCCTCTGCCTTTTCTAAAACCAGATTGAACATCAGAAAGTTCATGGTTCACATATTGCTGAAGCCTGGCTTGGAGAATTTTGAGCATTTCTTTACTAGCGTGTGAGATGAGTGCAATTGTGCGGTAGCTTGAGCATTCTTTGGCATTGCCTTTCTTTGGGATTGGAATGAAAACTGACCTTTTCCAGTCCTGTGGCCACTGCTGAGTTTTCCAAATGTGCTGGCATATTGAGTGCAGCACTTTCACAGCATCATCTTTCAGGATTTGGAATAGCTCAACTGGAATTCCATCACCTCCACTAGCTTTGTTCGTAGTGATGCTTTCTAAGGCCCACTTGACTTCACATTCAAGGATGTCTGGCTCTAGGTGAGTGATCACACCATCGTGATTATCTGGGTCATGAAGATCTTTTTTGTACAGTTTTTCTGTATATTCTTGCTGCCTCTTCTTAATATCTTCTGCTTCTGTTAGGTCTATACCATTTCTGTCCTTTATCGAGCCCATCTTTGCATGAAATGTTCCCTTGGTATCTCTAATTTTCTTGAAGAGATCTCTAGTCTTTCCCATTCTGTTATTTTCCTCTATTTCTTTGCATTGATCGCTGAGGAAGGCTTTCTTATCTCTTCTTGCTTATTCTTTGGAACTCTGCAGTGGGTAGCCTTTCCCTTTTCCAAGGGATCTTTCCAACCCGAGGATCGAACCTAGGTCTCCCACATTGCATGCGGATTCCTTACCAGCTGAGCCATAAGGGAAGGCCAAGAGTACTGGAGTGGCTAGCCTATCCCTTTTCCAGTGGATCTTCCTGACCCAGGAATCAAACTGAGGTCTCCTGCATGGCAGGCGGATTATTTACCAACTGAACTATCAGGTAAAGGTGGGGGAGAGGGATAAATTAGGAGGTTGGGATTAACATATATACACTGCTACTGCTGCTGCTAAGTCGCTTCAGTGGTGTCCGACTCTGTGAGACCCCATAGACGGCACCCCACCAGGCTCCCCCGTCCCTGGGACTCTCCAGTCAAGAACACTGGAGTGGGTTGCCATTTCCTTCTCCAATGCATGAAAGTGAAAAGTGAAAGTGAAGTCGCTCAGTCGTGTCCGACTCCTAGCGACCCCACTGACTGCAGCCTACCAGGCTCCTCTGTCCATGGGATTTTCCAGGCAAGAGTACTGGAGTGGGTTGCCATTGCCTTCTCCAATATATACACTACTATATATAAAAAAAGATCATCAATAAGGACCTACTGGATAGCATAGGGAACTCTACTCAATACTTTGTAATATAGAAAAGGAATCCAAAAGATAATGGAAGTATGTATAACTAAATCATTTTGCTGTGCACCTGAAACTAACAAAACATTGTAAATGAACTATACTCCAATATAAAATGAAAAAATTTATTTTAAAAAAATGAATAAAAAGAAAATTAAAAATTTTAAATGTATACAATATAAAGAGGTCAAAAATTCCTCTTGATTCCCATCCAATTCCATCCAGGAGCCAAGCCTGTCAACTCGATAGGTATCCATCCAGATTTGGCAAATGGTGGGGTGTTTAACACAAATAGAATCACATTGTACATATTGTTCCATGTTCTGTAACACTTTTTTCATGTAATAATAAATCCTGGCATCTTTCCATATAGATAGATAAAAATCTACCTCATTGTTTTGAACCTTACACAATATTTCCGTAGTATACTCTACCGTAGTTTAGTTTAGCATCTCCTATTGATAGGCCTTTAGGTTGACTCATCACACTTTGAATAACAAAAAAATACATGTGAATTAACTATATGTTATGTCTTAATAGGAACATTTTTCTAAACCTCTGGAAAATCCAAGAACACAGGCATGGATGCTGTCCTAATCACAGGTGGCAAAGAGTTCCTTCACAAAATCCTTTTTTGCACGTATACAGTCCAGTTGAAAGTAGAGAACAAGATTGCAGCCATACCCTTATTCCATGCTCTGTGCCCTTGGTTGTCCTGCACTGGCCCCCACTGGCAGGTTCAGAAATACAGATATTCAGAGGTCGATTTACTGTGAAGTTGATGTAGCTTTTGATTTAAGGCAATGTATTAATGTATTCACATAGTCATTTAGCTTTGTCACATTTGCCAAGTAATTTTAAATTATTGGCCAAATTGAGGACAACAGATAAAAGCCTAAAATTTGAGACTACTGGAAATGATAAAAATGACTCCTGTAGAACAGGATCATAAATCATGCAACTCATACTTCAGGGCAATGAAATCTACTATAAAACTTATTTTTCTACCATTGCAAGTTATGTCCAGAATGATAGGAGCTATAATGTTAATGCAACGTAAAACTTTGGTGCATTATCTGTATTTGAATTTAACTGACGACTAATTACAATGTATGGGCTTCCCCTATGGCTCAGCAGTAAAGAATCCGCCGGCAATGCAGGAGACACAGAACACATGGATTTGATTTGATTTCTGAATTGGAAAGATCCCCTGGAGGAGGAAATGGCATCCCACTCCAGTATTCTTGCCTGAAAACTCCCATGGACAGAGGAACCTGGCGGGCTACAGTCCAAAGGGGTGCAGAGTTGGACAGGACTGGGCGACTAAGCAAGCACTCAGTCACAATGCATGAAAAATCTATAAAAATTTTTTTGTTGTTTTTATTTATTTGCCTGTGCCGAGTCTCAGTTGCAGTTGCGATTGTTACTTGTGGCATGTGAACTCCTAGTTACAGCATATGGGATCTTAGTTCCCTGACTGGGGATCAAACCCAGGCCTCCTGCATTGGGAGCATGGAGTCTTAGCCACTGGACTACCAAGGAAGTCCCTTACAGTGTATGAAGTATCTTTAATGTAATCATATCTTATATCTTTCACTGATGACTTGTTTCACTGTCTTGTATTACTCTTAGTTTTAAGTTCTTCAGTTCAGATCAGTCGCTCAGTCTTGTCCGACTCTGCAACCCCATGAATCACAGCACGCCAGGCCTCCCTGTCCATCACCAACCCGTGGAGTTCACTCAGACTTACGTCCATTGAGTCAGTGATGCCATTGAGCCATCTCATCCTCTGTCGTCCCCTTCTCCTCCTGCCCCCAATCCCTCCCAGCATCAGAGTCTTTTCCAACGAGTCAACTCTTCAAATGAGGTGGCCAAAGTACTGGAGTTTCAGCTTTAGCACCATTCCTTCCAAAGAAATCCCAGGGCTGATCTACTTCAGAATGGACTGGTTGGATCTCCTTGCAGTTCAAGGGACTCTCAAGAGTCTTCTCCAACACCACAGTTCAAAAGCATCAATTCTTCAGCACTCAGCTTTCTTCATAGTCCAACTCTCACATCCATACATGACCACTGGAAAAACCATAGCCTTGACTAGACGGACCTTTGTTGGCAAAGTAATGTCTCTGCTTTTGAATATGCTATCTAGGTTGGTCATAACTTTTCTTCCAAGGAGTAAGCATCTTTTAATTTCATGGCTGCAGTCACCATCTGCAGTGATTTTGGAGCCCCCAAAAATAAAGTCTGACACTGTTTCCACTGTTTCCCTATCTATTTCCCATGAAGTGATGGGACCAGATGCCATGATCTTCATTTTCTGAATGTTGAGCTTTAAGCCAACTTTTTCACTCTCTTCTTTCACCTTCATCAAGAGGCTTTTTAGTTCCTCTTCACTTTCTGCCTTAAGGGTGGTGTCATCTGCATATCTGAGGTTATTGATATTTCTCCTGGCAATCTTGATTCCAGCTTGTGCTTCTTCCAGCCCAGCGTTTCTCATGATGTACTCTGCATATAAGTTAAATAAGCAGGGTGACAGTATACAGCCTTGGCGTACTCCTTTTCCTATTTGGAACCAGTCTGTTGTTCCATGTCCAGTTTGAACTGTTGCTTCCTGACCTGCATATAAGTTTCTCAAGAGGCAGATCAGGTGGTCTGGTATTCCCATCTCTTTCAGAATTTTCCACAGTTTCTTGTGATCCACACAGTCAAAGGCTTTGGCATAGTCAATAAAGCAGAAATAGATGTTTTTCTGGAACTCTCCTGCTTTTTCCATGATCCAGCGGATGTTGTCAATTTGATCTCTGGCTCCTCTGCCTTTTCTAAAACCAGCTTGAACATCAGGAAGTTCATGGTTCACGTATTGCTGAAGCCTGGCTTGGAGAATTTTGAGCATTTCTTTACTAGCGTGTGAGATGAGTGCAATTGTGCGGTAGTTTGAGCATTCTTTGGCATTGCCTTTCTTTAGGATTGGAATGAAAACCGACCTTTTCCAGTCCTGTGGCCACTGCTGAGTTTTCTAATTTGCTGGCGTATTGAGTGCAGCACTTTCACAGCATCATCTTTCAGGATTTGGAATAGCTCAACTGGAATTCCATCACCTCCACTAGCTTTGTTCGTAGTGATGCTTTCTAAGGCCCACTTGACTTCACATTCCAGGATGTCTGGCTCTAGGTGTGTGATCACACCATCGTGATTATCTGGGTTATGAAGATCTTTTTTGTACAGTTCTTCTGTGTATTCTTGCCACCTCTTCTTAATATCTTCTGCTTCTGTTAGGTCCATACCATTTCTGTCCTTTATCAAGCCCATCTTTGCATGAAATGTTCCCTTGGTATCTCTAATTTTCTTGAAGAGATCTCTAGTCTTTCCCATTTTGTTATTTTCCTCTATTTCTTTGCATTGATCGCTGAGGAAGGCTTTCTTATCTCTTCTTGCTATTCTTCGGAACTCTGCATTCAGATGCTTATATCTTTCCTTTTCTCCTTTGCTTTTCGCTTCTCTTCTTTTCACAGCTATTTCTAAGGCCTCCCCAGACAGCCATTTTGCTTTTTTGCATTTCTTTTCCATGGCGATGGTCTTGATCCCTGTCTCCTGTACAATGTCACGAACCTCCGTCCATAGTTCATCAGGCACTCTATCTATCAGATCTAGTCCCTTAAATCTATTTCTCACTTCCACTGTATAATCATAAGGGATTTGATTTAGGTCATACCTGTATGGTCTAGTGGTTTTCCCTACTTTCTTCAATTTAAGTCCGAATTTGGTAATAAGGAGTTCATGATCTGAGCCACAGTCAGCTCCTGGTCTTGTTTTTGCTGACTGTATAGAGCTTCTCCATCTTTGGCTGCAAAGAATATAATGAACCTGATTTCGGTGTTGACCATCTGGTGATGTCCATGTGAGAGTCTTCTCTTGTGTTGTTGGAAGAGGGTGTTTGCTATGACTAGTGCATTTTCTTGGCAAAACTCTAATAGTCTTTGCCCTGCTTCATTCTGTATTCCAAGGCCAAATTTGCCTGTTACTCCAGGTGTTTCTTGACTTCCTACTTTTGCATTCCAGTCCCCTATAATGAAAAGGACATCTTTTTTGGGTGTTAGTTCTACAAGGTCTTGTAGGTCTTCATAGACCCGTTCAACTTCAGCTTCTTCAGCGTTACTGGTTGGGGCATAGACTTGGATTACTGTGATAGTGAATGGTTTGCCTTGGAAATGAACAGAGATCATTCTGTCGTTTTTGAGATTGCATCCAAGTACTGCACTTCGGACTCTTTTGTTGACCATGATGGCCACTCCATTTCTTCTGAGGGATTCCTGCCCGCAGTAGTAGATATAATGGTCATCTGAGTTAAATTCACCCATTCCAGTCCATTTGAGTTCGCTGATTCCTAGAATGTCAACGTTCACTCTTGCCATCTCTTGTTTGACCACTTCCAATTTGCCTTGATTCATGGACCTGACATTCCAGGTTCCTATGCAATATTGCTCTTTACAGCATCAGACCTTGCTTCTATCACCATTCACATCCACAACTGGGTATTGTTTTTGCTTTGGCTCCATCCCTTCTTTCTTTCTGGAGTTATTTCTCCACCCATCTCCAGTAGCATGTTGGGCACCTACTGACCTGGGGAGTTCCTCTTTCAGTATCCTATCATTTTGCCTTTTCATACTGTTCATGGGGTTCTCAAGGCAAAAAACTGAAGTGGTTTGCCATTCCCTTCTCCAGTGGACCACATTCTGTCAGACCTCTCCACCATGACCCGCCCATCTTGGGTTGCCCCACAGGCATGGCTTAGTTTCATTGAGTTAGACAAGGCTGTGGTCCTAGTGTGATTAGATTGACTAGTTTTCTGTGAGTATGGTTTAAGTGTGTCTGCCCTCTGATGCCCTCTTGCAACACCTACCATCTTACTTGGGTTTCTCTTACCTTGGGCATGGGGTATTTCTTCACGGCTGCTCCAGCAAAGCGCAGCCACTGCTCCTTACCTTGGATGAGGGGTATCTCCTCACCGCCACCCCTTCTTAACTTGAACGTAGAATAGCTCCTCTAAGCCCTCCTGCTTTAAGTTCTTAAAGTTTTCCAAGTTTATTAAGCTCCTGATAGATAAATGGAGATTTTTTAATAGCAAAAAAGTCTAGATCAAAAAAGTAACATGCTTACAATTTATGTACTTTTTGAAAATCATAGATATCAACACTTTTAATGGCTACATAATATATCATACTGATAAATCATAACATCATTTCAAAATGGAAATTGCTTACTCCTGATAGCAAATTTTAAATGCAAAATTCATGCAAATTAAAGAACTCTACAATACAGAAATAAGTTAAATAGAAAATTAATACTTTATAAAGCTTATTTTAAAAATAAATGGCATAGGACTCATTGAGTAACTTGCTTTTTTATTTAATAATAGTTTATTTTGCTAAGTTTATAAGTTAATTCTAAAATTTTTGTGGGGGACTTCCCTGGTGGTCCAACTAACACTCCATGCTCCCAAAGCAGGGGGCCCAGGTTTGAGCCGTGGTCAGGGAGCTAGATCCCACATGACACAAGACCCAGTGCAGCCAAATACATAAAATTTTTTTAAATAAAAAATAAAATTTATATGGAAATACAATTGCCATGATTAGCTAAGGACACTCCTGAAGAGCAGTGTGGAAGGACTTGTCCTACCAGATATCAAAATTTGTTACAGTTGACTCTTGAACAATGTGTGGGGTTAGAGACCCCAGCCCTCTGCATAGCAGAAAATCCAACTGTAACTTATAGTTAGCCCTCTGTATCCACAGTTCTACATCCACAAATTCAACGAACCTCGGATTCTGTACTACTGTAGTATTTCTTATTGAAAACAATCCATGCGTAAGTGGATTCATGCAGTTCAAACCTGTGTGTCGCTCAAAGTCCAGCTCTATACAGCTATAGAAATTAAGACAGAGGCTCACAAAACACTGATATGAAAAATGGTTTTGGGACAATTGAGCATCCATATGGAAAAAAATTCATTTTACTCACAGTATGTATAACTCACATATATCAAAAAATAAATTCCAAGTAAATTATATAGATCTGAGAGAGACAGGTTTAAAAATGTAAGTTTTAGGGACTTCCCTTTTGGTCTAGTGGTTAGGACTCCGCACTATCAAAGCACCAGTTTAATACTTGGCTGAGAACTAAGATCCCACATGCTGCAGGACGGCCAGTTAATTAAAACAATAAAAAGTACGTTTTTAGCAGATAATTAAGGACAATAGCTTCTTGGTCTCAGGATAAGGAAAGATTTCTAAAACGACATAAAAAGCACAACCATAAAAGAAAAAAAATTGATGTTTTTTGTTTGTCAAACTATCTGGCCATCAAAAATAGAATTAAGTTCTAACTTAATTTTAGTGATGGTTACATGAATCTATCCATCAGATAAAACAGTATAAGACTGCTTTCTAGCCTCTGCTCTCAGTAGGGATGTTCTTCTCCAGAGGTTCGAGTGGGTTGGGGCAAGCTGCCACCAGGCCTCTGAGGACCAGGTCCCTGGCATGCAGACTCCCTGGGTCTGGAGAGGTTCCTGTCACAACCCTGCTGGCCCGAGGTTTCTGCATCCTGAACACTGGAGGGCAGCATTCCGGCGTGGCCTCCACCACGTTGACGGTGAGAACTCAGGAGGCCCCAAAGAGGCCCCAGGTCTGCTTTCCACGTCAGGAGATGAGACGATGGGGGTGAGTTTATTGCTCATCGATTGTATGTCATGGAATTTTTAATAGAAGAGGGGATTTCTTGGGTGTGAAAGGGAATGGCTTCACAGTATAACTGCAGGTATGTTGACCTTGTCACAGTGTGAAATCAGGTCAACGCAGAAGTGCCACTTAAGGTTTAGATCTTGATAATTGTGTCATGGTGCAGAATTTGGCAGAAATGAATATCACCAGCCTTGCAGGTGAAAGATGGAGGTTTGAAGCACAGATGGCTGCCAGGTGAATACTTACTATCTGGCAGCACACAGATTATCTAAGGCTGTCCTTGGTGAGGACTTTGACAACTTGATTTCAGGAGCTGCTTAGAGTATTTAAAACTTCCAAGGTTACTATAAAATACTGCTTTTGGACAGTCCATAAATATAAATATAAAACAGTGGGGCTATAAATAAAATAATAATGCTTCTTGGGAAAAAAAAAACTGTATAGGATTATATACAAACATACACACAGGCTAAAAAGATGGTAGAAACTGAATACAATGTGTGGTCTATTTAAAAGTAATGGTCTGATGTCAACTTCCTAGTTTTTCCATCTTACATCCTCCATCTTACATTGGAGGAACCTGAGTGAAGGGTACATGGGATTCTAGTATTTTGCTGTTGTTTTTGTTGTTCAGTCGCTCAGTCATGTCCAATTCTTTGTGACACCATGGACCACAGCACTCCAGGCTTCCCTGTCCTCCACTATCTCCCAGAGTTTACTCAAACTCATGTCCATTAAGTAAGTGATGCCATCCGACCTTCTCATCCTCTGTTGGCCCATCTCCTCCTCCCCTCAGTCTTTCCCAGCATCAGGGTCTTTTCCAGTGAGTCAGCTCTTCGCATCACATGGCCAAAGTATTGGAGCTTCAGCATCAACCCTTCCGATGAATGTTCAGGGTTGATTTTCTTTAGGATTGACTAGTTTGATCTCCTTGCTGTCCAGGAGACTCTCAAGAGTCTTCCCTAACACCACAATTCAAAAACATCAGTTCTTTGGCACTCAGCCTTCTTTATGGTCCAACTCTCACATCCTTACAAGACTACTGGAAAAACCATAGCTTTGACTGTACAGACCTTTAAGGGCAAAGTAACTTTCTGCAAGTCTGCAATGCTTTCAAAAGTAAAAGATTTTTAAAGACACTAGGAAGAGAGTTGAAAACAAATGCCCCAGTGTAGTGAAAGGATATTTGCAATACATATAACTGAAAAAATGACTAATATGTAGAATATAAAGAATTAACTAATTACAAAATAAGAAACTCTACATAGAGAAATGGACAATTTCAGAAAATAAATCAAGAGACAAATATGTCATATTGTGCATACGTGGAATCTAAAAAAAATTATACAAATGAACATATTTATAAAAACAGAAACAGATTCACAGACTAGGAGAATGGACTTATGGTTACCAGGGGGGAAGTGTGGGAGGGAGGGATAGATTGGGAGTTTGAGACTGACATGTGCACACTGTCATATTTAAAGTAAAGAACCAATAAAGACCTACTGTATAGCACAGGGAACTCTGCTCAGCACTCTGTAATAACCTAAATGGGAAAGGAATTTGAAAAAGGATAGAAAAAGGAAAAAACAAGAACACATGCCTGGGGTTTTTGAGCCACATTGTACCAGTTTGTCTGGTTTATACTAACAAGAATGCATTCTCTGGTGAACATCTTCTCTCTGGATGTGCACTGTATACCTGACTGACCCCCAATGAAAATCCTGGAATCCTAGGCTCAGATGAGCTTCCTTGATTGGCAACATTTTGTATATGTTGTCACACATCGTTCAGTTCAGTTCAGTTCAGTCATTCAGTCGTGTCCAACTCTTTGCGACCCCATGAATTGCAGCACGCCAGGCCTCCCTGTCCATCACCAACTCCCGGAGTTCACTCAGACTCATGTCCATCAAGTCCGTGATGCCATCCAGCAATCTCATCCTCTGTTGTCCCCTTCTCCTCCTGCCCCCAATCCCTCCCAGCATCAGAGTCTTTTCCAATGAGTCAACTCTTCAAATGAGGTGGCCAAAGTATTAGAATTTCACCTTTAGCATCAGTCCTTCCAATGAACACCCAGGACTGCTCTCCTTTAGGATGGACTGGTTGGATCTCCTTGCAGTCCAAGGGACTCTCAAGAGTCTTCTCCAACACCACAGTTCAAAAGCATCAATTCTTCAGCGCTCAGCTTTCTTCACAGTCCAACTCTCACATCCATACGTGACCACTGGAAAAACCATAGCCTTGACTAGATGGACCTTTGTTGGCAAAGTAATGTCTCTGCTTTTGAATATGCTATCTAGGTTGGTCATAACTTTCCTTCCAAGGAGTAAGCATCTTTTAATTTCATGGCTGCAGTCACCATCTGCAGTGATTTTGGAGCCCCCAAAAATAAAGTCTGACACTGTTTCCACTGTTTCCCCATCTCTTTCCCATGAAGTGATGGGACCAGATGCCATGATCTTCGTTTTCTGAATGTTGAGCTTTAAGCCCACTTTTTCACTCTCCTCTTTCACTTTCATCAAGAGGCTTTTTAGTTCCTCTTCACTTTCTGCCATAAGGGTGGTGTCATCTGCAT
This sequence comes from Bubalus kerabau, assembly GCF_029407905.1. Taxonomy (NCBI): domain Eukaryota; kingdom Metazoa; phylum Chordata; class Mammalia; order Artiodactyla; family Bovidae; genus Bubalus; species Bubalus kerabau. Next base: position 98,956,029 of record NC_073634.1, on the reverse strand, counting down.
ATCTGAGGTTATTGATATTTCTCCCAGCAATCTTGATTCCAGCTTGTGCTTCTTCCAGCCCAGCGTTTCTCATGATATATTCTGCATATAAGTTAAATAAGCAGGGTGACAATATACAGCCTTGACGTACTCCTTTTCCTATTTGGAACCTGGAGCAATTAAGCATGTCTTATGTTACCCCACTGAGAGCAGATTCTTGGAAACCTGGCCTTCTGATTTCCCCGTGCCTATTTTGCTAATTTTATTTTGTTGTGCTTGTTCAGGCGCTAAGTCGTGTCTGACTCTTTGAGACCCCATGGACTGCAGCATACCAGGCTCCTCTGTCCTCCACTATCTCCTGGAGTTTGCTCAAATTCATGTCCATCAAGTCGGTGATGCTATCTAACCATCTCATTGCTATGTTATGTAATAAACCATAACTATGAACCCCATAAAAGAAATCAAAATGACCAATAAGTACACAACTCCATTTATGATCAGAGAAATTAAAACCACAATGAGAAGCGGGTACACATGCCTCAGACTGTCAAATAAAGTTTATATCAAGTGTTGACAATGACATGAACACCTGGACTTCTCGTAAACTTCTGGTGAGAGTGTACACTTGGAAAGTAGTCCAACATGATCTACTATATTTGAAACATATTTAAACCTTTTAAGATATTTAAACCTTAGACAGCATGTTAAAAAGCAGGGCATTACTTCACCAACAAAGTTCCATATAGTCAAAACTATGGTTTTTCCAGGCTTTGGAAAGGAAATTGGTCCTGAATATTCATTGGAAGGACTGATGCTGAAGCTGAAGCTCCAATACTTTGGCCACCTGATGTGAAGAACTGTCTCACTGGAAAAGACCCTGATGCTGGTTTAAGATTGGAGGCAGGAGGAGACGATAGAGGATGAGATGGTTGGATGGTATCACCGACTCGATGGACATGAGTTTGAGCAAGGTCCGGGAGCTGGTGATGGACAGGGAAGCCTGGTGTGCTGCAGTCCATGGGGTCACAGAGCCGGACATGATGGAGTGACTGAACTGACTGAAACCTTTTGATCCTTGTGTACGTTCAGTCGCTGAGTTGTGTCGGGCTCTGCAACCCAATGGACTGTAACCCATCAGGCTCCTCTGTCCATGATTTTTTCTGGCAAGAATACTGAAGCATGTTGCCATTTCCTACTCCAGGGTATCTTTCCCACCCAGGGATCAAACCTGTGTCTCTTACACCTCCTGCATTGGGAGGAGGGGGCCCCTCCTCCTCCCAATGTGTAGCCTGGGAAGCCTCCATAATACACACCTGATCTTAGCCAAAACCCTGGTCACACACCCTAGAGAAATTCATGTGTGTGTGTACTAACAATCATGTAGAATAATGTTCACAGTAGCATTGTCCATAATAGCCAAAATGCTAAATACAACCTAAATTGTGCTGTCTTGGGGATACTAAACAATTGAAAGTGAATGAATTAGAGCTACACATAACAATAAGGATAAAACTTTAAAACAATGTGAGTGAAAGAAGCCAAACATAAGTATATATATTCTTGGATTCTGTTACATCAAGTGAAAAAATACAAAGGAAACTAAACCATGATGTGTGAGGAGGTATTTTTACATGGTTAAGTTCTGAAGACTGTAACAATAAAGTCACTTAAAAAATTTATTTATTTATTTATTTTTGGCTGCGCTGGGTCTTCACTGCTCGCGGGCAGGTTTTCTCTAGAAACAGTGAGCCTGGGCTACTTTCTAGTTGCCGTGTGTGGGCTGCTCATTGTAGTGGTTTCCCTTGTTGCACAGCACACGCCCTAGGATGTGCAGCCTTCAGTTGCTCCAGCTCTTAGCACACAGGCTCAATAGTTGTGGGCACACGGGCTCTGCTGCCCCGTGGCATGCAGAATCTTCCCAGACCAGGGATCAAACCTGTGTCTTCTGCATTGGCAGGCAGCTTCTTAATCACTGGACCACCAGGGAAGCCCAGAAAAGTCACTTTTTTTCATGGAGGAGGGGACTGTGATCAGCTAGGGGAAAAAATGAGGACTTCTGGGTACTGACAACATTCTATTTCTTGGCCTAGTTATTGAATACTTAGGGATTCACTTTATGTTTTTCATTAAACTGTACATTTGTGTTTTCTGTATCCACATTGTAATTTATAATAAAATGGTTTAAAGTGTATAAAACACTCACCATGTAGTAGATACTCAATTCAGGGCACCCAGTATGACATTAAAAAAAAAAAAAAAATGGAGGCAGCTGATTTGTGACAATCTCCAAGAAACACAGCCAAGTGGATAAAGGAGCAGAAACCATTTGTGCACTATCCTCTACCATTGGTTTTAAAACTGTGTTACACTCACACACACTGCATGTGAATAAAACATCTCTAGAAGGCACTATCAGAAGCAGTGACAGCAGTAACCTTCATTGTGCAGGGTAACAGGGCTGGGGACTGGGTGGCAGGCCACCTTATTTTCACTGTATACTGTACCCGTTGAATTATATGCTATGTGTATATATTTCCTATTTTAAAAATTTAGAAATTTAAGACATATAAAATCACTCAAAATCAATAGGTAATAGGTAGCTCTTTATGCTCAGTTCTTCCTCTTTTCTTTTTTAAATTTATTTGGCTGCACTGGGCCTTAGTTGTGGCATGTGGGATCTAGTCCCCTGCAGAACAGGATCAAACCCAGGCCCCCAAGCCTTGTGAGGGTGGAGTCTTAGCCACTGGACCACCAGGGAGGTCCCCTCCGTAGCTTACTGTACTTCAAAGGAAAACTTAAGACAGAAGAAAAATTAAAACGAACATTTTATGTATAAAATACTTTATATAATTAATCAAGTACCTCAATCATAAGTAGCTTTGTGAGGAGGCAGAATTACATCCATTTTACAGACTAGTAAACAGATCTTTAGAGGGATTAAGTGACTTACCCTAAGTCATAGCCAATTCGTGACAGAACTGGAACTCATTTTTATGCCTGCGAACTCCATGATCCTTCTTCTCTATCACGTTGACACAATATACCCTCCTAAATGCCTTTCACCAAAAGTATTTATGTGAAGAACAAAAAACACACCATCTGTTACTTTTCCCTTGTGTGTGGGGAAGGTTCTCTATTAATTATTAAAGTCACTTTTTAAGTGAAGACAAAGAAACTTATTGAATGGCACATTGCACTATCAGAAGTACTAAAACATCTTATAGGATTCACACTTCCTATTACTCCCAGCTTGGGTATTAGGGAGATATACTTTTCTCTCACTCTCTTGTTGTTTAATGAAGGCTGAGGAATTATCCCATCTCTTAATCAAAAAAGACATTTTATGCAGCCAATACAAGAGAGTAATTAGATGTAACACTTTTCAAAGCATTTCCAAAAATTTTTGTCAAATTCAATGAGATCACCAAATACTATTTCCCATAGAAAGTAATCTTGAAAATTCACTCTCAAGAGGTGCTTTGCCTGAAGACTTCTAAAATTTATTCTGTTTATTTACGATAAATAACAGCGTTACAACTACTGTACAACTTTCACATACAATATCTCATTTGATCCTTGAAACAAGCCACCAAGACAAGGAGGGACAGAAATTTCCTGACATTCAATAGATGAAGAAACTGAGGCTCTGGGAGGTTGGGTGTTTCCATGGTCACATGCCCTCTTAGCTGAATATTCTCTCCAACAAAATATGTGAACTTATCAGGGTCTAAATATTCAACTTGTCGATTACATTGGCCTTTTCCTTCTTGCTCTATGCCTTTAATTCCCTTTCAGAAAGGAAGATTTAGGACCTAAATAACATCCAATCCTAATCAATTGTAACTCTGCTTAGCTTTCTGAGATCAGATGGGAAATAGAAATCTATTTTCTTACCCATAAGAGTAAAATGAGCTTGTTTAAATTACTGGATAAAAATCTACATTTGTCTATCACTGATATTAAAATACTTATAAACTATGTAACTACTCTATATCCTAAAAACTACAGAAGTCTTATAAACTTGAAGTTCAGGATGACAACCCAGACTACAGAAATTAAAAATTAACCTGCCAAAGCTCAAATTCTGGTTCTGTATTTTCTCAGCTGTGTGATCTCCTGCCCAAATTTCTTTACCTCTTAGAGCTTCATACTCCTTATCCCCAAAGTAGGGGTTTTAAAAATGTTTTCTTAAGGATTAAAAGAAATATTGCACTTACAGCATTTTGCATAGTGTTTAGCACTTAAATATTGATAACTTAGCACTGTTATTATTATTGGTATTTAACATTCAGCAAACTAGATTTACTGATTTTCCTACTCAATCCATAAATGATTGCACTTTGGAATACACTATAATTTACCTAATATATTTGACTTTTAAAAATACTACGACCACCAATATGTTCAATTCTCTTTAGCAGTTAGCTAGATACCACTTTTCTAAATCTCAGAAAAGGAGAGCTGCAAAAGTTACTCCATCAATCAAGGATGAGGCTGAAATTGAGAGCTGCTTTTAATGGATATGGACTATGATACATACAGAAAATTTGCTTGAAATGATATGTAACTGCAATGTGGTGGAATGGTGATGTCTATCTTGATAATGGACTGATGTAACCTGAAGAAGGGTAGGTGTTACAGCAGTATTACAAGCCCTGTGAAAGAGATGCATGATGCAACTTCAATTGTAAGAACGGAGTCAACACTGAGTCACCAGCATAACCTTTGAGGAGCACTAAAGGAGAAAGAAAAATTCCTGAGTACTGACTCCTAGGCTCAGCATCTTAGTCAACTGTGCGTAAGATGTTTCAGTGCTATTTGGACATAGTATTGCTCATACCAATGAATCTCAGGAAACCATTTAGTGCAAAAAATACTGGAGTCACTAGCTCCTGACTGTGGTAAGTCCCACAAATTTTCTGTAAGCATCTCAAAATATTTTGTATCAGGCCTTTGTATTCAGGCCTCTAAAAATTTGTTGAATAAGTGAACTTAATTTTAAAAAACTGTTGGGAGCCTCCGTGGCAGTTCAGTAGTTAAGACTCTGTGCTTCCAATGCAGGGGACATGGGTTTGATCCCTGGTTAGGGAACTAAATACCCCACATGCTCTACACAGAGGCCAAAAAATAAACCAATTAAAAAACTTATTATGAGCATTGGCTACAGAGTCAAGCTTACTTGGATATCAATAATAACTTTATCACTTAGCAGCTCTGTGACAATTAATCTCTTTGGTCTCAATTTTCTCATCTATAAAATGGGAAATGCCAAGTATTGAACTGTAAGGACCGAAAGGTAAAAGAATAATGCTTGGCACATAGTAAGGCTAAAGTAAATAGCAGCCTTTATACTTTTTGCTACAAGAGTATGGCATTATCCAGAGTTCTTTGTCCATTAAATATGTTTAGCACAATCAGACCTTTTCCAGAAGTGAAAGTAAAAAGGTATCAATAAAGGATGAAGAAGGCACTGTAAATGATAATCTGAGCCACAAAAGGAAATGATGGCAAGGAGAGGGAAGACAAGGGGTGACAAGCTAGAAAAATGATGCATCCCAAGGTGGGAGTGATGGCATTAGCACGCTCTCAAGTGCAGGACTGCCATATGTGTAGGGGACTCTGTATGGGGTCCAATTACTTTGGTCAGGTCTGTCCCGGGACTTACCGTGGGGCAAGGCAATGTGGGGAGACCTGGGAAACACAACGGGATAGCGGATGCCGGGGCATGGAAGTAGTAGGAGAATGATTCGCGACAGGGCAGTGCGCAGCCTAGGTCCGAACTCGAGAGCTGCGGCCTGATGAGCAACAAAAGACCCCAGGACACTAGTACCTGTGGCAGCTATAAAGGACAGAGAAATTTGTTCGGAGGTGATCACAACATCTACGCTGACACCTGCCTGCCAGGGACGGGATGGAGGCGGGGAGGAGAAAACAGCCGCTTCCCTAGAGAGGGACGGACGAAGGTCATGCGGGCGGGTCGTGGAGAAGGTACGGACTCAAGTCCTACTGCCTCGAGGGTATCCGGCACGCCGGACGGGCCCCTATCCCCTCAGGGCCCAGCGTGGAGGCGGGACCTCAGCTGTTACCGGCGGAAACCACCTCGGGGTGAGAGATCCCGTCACTGACAGGCAGCTGCTAAACCAACGGAGCTGGAGCCCGAGGCGGATGTTGTGTCTCATTGGTGATTGTTGTGCGCGCCCAACAGCCAATGAGTCAGCCCGGGGGGCGTAGCGATGACGTTAGCTGCGGAGGAGGCCGCTTCGAATCCGCAGCGGCCAGCTTGGTGGCCTGGACCAATCAGTGACGTCCAACGAGCTGCGCCTTCGCCAATCGGAGGCCTCCACGACGGGGCTGGGGGGAGGGTATATAAGCGGAGTAGGCGACGGCGCGGTAGACGCTGACCGAGACATCACAGATACATCAACTTAAGCTTTTCGTGCGTTTGAGAGGTAGGTTCTGCGGCCTGTCTTTTCGGACCTGCCCTTCGCATTGTCCACTGTTCTCCTGATCCGGGGCCCTGTCATCCTCAGCTCAGTAACCTCGGTGCGCTCCTGTGTTTGCGGCCTGTGGCTGGTTTTCCTGCGAAGCCCTATAGCTGTCTGCTGACCGACTGGCCGACGGCGCTGGAAAGATGAAGCTGTCCCTGGTGGCTGCGGTGCTGCTGCTGCTGCTCGGCACGGCACGCGCGGAGGAGGAGGACAAGAAGGAGGACGTGGGCACGGTGGTCGGCATCGACCTGGGTACCACCTACTCCTGGTAAGTGGGGTTTGGGGAGAGGGGAAAATGGGGCGTGGCCTCCTGGGCTGCCCAGAGCATCGTGGTGCTGATTCCTTCCGTTCGGTTTTTTCCGCCAGCGTTGGGGTGTTCAAGAACGGCCGCGTGGAGATCATCGCCAACGATCAGGGCAACCGCATCACGCCGTCTTATGTGGCTTTCACTCCTGAAGGGGAGCGTCTGATCGGCGATGCAGCCAAGAACCAGCTCACCTCCAATCCGGAGAACACAGTCTTCGACGCCAAGCGACTCATTGGCCGGACGTGGAATGACCCGTCCGTGCAGCAGGACATCAAGTTCTTGCCTTTCAAGGTTCGAACCGGTTTTTTTCTTCTAAATAGATAGTGGGTGATGGTGATGGGAGTATTTAGAATTAAAAAGTTTAGGCACAAGCAAAGGGGATATAGATGTCGTGTGTGTGTGATTTTATTTTATACTCCTAGTATATTTCAGAACTGAAGATAGTAAAGTTGGCAAGGAAATTTCATGCATAACTATTCTGTCGACAATAGTTTAGGATTAAGAGACTGATTAAAACTGAAGTGGCTTATAATTGTAAGGCACTTTCTACACCTTAAATATTTCTGCCCCAAATATTCAGCTCAAAGGGTCCAAAATAAACCCAACTTTGGAGAGCGAAGTGAGTCTCAGTTCTCTTTTAAAGTTTAAAATGTCATTGCTTCTATGTCTGAAAATAATAATTATTCTCTCAAATTTAGGTGGTTGAAAAGAAAACTAAACCATACATTCAAGTTGATGTTGGAGGTGGGCAAACAAAGACATTTGCTCCTGAAGAAATTTCTGCCATGGTTCTCACTAAAATGAAGGAAACTGCTGAGGCTTATTTGGGAAAGAAGGTAGGTATTTTCTAGAACCGTGTTGAGCAGTTTTATTATTACCGTTTCTGATCGTGTCGTGTAGATGCTTTCATCATTTTAAAAGTCTGACATCCATGTATATCAGTTTTAATTACTTGCATGTTTTATTGGAGATCAAACAAAATACTAGGGTCTTTTCATTTATCACTGCTTGCAAGTCCACATACATATAATTATGTATCTTAAAAATAAAGTGATAGTTTGACTGTAACTTAAATAAAGGTTAAACTGTATGATAAAACATGTCTAACTACCTTTTGTTATCATTTTAGGTTACTCATGCAGTTGTTACTGTACCAGCATATTTCAATGATGCCCAACGCCAGGCAACCAAAGATGCTGGAACTATTGCTGGATTGAATGTCATGAGGATCATCAATGAGCCGTAAGTGTTAAATTCAAAAGTATGGCACATTTGCCAAATGTGGAAAGGTAAAAGTTAAGTAAATTTTGTTTTTTCTTTCTCATTCCCCTAACAGTACAGCAGCTGCTATTGCTTATGGCCTGGATAAGAGGGAAGGGGAGAAGAACATCCTGGTGTTTGACCTGGGTGGTGGAACCTTTGATGTGTCTCTTCTCACCATTGATAATGGTGTCTTTGAAGTCGTGGCCACTAATGGAGATACTCATCTGGGTGGAGAAGACTTTGACCAGCGTGTCATGGAACACTTCATCAAACTCTACAAAAAGAAGACTGGCAAAGATGTTCGGAAGGACAACAGAGCTGTGCAGAAACTCCGGCGTGAGGTAGAAAAGGCCAAACGGGCCCTGTCTTCCCAACATCAAGCAAGAATTGAAATCGAGTCCTTCTATGAAGGAGAAGACTTCTCAGAGACCCTGACTCGGGCTAAATTTGAAGAGCTAAACATGGTATGTTCCTTGTTTCGCTAATGAGATCTAGTTAGACTCTGAGTATGGGACAATGCATTTAAGGATTTCAACTATTTGTGGGTATGACGGGCATCATCACAGTGATTGTGTCTTTTACTCTAGGACCTGTTCCGTTCCACCATGAAGCCTGTCCAGAAAGTGTTGGAAGATTCTGATTTAAAGAAGTCTGATATTGATGAAATTGTTCTTGTTGGTGGCTCTACTCGAATCCCAAAGATTCAACAGCTGGTTAAAGAGTTTTTCAATGGCAAGGAGCCATCCCGTGGCATAAACCCAGATGAGGCTGTGGCATATGGTGCCGCTGTCCAGGCTGGTGTGCTCTCTGGTGATCAAGATACAGGTAAGTCTGTCAGCATTGTCCACAGTGTTTCAGTAGCTGAATGGGAAAAGTATTAGCTGTTGCTTTAGAAAGCAATAGAACACAAGCAGCAAGCTCAAAGAGCTAGTGAAGGGTACAGTGATGACAAGACTTGGAAGTCTCAACATCCTTAGCAGCTGTATTTAATTCACTGCTTCTGAAATGATTTTGCATAGAACCTAACTAAGTGGCAAGATGGAGAAGATGAAGTTTTATTGATCATGGGGACTGCTTGGTATTGCTCCTATGACTCCTGAATTGGAACTTACCTCAATTAACTTACTTTTGCCAGGTGACCTGGTACTGCTTGATGTATGTCCCCTGACACTTGGTATTGAAACTGTGGGAGGTGTCATGACCAAACTGATTCCAAGGAACACTGTGGTGCCCACCAAGAAGTCTCAGATCTTTTCTACAGCCTCTGATAATCAACCAACTGTTACCATCAAGGTCTATGAAGGTAATTGCTTACATTTGTTAATACCATGGTATGTGTTTGAAGAGTTTGACTTTTTTTTTTAATATACGCTGTTGAAATGACTAGGGAAAGAGGTATCTGCTGTTTTCAGGTGAGAAGACCTTAATTTAGTGTTGTTTGGTAGAGCAAGGACTAAAATCTGTTTTTTATCTGGCACTCTTTCCCATTAAAAATGCCTTCTGAGCTGGCTTCTAAAATACAATAAGCAAAGTTCATACTGCTATAAAATAGACGAAATTCGATTAACAGTACTAGTAACTTAATTCACTGCTCTTTTCAGATCCAGTACCACCCACTCTAAGTTGATAGAGTGCCCTTGCCACTGCAGACTTAAAAGTAGAAATCCAAATGTACTAACGTTTATCAGTGACAACTAACAATTTTTGTGTGTGTGACTTCTAGGTGAACGACCCCTGACGAAAGACAATCACCTTCTGGGAACTTTCGACCTGACTGGAATTCCTCCTGCACCCCGTGGGGTCCCACAGATTGAAGTCACCTTTGAGATAGATGTGAATGGCATTCTTCGAGTGACAGCTGAAGACAAAGGTACAGGCAACAAAAATAAGATCACAATTACCAATGATCAAAATCGCCTGACACCTGAAGAAATTGAAAGAATGGTCAATGATGCTGAGAAGTTTGCTGAGGAAGACAAAAAGCTCAAGGAGCGCATCGACACAAGAAATGAATTGGAAAGCTATGCCTACTCTCTTAAGAATCAGATTGGAGATAAAGAAAAACTGGGAGGTAAACTTTCCTCAGAAGATAAGGAGACCATGGAAAAAGCTGTAGAAGAAAAGATTGAGTGGCTGGAAAGTCACCAAGATGCTGACATTGAAGATTTCAAAGCTAAAAAGAAGGAGCTAGAAGAAATTGTTCAGCCAATTATCAGCAAACTCTATGGAAGTGCAGGCCCGCCCCCAACCAGTGAGGAGGAAGCAGCAGACAAAGATGAGTTGTAGACACCGCTCTGCTAGTGCTGTAATATTGTAAATACTGGACTCAGGAACTTGCGCTAGGAGAAAATTGAGAGAACTTAAGTCTCGAATGTGATTGGAATCTTCACCTTGGAGTGGAGTTGAAAATGCTATAGCCCAAGTGGCTGTTTACTGCTTTTCATTAGCAGTTGCTCACATGTCTTGGGGTGGGGGGCAAGGAGGAATTGGCTATCATCAAAAGCGGGTTAAAAAAAAAGCTGGGTTAGGGCGTGTGTTCACCTTGAAAATGTTCTATTTAACAATTGGGTCATGTGTATCTGGTGTAGGAACTTTTTTCTACCATAAGTGACACCAATAAATGTTTGTTATTTACACTGGTCTAATTTTTGTGATAAAGCTTCTAATGAGGTTAGTCATTTAAGGTTAGACTCTCATGTGTTGGGAGTGTTCAGGGTTTTGAGGTAAGGAAACATTTCTGTAAATATTCAGTCATTTTGGGAAACCTGCCTAACCTAATCTAAGAAAAGGGGTGGGAGGTTGGTTCATCCATATGCTTAACTAGGCAACGACCATTTCAAGAGCGGAGTTTTCTTGAGCATAGTTGAAACGTCCTGCTTCCCCTTACCTTTGAAAAACTTAACAGTGGCCTTCTATTTACTCATAACACTTTACAACTGCTTGGATTCTCTTGAGATTTGATAAGTGATGAATCACTGATAATTTTACACACTTGGATTCAGTTCCTAATTTTAGGATGTGAGGGTATATTTTTGAATCTCAGCCATGTCAGTCTCTACCTCTGGTACAAGAGTGGGAACAATTAAGTATGATTAACGAAGGGCAGGCTGTCGTGCTAACATGAAATCCAGTTCAGTCCAAAGATAGACATTTTATACATGGGGCAACCAGCTGCAAGGTTAATTTGTGGAACTGAGACCTGATGTGTGATTTACTCTGAGGCCTAGACCTCTGTTGTGTTGCCCAAAGCATTTGGACAGGAGGTTCTTTCAGATCAGTTTCCATACAAACATTAAAAATGACCTGAAGTGTTGAGTGCAGAGGGGTAGGGGTTGGTGGGGAGAGACAAGAGCCAATCTTTGCCCCTGTCCCCAGTGGCTCTCCGTACCAAAAGTCAACAGTACACCTCTTTCTGAGGAGCTGCTAATATTGAAAACACCTCCCTGGACTTCCCTGGTGGTTGGTGGCTAAGACTCCATGCTTCCAATGAGGGGAGCATGGGTTCCATCCTTGGTCAGGGAACTAGATCCTGCATGCTGCAACTAAGGCCTGGTGCAGTCAAATGTTAAAACACCAGCTTGGGAATGTCCACTCACTGATTTCTACAACTTTTGTTGTATCTTGCAATTAGGATATCTGCAACATTTTTGTGATTAGTATTCATAACCAGCCAGTTAGTTACCTGGATGTATTGCTGATAAAAAACCCTTTATTAAGGTTTTTGCCCTGCCTGGGCTATCCAGTTCATCTTTTCACCTACCGCAGTAGGTAAGAGCCAAAGGGATACATACATAGTGCAGACAATTTTGGAGATACGAAAACAACTGTTTCACTGAACTTTTCTGCAAGTAATTGACATTTAAAAGCAGTAAAAACGTGGGTTTTATTAATCAACTGCAGTCACAATACAATCGTCATAGATTTCCCCCTCTGTATTCATTCCACCAAACACAAAACAGAGCAGCGTGTCAGCCTGACTTCCCTCCCGTGAGTCACCACCTTGAGTCACTCCTTTCTCAGTGGAATCCCCTTTCTCAGCATCACGGTTTACAGTGGCAGAATTTGAATCTTCTTTCTCAGAAGTACACGTCCCTGGCCACGGAATGATACACATGGAATGGTCCAACCGTCCAGTGGGTGGAGAATTCTCAAATTTAAGCAAGGTCCAATGCTGCTTTTCTATTTTTGGGGGAAAAAAAAGAGTCTGTTAAATTTCCAAAAATGTTCAGTGATGTGCTATATCACCTGAGCCCTAAAAGAAACAGGAAAAGTCGGGGGCGGGGGGGTGGGGTACCCTAATGGTACTCTTACTGCTTTGATGATGTCATTCCCTGAAAGTCTGGTTTTTATTCCTTCGGCCCTAGATGTGGAGTGGCCAAATTGAAAGACCGAAGCATTGTGATAGTTTCAAAGAAGGGTGATACTTGTTTAAAGACCCACAGTGAACATCTGCTCACCTATGTGATACTGGTACATTGTATTCAGGGCTCCTGTGGGAGTCATTCCTCCGAAGACATACAGGTGTTTCCCCACAGCCACAGCTGAGTGGGCAGCACAGCCTGTGGGAGCTGCCCCAGTGGGCCTTAGCTTCTGCCACTTCATGTCACCTGCCAAGAGATGGAAAGTGGGCAAAACCTGGCCTAGACAATGGTTTCAGACGGAACCTGTCAGACGTCTGCAGTTTGCAAACCAACCCCTGAACTTCACTCACTAAAGAGTTCTCAAGATAATAGAGCAAGGTTTGGCGTGCACAAAAATTCCTTGGGGGAGCTTGAAATTCTGTCTGGATAGTCCAGAGAGGGAGGGAAGGAGGGACTCAGCCATCTATAGTTGTGACAAGCATCCCCAGGTGATTCTGATGTAGGTGGTCTTCGGAGCACACTGAGGAATGTGATCTAAGCTTTGGTGACCATCACCATTAACTCCATAGGAGCCTAGGAGCAGGTAAGGGTGTGTGTGTGGGTGTGTGGGTGTGTGTGTGTGTGTGTGCGCACACGCACATGTGCACACGCGTGCGCAAGCATGCCTGTATGTGCACACACATGCATGTCTGAAACAGTAACAGTTACTTTGCAACTTTGTGAGTGCTGACTAGACACTTCAAAAATCTGGTTTACTTTATTCTCATAGCTGCATAAAATTGCTATTACTCACTTCTGCCTACTTTCTTTCTTCTTGCAGATGAAGAAACAGGATTAGAGAGGGGAAGAAGTCCCACAGCTAGCAGGTGGCACAGCTGGAACTGCACTCAGGTCTGACTCCCAGATCTGTGTTCTCTATGCTGAAACGTGCTGCCTCAGCACCTATTTCCTACCTATTTCTGCAGATAGTTGCAACTTTTCAGACAAGCATTTAAAGGAGGCAGGACCTCACCGGATTTTAGGTTTTAGAGAACAACCTGGGTAGGAAAGGAGGAAAAATAGCTAGGAAATAGTTCCTCCTACAAGAGAAAAGGACTTTTTTTAAAATAAGCATTAAAACCCTGTTTGCCTGCCTGCAAGGAATGCTCCTGTGAAGATATTTTCCATCTGTCAGTTCAAGGCAGGGGTCCAGCAACTGGGTTGGAAGGGAGAATCACCGAGTCCAGCCAAATATCCTTGCCAGTGTGGGAATCCCAGCCAGCCTCCAATGTCACCAAATCAGAGAACCCACTGTTTGGCAAGGTAGCCTGATACTTGCACAGCAGTTCTCATGCCTTCTGCCCATGGTTCCAATTCCTGTAGTCTGGAGCACTGCAGATTATGTTCATTTGTTTTTCTGTCCACTTTTTTTTTTTTTTTTGGTTGCACTGTGTGGCAGGCAGGATCTTAGTTCTCCAGCAAGGAGTCATACCTATGCCCTCTGCAGTGGAACCGTGAAGTCTTAACCACTGGACCACCAGGGAAGTCCCTATCTGTCCACTCTTTACAGATATACACTCATCATCTGCGACCCGCCAGACATTGTACTCAATGATGGAAATACACTAAGGAAAAAAGAGACAAAGTCCCTGCCCTAAGGGACTTCAGAGTCTGGAAGAATGACCCCAAAAGTGTCCAGCCTCTCGGGACTTTTTTGAGGTCATTCAAACGCTTAAAGACAATACTCATGTTTATTCCTAACTTTCGTTTTCTCAGCATTTTTTAACAATTTAGCATGACAGTTCTGGTTGTCCACCTCCAGACACACTCTAAAAGTTACCCAGAGAATTAAAGGCTACAACTTGAAAGAAATCCAGTCCTTCGGGAAGCACAAGACACAATGAATTTTAATGAAAGAGCAGGGTTGTTGGAAGGATAAGAAAGAATTAATGGAGAGGTCTTGGGTTGGCCAGAAAATTCATGATAAATTTTCTGTAAGATCTTACAGAAAAACTTGGACAGACTTTCTGGTCAACCCAATACATGGCAAACACTTAGGAAAGACTTGCTTTTATTATTATTATTATTCAGGTCACATTTGAGAGAATCTAGCAAAGATTCTACTGGCTGGTTGAGAGCAAGGCTCTAGTCAAAGTATATTTTATTTAATTTTAAGCAGACAAGCAAGCCCCCATGCCCCCTACCCTACTTACTGATATCAATGCAATGGAGATCATCATAGAAATTGTCCCCTGCCAAGCCTCCATGGATGAAGAGCTTTGTCCCTGCTGCCACCATCACGTGACCATGTCGGGGGGATGGAGGTTTTCCATGTGTCTCTGGTTGTGACCAGGTCAGGGTGTCTGGAAAAATAAATCCCATGACATAAGGTGACAAAAGTATGAAGCAAAAATGTGAGGACTATACCTAGCCTCACCTCCCAGCAAGTGGAGATGCGCTGAACAGAGAGCGGCCTGGGGGTCATTCACTGCGACTTGCCAGCCCAACCCAGGCCTCCCTCCATACACAACCTTTACAGCCTCTGCTGATGCGTGTCGAGGACTGGAGCGCTCACTACCTAATATGCCTACCCTTTCCACTGGGCATTAAGGAACCACTTTGTGTTTTGAATTTAAAAAATACCTCCCTTAAGTTTCTTTAACCTTGAACTGCCCCAAAGTTAAAAAGAATGAGCTTCCTTCTTCTGGGACAGACCTTCAGAGTATTCTCTTTTTCAAAACAATATCCTTAATTGATTAGCTGGAAGAGTAGGGAAAAAAAATATTACTACTTTTAAAGGTAGCAGGGCCTCCTGAAGTGGTTGTATAGGATAATGATTAGAATATAGGATTTGGAGTTAAAACTGGGTTATTTCACTGAATAATTATGTGGCCTTGCACATGTTAATTTTCTAAGCTTCAGTTAGTGCAGCTATAAAATGAAGAGAAAGAGAGTACCCAGTAATACCTACCTCTCAGGGTTGAAGTGTGGATTAAATGAGATGATATATGTAAAGCACAGGCACAAAGAAAGGACTCAGTACATGAGAGTTATTAATATGAGTATGATCCTAGTAGAGCAGATGCGTTCTACCTGTTGATAACCCTTCATATCTTCAAAATTGTACATGTATAGAATTGAGGAAAATCAATCACTTCAACATACCAGAAAAGTCTTAAAGGAGTGCTACAAAAATTATCTTAGACAAAAGCCTGACAAACAATTTATCTCTGAATTACCATTTGCAACATGCCTGAAGGTTGTTCACAGAGCCCTCAGTGTTCCAAGAAATACAATTTGAAATAACCTGAGAAAGTTGATGCATATGCATACTTAAGTGGTAAGTATGTTTACCACAGTATTGTTTATATTAATAATAGGGGAGAACTGGAAATAGCCCCTAAGTCCATTAACAGGTGAATGAGTGAGTTATTGCTACAGTTATAATAGAATATTATGTGCTCATTAAAAACAGAGAAGATTCATTTTGATATATGGCAAAACCAATACAATATTATAAAGTTAAATAAAATAAAATAAATAAAACCACTGAGAAAACTTTGTGATTACTGGGGAAATGCTTAAGTGAAAAATACAAGACACAATAGCACATCTAGAATTATCTCTACTATTTTTAAAAAAAGGACCATAA